>NC_034422.1:4034882-4354372 GCF_002078875.1 Numida meleagris
TGTTTATGTATTTTGGATGGATAGATGAAAGTCTCTGTTTCCTCCAGGGTTTTGCAGTGCTTCTGAGAAAGTCACCAAACATCTCAGTGACCAGCACTCATCTGCCCACAGTACTTCAAGAAGTCTCTGACAGAGACTGCAAGGCTGGAGTCTGAGCAGTGATCTGTGTCTCATCTCTTTTTGTATTTATGCTTTGACTAAGAAAACATTTTCTGTCTGAAATGGCTTTTTATCTTTAGCTTCAGAAGAAATGAGAGATGATGAAGGGAAAGGCTGCATAGCCACCACCTTTAAGTGATTGTTTTTTCCTTTCTGCGTAGCAAATCGGCAAGAAGTTTTGCATTATAAAGAGATTTCTGATGCTATTTCAGCAGTTTCTTTCATTGTTAAGCTGCATTCAGCTACTTTTCTCCTTTTCTCCACTTTTCTAACTTCTTTCTCCAGATTAAAACTAAAATAAAGAAGTTAGATGGCTAAAGATGGAGATTTCTACTTTGTTTCTCTTTTTTCTGGCATTGTATTTTTGTGTCCCTTTGTTACAAAGGCCACTGTCTTTCCAAATGTCTTGGACAGATTCACTCTGCAACAAATCACATTTATTGAGCTGACAGAGAAAACTACTGCCTGGAAATCAAAAGAAGAGTCATTCTTGAATCACTACCTATGGCACTCTGTGACTTTGTGATCTGAGGAGCGAATGTACCTTTCCACCTAGTAATGAACAAATTAACTGCAGTGAATATTGAGATTCCCAGTACCAGTCAAATGCAAAACCTCTGGATCTTCCTTTTTCTTACTTATTTCAGATTAAGGTCTTGATCCCACATGATCTCTGTATTGCAAAATTGCAAGAATGGGAGATGGCTATCACAACGTGAGCTGCCTGTCACACCATAAAGGGTGTGACAATGTACTGCTTTGGACTCTGCAGCTATAAAGGGGCTGTTGACACTTCTGAAAGAGTATCTTGCCTTTGTTGGCTAAATTCTGTTACAGATTACTGGGAAATCTTCATCCAATTACTGCTGGAGGCAGATAGTTTAAAAAAGACGAATATCATGACAAATATAAGCTGGGACTGTCTTTCAAAAGATGGCAAACTCAAAACGCTGTCTGCTCTGGTTTGTGTCAATTGTACACAGGAGTGGAAAGAATGACAGCTATAAGACCCACAAATAAATGGTACTGACTACATGAGCCTAGCATATAGCTTGTTTACTGTCCAAGCGTTTTTTCACCTCCGAAGACATTAATCCATAGCAACAGGTCTTTGAAGGACAGTCCTTAAGGACAAAAAGGAGAAGCATTTAATATGGCAATGCTGTTACATTTATGAAAACTGCAAATTTGCGAGGAATCCATCTGTCTTCTAGGAACAAGTCTCTGTGGTTTACTCTTAACTAAACACCCTGAGGTTTAAAAATTCTCAAAACTCTAAAATAGAACAGAAATGAAGAGAAATGGGAAAGCAATTCTAGGAGGTGAGTAGGAGAGCCAGACAAGATGATCTTCGGAGGTCCCTTTCAACCTCAGATATTCTGCAATTATGTAAGTTTGTGTTATGATAATGGTAGAAGTCCTGCTTGTTTTCATTACACCTAGAAAGACTTCTTGCAAATAAAGGCATAAATATTTCAATATCCATGGGATAAAATATTTTAAACTCTACTTTTTGTAGAGTTGCTTCACAAACTGATTGGCTTCCATCACTTGAAGGTATGAAAAAAGCAATAGAAGTGTCAGAGAAATCAAAGGAAAGCAAGTATGGTAGAAAAGCAGCTTGATAAGTACCTCATAGGATGCTAGCTGGCTAATGCTCTGTAAATACAGAGGAAGACAAAAATGATTAAAATTAACTTGTATTCTGAGAGAGAAGCTTTAGGTGTAACTGGCACAAGCAGGGATTGTGGGTGATGAGAACCTTGCTGAGATACATAAAGTAGAGGCATATTCAGCTGGAGGCCACTTTAAGTAAATTAGGCCAAAAGGACTTGTCAAAAGCTTCTGCAGGTCAGGGTTAGAAATGTGAAGAGTTGTGTTCTTTCCTCCTACATCATTTTTTGAAAAGTGAGACTGCTCAGCCCTCTCCATTGAAGTTTCCATTGATACATAAATCCAGCGTGACTCTGGGTTCAGCACCTGGTGAACTCTTTGATGTTCCCACCTTCTCTTGGAAATAACATCAAGATGCCAAAAAAATCTGTTTCCCTCCAGAATAACCCTCAGAATAATGTCTGGGCTGTAACAGCAGGAAAACTGCATGCCCCGACACGGGCACACCAGCAGGTCTGTGTGCCGCTGCCCTTACAGTCCTTCCTGTCTGCTACACCTGACACCAAATCCTCTTCTGTCACTCACAGCCTTAATATGATAGACAAAAATAAGCTTGCATTTCTGTTAAGAGACTATACATCAAAGAGATGTTTCTCCTGCTTTTTCCACCTCAATCTGCTTTTATTGATGGAAGAACATACTTTATACTTTGTGTGAGGAGACCAGTATTGCAATTTAGAAGAATCCAGTCCCAGGTTTCTTGAAGGACATTGTCTCTCAACAGGACAGAGCAGGAATGGACACCCTGTTTCTGCACAGGCCCAGCCTTGATGAGCTCTCTTCTCAGGGACCTGGCCAGGCCAATTTTGTGATACATGGCTTCCAATCTGTTCTCTATGACTTAGGCTCACATTCTCCTTACTGTAATTTTGACAAGACAAAGAAGCATTGCTGTGTGTCTTTAAGCAAATTAATCCTTTATTTAAAGCAATAAACTTTGTAGTACTTGAGTAGTGGCTTCTCTGAAGAACATTCCTATCAGGATGGAAAGGTCCAGAATCCGTTATTGTGTGTAAACCCATTTGCCCATTTCTGTTATACTAATGTAAGCATTGCTAAGTATTCAAAGGTTACATAAATGCTTAAATATTTATGAAAGCACTTCTATGAGCAAAAAGCTTTTTCCAGTACCTCTTAAAGGAATCTCAATTTCAATGAGAAAACATCCAGGATAATTAGTAAAGAATAGTGATGCTCAGCACTTTTCAAAGATATGAGTCTGTTACAATTTCAGCTCAGCATCATCACTCTTACATACCAGAAGGGCAACTGAAGTACATGAAGATTAAGCTTTGTGAAAAAAAGTCATTCATCCCATTAATAAATACAGAGAACCAGAATGACTTATCCATTAAGTATACTAACTCTTAAATATCGGACAAAAAATGCTAGACAGTGATAAACCCTTCCACTAGATTTTGGGGCATTTCCTTAGGATTTTGTAATATTTGTATCCTTGCAGTAGAACTTGTTCTAAAGTATTCTTATAACAATATTTTCTGCAGAAATTCTAGAGGTTTTGAGACTATGGTTTTATAGACTATGAAAGTCTATGTTACATGAACATTACGTGATGGCAACTGCTTCAGGAGAGGATCTCAGTGCCCAACTGCATAACTCTGAATAATCAATAACCTGCTGCTGGAAAATGGAAGTTGTCTCAAAGTCCATACTACCTATTTTCTCAAGCTAAACTGTTCAAATCTGGTAAGAGTTAAAGCTTCAGACATGAGTTCTTCCATGATCTCTGGCGTGATATTTACAGCTCTGTGACACTCAGAGCAGCCTTCATAAAGGAGGTATCCATTACAGGAGTTGCTAATTGCTAGTGTGCCTTGACTTGCCAGAGCCACCCCTTGTTCCCACTGACTTCAGCTGGAGCTGTGCTCAGTGACTCGGAAAGTGAAGCCAAAAACTCCCGTCGTCGGGAGAGCAGAAAGACAAATACATTAATGAAGACTTTACCCTGATAAGGCTGTCATAATAAATGAAAGGCTTGATTTTTTCGTATTGCAAGCAAGAATAATGTTGAGAGTTGCTGTTTACCTATGACCCAGCAGAAGAAAATGATTTTGTTTCTTGAAAATATTGAGGACTAATCACCCCCACTCTGGAAGCAGTGATGAGGGAGCAGGGCAGCTATTACACTTTAATAAGTGATTAAAGCCACCCTTAGAATTAACTCTGCAGTTTTCAGTGGATAACATGGCTTCTGCTTTCATGTTGCATTGTGCTTGTGAGCAGCTGCCACGTTCCAAATGTGGTTTCAATCCCTGCAATCAGCCCGCAGGCAAAATTCCCAACAACCCGCACTAATAATGAAGGGAATGAGCCTGGAGCACTGAAGAAAAGGAGAGAACTCTGTAAAGTCAGGGCCATAGTTTAGAAGCAATTTGGACTCTCTCCGCTGAGAAGCATCTGCATTTTCAGTATCAGCAGCCAGATTAGCAAAACTAACTAGAAAACCCCCAAAGCTAGAGAGCATTTCTTAGGGAAAAGGCTGTACATTATCTAATCTCATTACAAAGATTTTGCTGGCAGCTTTGCAGAGCAGAAGCAGTACATTTAACTAACTGAATATCATTCACTATGACAGAACTGAGAGAGTAAAAGGGGCAAAAAATGCCAGCTGAGACTGGAGGGCATCTATTTGCTCCCAAATGACCAGCTTTTGAAGCTGAACTGTAGCTGTGCCGAGCCACAGGAGCTCTCTGCATCTACCATTATCACATAAAACAAAATCTGTCTTGTTTTGTGCACTCTCAAGTCAAGTAATTTCTGAAAATGGGGCAGAATAGAGAGTTTGGCTCCTGCTCACTAGGGATGTGCCAGTCTACACATACAGCATGGTCCTGCATTTCTTGCATGTCAAAGCAGGATCACAGGGTGAATGCAGAGACTTTTAATTTCTTCCAACAACATGCTTTGGACTGTAGTTGTACATACGAGATCATCACATTGCTTGTGGTTACCTAACTTCATATGTATCTACAGTATGGAAGTTCACAATGTGTATATTACAGCTATTAGCAGAAAAGAAAAAGAGAGGCAAAACATCATTTATTCTAACTTTATCGTTCAAAAAGACTTGGAGAAAACAGCTAATCCTCCCATCAAATCTATAGCTGCCACAAGACTCATTCTATTTCTCCCATTCTCTTTCCTAGCCTTGAACTTGCAGCTTTGAAGTTGATTCTGAAGCATTTTCTGTGGATTTTCAGGCATTGTTACCGCCACTCTGCTCTGATTTTTCATTTGGGATGTAGAGGTTTTCCACTTTGGCACCACTAACACCAGCAGTGAACTACGTGAAGGCACGAGATGACAGGGAAAGAAGCCTGCAAGGGTATGGCTTAAATGCTTCATTATTTGCCTTTGAAATTTATGCCTATTATGTGATGGCAAGGTATTTATACCTTTTATCTCTGAATTCAAGTACCTCAGATTATGTCTATTTTGAGTTCTGATTTCAGTTGAGGCCGACTGTTTGGGCAATAGTGTTATACATTAATGACAGAACCTCTTCTGTGAAAGCTCCATGTATGGCTGGCCTCTATGTTGTATTTGCATCTGACAATACTGTGCAATCAAGTTCCATTTTTCTAAAACTCCTCTGAAGTTTTCTCACTTTGCTGATATGTATTGATCCCTGCAAATCACAGGGCTATGAGAAGTATGGAGGAGGGCAAAGAGGTGGATCTTCTCTTTGTAATTTTGTTCAGAATATATATCATATTAGATTTACCAGAAGAAAAGCCTACAAAGTAGCAGGGCTTAAAGAACAGCAAAACAATGGAATGTCCATGCTGTGACTTTCCCTGTGTTTTCAAAGCTTTTCACTTTCACACAGATCACATGAAAACATAGTATCAGAAGCAGAAAGAGGAACCATCAGATTAAAAAAACTGCTAGTTTTGTACTCACAGAGATACAGCTTCTGCTTTCAAGGCTGTATCAGAATGTGGTGAGTTGGAACTGTATTTGGAGTTCATCAGCCACTGCGCATTCATTTCAGGAAAGCGATTTGTGCTGGCCCGTGTTGGTTTCTGCACGGTGCGGAGGAGCACTGACAGATCCTATGCTTGTTCAGAGCCTGCTGCTGTGTCCCCACAGCCCCACGCAGGGAGCATGCCTGGCTCACAATCACAAAGCAGCACGGTTGTGCCGGTTCTCAGAGCAGCATCACAGGGACTGGGCATCCTGCTCCCACTGCTGGAGCTAACCAAGGGGAGTCTTGCATACCTAAGAATGAACACAGACTCCTCACAAGGGAGAATGCAACTTTTCTACTTGCCTGCCAGAAAGTTACAGCTCCCTTTTTTTTCTTCTTTTTTTTTTTTTTTCCAGTGGGAGTGTTGCTGCAATGATGGCTATGTGGATGAAGTACCTGAAAGAGGTATCAGAGCTCTGTGAGCAGCTGCCTCCATGCCACAAGAGGAGGAGGACAGCTTGCAGCTGCTGGTGCTTCGACTGAACCCTTCATGCTCCCACCAAACCACAGAAGACAGCATTAAATTCAAGCACAGCATATGGTCTGTTATTAGACCATAATGGATTTCAGGAAACCCAGTTTCATTTTTCCTTTTGTTTCACAGGACTGAGTTAGGAATGAGACTTGTAGTCAAAACTTTTTCCACCTACTCGTTATTCAGCACGCTCATCTCTAGAACAGTTGCACCTACCTAGCAAACTCCAAATAGGTTTACTTGACCTATGTAAAAGCTGAGCAATAAATCAATTGCATTATATTCACTGTAGCAGCTTTTAATTGGGAGTTAGCACTTTTCCTTGATCAAAAAAGCTGGTAGGAACAACTGGTTTGTTCTCATCAGCCCCTTGTTCTTATTTTCTCCTACAACCTGCACTAAAAGCAGAATGTGAAACCCTAAATCCTCTGAGTCTTGAAGGCTTTGCAATAAAGCCCCATACAAAGAAAATATGCATGTGCTGAGGTGCAGAAATGCAATACAAGCTTGGACGCTTCCCCTGCTATGTGCAGCAGGACTTGAAAGGCATGAGAAAAAATGTAACGTGCCCGTGATGTGCCAGGGTTTCTAATGGGCTGATATCTTCTGAAACTCTGCTTCCCCATGAAATCATCTGCATCACCCATCACACTTCATCACAGCCATCACCACATCATTACTTGCCTCCAGATGCAGAGAAAGCAGAGGGAAGGAATCTCAGAGGCCATGGGAAGCTCTATTTAGAGCAGACTTAGCTTGCCTCTGACTGATACAGAACTTCCTAATTTTTGTATTTTGGCAATATCCATAACTTTTCATTGAACTAAGTACAATTATCTCCAAATTATGCTTAGGAAGCACTGATTCTCTATGAGATCACTTCTGTAATGCTAATAGTGTAACCTTTTAATTTCAATAGGAAAAGAATCAGATCTTGAATTAGTCTAGTGGAAAGCAACACAACAGATATTTAGGCCATTCCTCAACGATCTCAAGCATTTCCATACCCTTCCATAGATATTTATAGATGCATATTTCTATAGATAGTTCTTTTTTTTTTTTTTTTTTTTTTTGAATCATGGTACTATGATGAGACATTTAGGAGCCTGAGGGACTGTCCCTATACCATTAAAAATTCAGGGTGAGCTTTCCTGATGGCTTTAATGAGTGCAGCACTTTAATGAGTGCAGCACTGAGCCTTAAGAGTTCGATCCTTTACAGCTGCCTGCAGCTCAGCCACTCACCTTGGAACTGCATTCAATCTACTGACCGGAAAATGCATAACACAACTTTTAATAAAAATACCTAAAACTAGGTACAAACTAGGGGTTCCTCTGCAAATCAAATTAAAAACAGTGCTTTCTTTTCTACTTGCAAAATACACGGTATATTTTGCGAATACTGGAAAGCAAGGAAGAGCAGTGACATTTCTTTGCAGTCAACTGAACGGCAGTCCCAGTCCATGGTGGGGGGGTGGAACTAGATGATCTTTAAGGTCCCCTCTAACCCGTATCATTCTATGACTCTATAATTCCATGAACTGAGGAGGTTGAAGCATAGCTATGTGTTTAAGATTGAGTATATTAAGACAATAGAAAAGTGTCTTCTAAGTATGTATCTTCTTAAAAAGTGCTGATGATTTCTTACGGAAACAGGTTTTGAGTGCGATATGGTGCCAGACATAAAGTTTAAAAATTAAATTACTACAATTAGTACACAACTATTTATCTATTATTTATTTATTAGGAAACCATGTCCATCTGTCAGCTTTGTTATTGGCAAACCAAGATTTTCCTGCATCAGGTGTCATATCCCATCCAGACTGGCCTTTAATCCGACTAGAACAGAAATGAACAGCAGACATTTGAACATAAGCTGTGTCTTTTTAGTAAGAATTAACTCCATCATATAAACTGTTTCCACCACAAATGGCAAAATCTCTGAAACATTTATGAGCCCTAAATGACAATTTCATATGAGTCGGTTCCCTGATGTTAGTAGTATTCACAGCAAAGTTACTCATCTGTGTAAATGACTACTGCATTGAGCCTTTAAACAAGATCCACAACCTGGGCAGCCGTCTGTGAGTCCCATCACTATTGCTTTGAAAGCTTTGCAACCACCATTGCTTCCAGTCTTTTAAATACTAGGATAGAGTTCAACCACAAAAACCCTCAGCGAAAATTTTCAGCCCCCAACAGTTCAGCATTGCTTTGATCTGGGATCTTGTTTCAACTTACTGTGATAAGAGAGGGACAGCTGTGACACGCTGTCCTGGATTTGGGCTTGTAACAGAAATTCCTAACATTCTTCCAATGGCCTTTACCTGCAGACAATGTCTGCCTCCACTCATCGGTCCCAATGAAAACAAGAGCCTACTGTTTATTAACAGCTACCAAGGGACATCTTAAAGGTGAGATCTGTGTTTCTGTTCTCACTGATGGCCATAGCAGCTGCGTGTTTGAGCAAATGTTATGTGAATCTACGTTTTGATCTGAAGACATTATCAAAGCTATTAATGTCATTTAAGAATGAAAGGAAACTATTAAATAAGGTCTTTAGAGTATTAGTCTACTACACTCAATTTACCATTTATAAATAATAGCAACATGATAAAAACACAATATCAAATATGTAACATCCCTTCATGTAGCAGTGGGATAAAAACTAGCCCAGAAATGACACAATGCAAACCCAAAATGTTTTCAGTAGCTCCTAAAATACACATGGCACAAAAGATTTTGAACTCAGATTATTTTCATGGAAAAAAAAAAAAAAACCACCAACCCCCATCCAGAAGCTTGTAAGCATCGAGGGTTTTCAGTCTGGAAATGTCACAAGGTAACGCAAGTCTCCTGAAATTCTGCTCTTCTTCACAGCATGAAACCGCATCTGTTTCAGCAGCCAGGTGGCCTGGGAACCCCGAGCAGTGTTTGCCCTTGAGCAAACCACACAAAAGCACTGGCAAAAGCAGCCACATTCCACTTGAATTTCTAGGAGATGAAAAGGAGCCTACATATGCAACAGCAATCACTGTTAGTGGATCCAGATACATGGATCCTACTAGTAATTTCCATCTTAGCAAAGTAGAACTTGGCTGTTGCTTGATTTTTAGTACCATAATAAATTTTTTGTCCTCTTTTAAAAGGTTGGGCCCCTGTGTGAAGGTCTAGAGCACTCAAAGATTTTTAAAGGTCAGGAAATCAACAGTAAATTTGGAAGTAAAGAAGAGCGCTGCTCTGAGCTGAGAGCAAGAGGTATTAAAAAAAAGTAAAAGGAGTAATAGTCAGCAGATTAAGACAGGACGCAGACCATGCATTGAGCTGCCTTGAGACCAAACTTATCACTGGGGAAACTATTACCTGTAACATGCAGATATATCTTATCTTTCAATCTCCCCTGGGCTCTGTTACTGAGAATAATGCAATAGAAGCCAAACTGAAGGCACTGTAAAAATTAATACAAATAAGCTTTTATCTCATGGCAGGGCAAAAACATTACCTCTAGGCTGTTTGCATGACCCATACAAATGGACACTTATCTACTTGATAGATGATTCTGCTATGATGAGGATATGCTTGGGAACACGAACTGTAAACACATGTACACCTTTGTTGAGGATTTCGTGATCTTGTACAAAGAGGTATCATTTATTATGACTGGACTTCATTTTTTAACAGAATGGTTACTCCCAGCAAGATATCTAAAACAGTATCTTACAGAGGAAAATGATAAATCTACAGAATTTAGTATAAAAGCATAATGGAGAATTTCAAAAAGAATTAAGGATGGAATGCTTTGGTGCTCCATGTGAAGCTTTCTGAATATGTTTTATACTCAGAATACATAAAAACATTTTAGTTTAACTCAAAATCCAACCTTCATTTCCCCATGTAAAGAGATATCCTGGAAACTAGAACATTCTAGATTTAAAAAACCAAAACCTATTCCTTTTTGATGAGATGATAGAAATTTTTGCTTAAAGCATGTCATTGAACTCTACTTTTTAACTTGCTGTATGATTTATAGTAGTTAGTATTCATATTTCACAGATGCATTCCTCCAGGGATTCCACTTATATTTCTAAATATACAGAAGATACTTTCCCTGTTCATCTGAGCAATTTCTGAACGTTTCTGAAGAGGAAATTACACCTGAAAATTTTCTCTAGTCAATTCCAATAATCACTGTGTGTTAGCCTCCAGTTGTTTGTTTCACTTTAACTTCAGAGTGGCTAGATAGGGAGGCTTCTAGACACCACTTAGAAATGTTCCAATAGTGCAAACAGACTCCATTTTAAGAAATCCTTTTAGTGGAGATAAATTATTTCTGCAGAAAAGAAGAGCACAGCAGGATCCCAAGTGCTAATCAAAGGATATAGTGCTAAAAAAAAACATTCTTTCCAAGCAAATGGTTGGAGAACTGCAATAGTCCAGGATATACAGCAATTGCTACAAGAAGAACACTCTCCTCTTTGTAAGGTTTGGGAATTCCATTTCTCCTTGATCAATATGCTCCAAAGCTATAAAACTCAGAACATATTTTTGCAGATTAACTGTTCTTTGGGAAACCATTGTGCTGTCATTTTCTATGCATTATCTGGTGATGTATATCATACTCCCAAGACGATTTTAACAGTGATCATTTTCACCGTTAGGAAGAAGAAATTCTTGTGAGGCTGGAGTTACCTGGTGAAATTCTGTAACCTCCATAAGAAAGGGAGCTAGTCTAGAGGATCACAGTAGTTCTTTCTGCATTTAGTTCATCTAATTTTTGAATGCTCTCTTGTATTTTAAGTTCCTCAGTCATATTTCCCATGTGTTTCCCAATGAGGTTACAAACAGGATGATACTTGAATTAAATTCCAAGTAATTTTGTAATTAGATGGGTAATCAGGTGCAATTAGGAAAAAGTTAACAGGAATTCTTTCAGGAAAAAGCTCTGTGAAGCATTTGATATATGGGAATACCTCAAGCTCCAGCAAAGCAGAGAGATTTGTTTGGCTGTGACAGATTCACAGGAAGAAGAAAGCTACCTCTGTAAAAGCCTTCTCAGTATAATGGCTTCATTAGTTCTAAGAATGACTATTTGTCATAGAACCATCGAATATCCCAGGTGGGAAGGGACCCATGAGGATCATCGAGTCCAACTCCTGCCACCACACACAATTACCCAAAAATCAGACCATATGTCTGAGAATGCTGTCCAGACACTTCTTGAACTCCAGCAACTCTGTGACATGACCACTGCCCCAGGGAGCTTGTTCCATGCTCACCACCCCGTGATGAGGAACCTTTTCCTGATATCCAACCTGAACCTCAGCTCAGGCATAACTGTGGCAGTGTGTTTGTGTGCTATACATCCAAGAGAGCTGATAGCCTTTTAAAGACACCTAAAGATTATCCTCACAAAGCCCATTGTGCTGTTTGATTTAAAGTCTCATGAACAATAAATTCCTTATCCAAAGAGCTCATGGATGCAGGCTAAAATCACCTTTGCTCAAAGACTATGCATTATGAAAATCTCATTTTGCAAAGCTGCAACAGGATTCATGCACAGCATTGTCTTTGTGCTGACTCTGCACATCCTTAAATTTCCTTCAGGGCTTTGTCTACAGTCACAGTACAGATAGCTGTGTTGCCATAAGACAGTGCTACTCCACTGGTGTTTGTTTCTTTGTGATATTAAGCTACTAGTACTAAACTGATGTATTGGGTCATGCAAGTGCTTTCTAGCCACTTCTGTGCAGAATCAACTTCTTAATTCACAACAGAATTCAGCAGAACATGCAGTCCACCAGGATAACTTTGTATTGCAGTTGCTGGGGAACACACATCCAATCCATTCCACTGATGCAGCTGTGGAGGTGATAATCACAGCTGGCAAGGTAATAAGAAACATCTGGAGAGGCAGAACTAACAGCAGAGCTTCTTTTTGCAGTGAGTGAATCCTGTGCACAGAGGACCTCAGGTGACATTACAAAGATATTTTAAAACTAGAACAGAAATGAAAATTAAAGACTGAAATTCTACTGAAACTCAGTTTCGTGGTTGTATTGATGCACCTAAATTTCTCTTTTCTTAAAAATCCTCCCCATTGTGCTTTTGTAACAAAAGAACAATTAATTTGCAGGAGCAGATTAGTTTTTTTCCCAGGTTGTTATTATATAAAAAGATGTGAAATTTCAGAAGCCAATAGGGGGCATGAGCTTACTTTGATGACGTCTTCATCAGAGGATTTGCACTCAACAGATTCAGAGATGTCTGTCACAGCACTGTTCTCCTCAATGGAGACCACTTTGATGGGCACTGCCACAGTTTTTCCTGTGAGAATTGCGGTGTTCACAATTTCTGTATCCTGTATACAAAACAAAGCACGGCACTGTTAAGAAATGGCTAAAAACATTTCCAAAGAGCAAGCATCAGCTCTTCAGCAGGACTTGTACTCAAGAGGGATGCATTAGTTCTCAGCAGCTAATGACCTAAACTCATCTTTTATTAGGCACAACTTGGTAATATGCAGTAAAAGCCTTTTTATGTTTTACCTGCTCAATAAACACAGTGACTGTTATATAGTGAGCAAAATGATTGCTCTGTTCAGTCCAAGCAGGCACGCATCACAGATAGCTTCTACATTTAAGGATGTGGGGCTTTTCCCAATATTTATCTTGCACGACATTACTTTGGGATTGTTGTAAAACTAGGTTTGATTGTCAGTATTTGGGACAGGTTGCAAGAGTACTGAAAGTAAAAATATTACTCTCGGAATCGAAGCCCATTGCAAAAACAGGGCTTTTCTGTGAACTTTACATCTGGAGCTGTTAAACTTAACACTCTTAAAACCCCCTGACTTTCAAAGCTGGAGACAACCCTCAGACTGCTCTTCTGTCAGCAGGCTTCCAAAGCAACAAGCATGTTATAACTGCATAGCTTCACCAAAATCAGGTTCAACAAACTTATTTTGCCGTGTATTTGGCTATTGCAAGTGCTGCACGTCCTTTAAAATTAATCTTTTGCCTCGATTCCTTAACGCCTTATTTTTTGTGACTCAGAGTGTTAAACAGTGTGAACTAAGGACTGCAGGGTGAAGGAGCAGTAAGAGAGTTTGTGGAAATGACAGGACATCCTTTCAGGCTATCTCATCTTTGCTTGGAAACGATTCTACTCAGATCCACTTTGTCTTTAGCAACTGATACAAACTACCAGTAGAAAAATCTAATTTAAAGGAACAGGTTCAGAAGAAGAGCAATGCCAGAAATAGAAATACTTCAGATATAAAACATACTCTGTCTTGGGGATTTATTCGTGTTTGTATTTAATGGTAATTCATGAAGTTTTACACAAAAATAAGAAAATCAGGCGCACAAAACAAACAGAAACAAACCCCATACCACTGCTATGAAGAAGATGAAAAACAAAATGTGATTATGCAGTGAGATGAAACTTCTGTAGTACGGGCAGCAGAGTAAATTCATTATCTGGGTTTAACCTGCAACAGAGTGCCGGGGAGTCACTGAAACTTCTTCCAGCTAGCTTTGCCCATGCCTGCAATGTTGGGTCATCAGCACTCCCAGAGGAAAGTTAGATATTATGAAAAATAGGATAGAAAGCAGGCAAGGCTGCAGGGCACTCTGACCTGCATGAGGATCCTGTACTTCTGGTTCCCCAGCCCTACAAACCACCAGGAGAAGACCAGCTGCTCCTTCTACCCCAGTGTTACCCTAGGTGATGGTGAGGCTGCTAGTAACATCACACTAAATCAAGCTAGCTACATCACCAGCCACAGTTGGTGCTAACTCTGAGCATACACCACAGCAGTTTAAAAAATTGCAATGTAATAAAGTGAAGTCAAATTGCAATGTTTCTGAAGGAACAGGTAATACTACAAATACAAAATGCAGAAGATGTAACAGGAAAAGTTGCTCTCAGAAGAGCATTTGGGGTCTGTGGTGGATCACAAGCTGAATATAAGTTGGTAATTGCATGCTGCTGTGGTTATAAAAACAAAACCCTCCCACAAAAAAATTTATAAAGAGGAACATCACCTGTAAGATGTGAAATACTCCTTCTCAGCTAAGCATTAGCAAGGCTTAAATGACTGAACTAAATGACTGTGTCTGGTTTTGAGAAATATTCTTCAGTGATGACTTTCTCAGCTGAAGAAAGATTACTGTCTCCATATACACAAAAGTCTTCTGAAAATGACAAAGAATAAACTACTTTCTACGTTCATGGACAGGGCCTGAAGTAATGGGATTAAGGTGCAACAAGGAAGATTTGTTTGACATTAAGGCAGTCTTTATTATACAAATAATGATAGAGAATTTCTGGAACAGATTGTCTGGGACAGAATAAAAGACATCATCTATCATAAAAGAATTCTGAAGAAAGCTTATACTATATATCTTTCAGAAATAACATTGGTTCCTTGAGTCAGGTAGAAGAAGAAAGGGAGGAGGTGACCTCTTGTGGTTTCCTCCACCTCTCTTTCTTATGATTCTCCAATTTTCAGAACTGAGTGGTAACACAATAACCTATATATCTTGTACCCCAAATAAGCCTATTCTGCTTCATCTGTCCCAAATAATATGATCCTTCCTCACTGGACTAAAGAAAATGACCTATACCTTTAAAATGAAAAAGCCTGATAGGCAAATTTGAGTGATTTTCTGCTTTCTGCACTATTTAGTGCAGAACTGAGGCACCAATTGCCAAGAAATAATCTGTCACTTCTGTTTCTCTCTCTGCGATAAGTCATTATTGGTATATCTTAATTCTAAATGGATTTGATATAAAGCCACTACTACAAAGGTTTGAAAAACCTTTTGAAATTTCCTGAGACCTTCCTATAGAGAAGACAGGAAATTTGACTACTAGCACATTATCAGCAATTAGAAACCTCAATCTTCTGCCCTTTGCTAATGGTTTCATTAAAGGAAGTCATGCGCATGTGGATGAATTTATTTTGATTAATGACTTCAGAGCTGCATCTGCACCAAAAATCCGTAAAAGGTAGTTTCTCGTGATAAAGATTACTGAAGTTTTACATCTCTTCTCTGTGGGCCAATCACATTCAGGAATTTCAGATTCATGATGTGCACAAAGGAAGGGAAATATACTGGAAATTTTACCTAATACCTTCATAACTAGCACCATTGCAATCATTAGAGAGTCTCGACATTATGAAGCAATTGGTAGCCACCTCACTTCGGCTTTTTGTATTTAATCTCCACTGATAGCAGTCACAACTCATTGCTACTACATGTATTTGGGAATACTGAAATATAAGCAATTAATATATAGTACGGTAAAAGCAATTGTCAAATCTGTCCTTTCCCTTATTCAGTCTGTAAGTGCCCTGTGCTATTCATCTGTGATCTTTAAATAAGCAAGATCAAGGAACTGACTCTTTATCCTTTTGTCTTTTCGTTTAAAATAGAGTAACGTGTATCCTATAACCCTGTATTTGGAAGAGCCTTGTGGCACAACTTCTGCCTCCTCTGTGTTTCCTTTCTATTGCTCCAATTCAGCCTAAGGCTTTCATGTAACTCAGAACTGACCCGATGTCTGCATCTACACCCACACAAGAGCTGTTAGGCAGAAAACTAAGTAACATAAGGAAGGATCCATAGTCCAAGACTCCCAAAAGCTGAACTGAAACTCATAAAAATAAAAGGAGCTTAAATAGAGCGGTCCATCTCTCTGCTCTGTAATACTGAGCACTCTGAATGTGCACCACAAACAAGAGAGATAATAAAAAAGATTTCATCAAGAAGCCCACAAGCTAAAACTGGTAGGTTACATCAGTCTAATTGTTTGGAACTGCTCCATGCATGACTGCAGCAAGCTACCACAGTTAGAAACCCTGATTTTACTTCTGTGTAAATCAGAAAAAGAATTAATGTCCATCTCAAAGAAAAATGGTGAGATTGGAGCTAGGTAGGAGTCAGACTCTACATTACATTACATTACATTAAGACCCGTGTTCAGTGAGATCAATGCACTGAATTAGAGGCAAATATCACCAACCTGTAGGAAGGATCAGAGCTTTCCTGCTTAGAGCCAGGTGGAATTTTGGCTAACCCTAATGTCATAACTTGAAGAACCATACATTTTGTTTGTGCTCTGGTCTTGGTTACATCAGAGCTAATTTGATTAAAGCGCACTAGCAGTAACATAGGTCTAAACACCTATTTCCACAGCGGCACTCATTGTGCTGCTTCACAGAAAATTCAGCAGAATTGGGATTAAAAAAAATCAGTACTTTTCTAGAAAGGGAAAATAACATTCAGAAAATAAATGTGTTCCAGCCAGAGCTGAGAAGAATCATGTGCTCACGTTTGGCCATTTGAAGTTAGAGAGAACTGTGGCTGACTCTGCAGGAATCTGACTGCTTATCCCACCACTGCTGCAGTCAGGGAACTTCCACCAATGTCAGTGGGAGCAAGAACACAGAATCTGAGCATTAGTTGCTTGAATTTAGCTGAAGAGCAAACCTTGTGTTCATCCAACCTCTCAGTTGTAAGAAGGCAAGCATTCAGCCATGACTAATTTAGGAACTAATTCAACATTTAATTGCGGCAGAATGTGGAAGCAAAGTGACAGCTGTTTAATTAAACTCTAAATCCGATTAGATGGTGTTATCAAGAGAAATCCATGGGAGCCTGAGGTCATGAGAATGGTCCTGTTTGCAGGCAGAAAATTCTGTAAGTGGAATCTCATAGAATGATGTTAATCATAGCATTAAGATTTCTCCTTCACACAAACACACTACCTCATGAGTAACATACCTACACTTAGACCTGAAGGAATGACACAGAAATGACAATTATGTTTTAATTTATAAGGAAAGTTTATTTAAAAACTCTGTAGAAAAGAGACAGTCAAGGCACTGCCCACCTTAAAATCTAAAGAGTATTTGCCTTGTGGAAAAAGGACAGAAGAAGTAAGTCCCTGCATCTTGTTGACAGCACTTCAATCAGTGGAGACAATGTCTTTGCAGGAGAGCTCCAGGAGCTGTCCTGTGCTTCCAGCTGTTGTTCAGCCCATCACCCTTGATGAGCAGAGACACCCTGGCAACACAGTCACAATAGAAGATGGAGATGTGGGAAATATAAAGTAAACTCCACACATGCCAGTTGAGAACAGTATAAATATTCTACTGATGAGCAGTAAGTTATGCATTACAGGTTTCCAAGGTATCCTAGTTAGAGAGACGCACAGAATTGTTCTGCACTGCAGACAATTGTAATGCTGATTTGTGAGTCTGGTGACACGATGGTTGCAGATTTGGGTTATTAATACTGCAAAGATTACAGCTGATTAACAAACTGACATTGTTCGGCAGCAGATTCTGTTTATCTACATAATTTCATGATTAAAAATAAATTACACATTGAGCTTTCTGCCAAATGGATTCTCTGACACTCCACATTCACAGGCAGTACACACAAAAAAGGGAAAGAAGCTGACATTGTTTCTAACTTCTTAGCACACACTGCAGAAAAACAGGAAGGTTCCTACAGATGAAAGTTTACACCATAATAGAGGACTTCCCTGACCTCGTGGCAGACAGTAGGGGAGGACAAATTTTGTTAGTGGGATATTTGGTTTGCTCTTTTCCTTCACTTGATTCCAATGCTATCAGCCCACCACTTGTAAATCTTCTGCTTTGCACATCTTCATGGAAACACGAGGACTTTTACTATGTGAGTAATGCCACTCTACAAAATAAATGGGGTAATGCTGTTAAGCAATAAAATCAAGGGAGCCACCCTCTTACTTAATAGCATCCCTCAGTACACAAACATGGATCCCTGTGGAATCTCAGTTACTCTACGACCCTTAGATCCATAGTGTGATGGAAAACTGAAAGAAATGAGCAGATTAATAGTGGTGAAAAATCAGGGCATTAAAATCCCCGTAAGAAACAGATCCATTCAATGTAAGTGGCCAATTCTGCAGCCTGCTTTTGACCAGGATAGCAGAACCAAAGATCCCTGTTTTTTTTGGAAGATAATTCTCTTCGACACACGACAGCCCTATGAGATATCTTCTCTTTATTAAATCTTTGTTAAACAGCCAACAAGGGACATGGCACGAAAAATTAAGGACAATACCTTCCCTAAAGAACAAACAATCCAGAAGTCAAACACAGATAAAACATCATCCATGGAAAGACCCGAAGGTGGATGTCGGCACTGTTCTGTCCCCAGCATGCACAGTATTCGTTTGAAGAGTTTGATCAACATGATGTCTTGGGTTCCCCAGGAGTTTTAAAGAAGGTAAATAGGGAAAGTTTGGAAACAGGAATGTAAGGAAGGGAAACAGACTCATTTTTCATCTCCCAAAAGAGTAGCTTTGACCATCATTAGTACAGGTAATGACCATCAGGCCAGGCTGGGCACTCTCACCCTTTCCTCTTGGGCCTGGCCCACTGCTACAAAAACAATGGCAGGTTCCTGGGTCCAGAAGGAGAGAAAGTAAACTCAGCCAGGATGGGAAAGGCTCAATCTTCCCCGTAGGTCTTGTGAGCCACCTGATTTATTACAAAGATCTGAGTGTCTTTTCAAAATGGGAACTCGGTGTTCTGCAAATGCAATGCCTTTTTAATCAATGATCTTGTCTCTGTTTACAGTCTATATATTGAGATAAATCTTAATTACTGTCCCCCACCCACATTAGCAACGGATCATTCCATTTTCTTCCCTGCTTGTATGATTTTCAAACACACTGCTAGTGGGACTTCTGAAACCTCATAAATTAAACTCTGCAGGCAGAAAAGGGGAATGCAGAATATATTAACAGATACAGATGCAGAAAAAATTCTTCGGATTCTTAGATGACTAATCCATACTTGCAGTGAATCTGCCCTGTTAGTTTTCAGACTTGTGAAAGGGAACATGCTCAATAATTACTTTTATGTAGCAGATGAAGACTCAATTGGTAAATGTAATTCTATCATCTCTCAAAAATGAGCATCTCCTTTAAAAAGAGAAAAAAACGGAGTAACTGAACAAAATTACGTATGTCTGGAATTTCTTTGTTCACAGTACAGTTTGTGACAAAATTATACAGATGGATAAAAGTTATAAAGCCAGTACTCAGAGCTTTGTATCTGTATGAAGGCCACATTGACTTGGTCAAGTACACAGGCCTCGCTCTATCAAGCTTAATATGACAACAGGAATTCGCTTTTTATTCCTCATAATCTTGAATAAAAAAGTAAAATCTGGCTAGCAGGTAAACATGCAGTATTCTGTCATAAGGAGAAATGTTCCAAAAAAGACAGTAAGAAACATTTTGCTTCAAGCTGGAGGCTTTACCAGCAGAAAAGGCAGAACTTTGTGACTGTTAAAAATGCCATGGTCCCTTCATTTCAGATGTGTTTGAAACTAGGTGGAACAAAGAAACCTTATTAGCTGGTAGGTTCAGAAAGGTATGATGACACTAAAGGTCCTGTATAAACCCCTATCCCTTCTGCAAGGAAAGAGATGTCAGAGTCCTCCAAGGCTGCAGACAAGTGAGTTAACTGCCTCCAACACTCCTTCCTTCCACCTCTCATAGAACAGTTACACTACTCGAATCATGAGAAACATGCTCAGCTCATGTGACAATACATTGCACTTGCATTCAGCACTTTTTATTGAATCAAGGCCACAAGAAATAACTTCAGAACTTCCCTTCCACCCTAAATTACTCTGACAAGATGATCTCATTAGACAATCTGACCCCCTAGGTGAAGGGAAATGCAAATTAATGGCATGAAATTCAATCCACAGAACATTTTCATGCTTGACTGTGTCTTCCTTTACTGTCTCAAAAGCTGTAAATGTGCATAGTTTGTCTTTTCTAACTGTCTATCATAATCAATGTGTATCAACAGTGACTGAGCCTCTGGCTGGGGGACTCTGCTTTGTAGGAGCTGTGGCACTGAATTCAATGAGGTATAACTCACCAGAAAGACAAGTATTTTGCTAAAGCTGTCTCTATTTCCTGTTGTCTGGAATGAGTATGTTAGGATTCAGTGGCTGGTATATATTTTCAAAGAAAGATGGTATTTCCTGCTGTGCAGAGGAAGAGTCTGTAAGTGAAAATGACTTCAAAGGCAACAATTCTGGAACTACTTAAAACGTGGAATAAGGACATAAGGACAACTGCAGGGAACAGGAAGCAGAAGTACACATTTGATCTTTCTATAACCAAAATGTAGAATAAGGACATAAAGGTGACTGAAAAAGATGGGAAGCAGAAGTCCACTTTCTATTTCTCTAGAAATAGAAAATAAATGAATAATAATAAAAAATCCTGATTTTTAAAAAGTTGCATATGTGTTAGACAGGAAAGAACCTGCTCATCCTCTTTGGGTATTTTCATTCCTTACTTGCAGTAGTTTGTTAAATTGACTTAGAACTGAAAGAACTTACATAAGAATCATATCATGTAGAGAGAAAAACTTGTAGTAATGGGTTGAAATGTGTGGGATTACCTGAGATGTTCCTACTTCAGCATAATTACTGGTCATACTGAGTATAAAGAATGATGAAACAACAAACAGATGAAAAGATGTGAAGCGACAGGTTAAAAACCCTTATTTGGAGACCAATATAGTTGAGAGACTTTGCCCTTCTTGTTTCAGAGCATTGCCACTTACAGATATAAGCAAGCATACGGTTACCTATGAATACATGTAAACATCATTTATATAAGCAACCAACTGTCCTAAATTTTCCCAAAAAATCAGGTTTTTATATATTTATAGACTCTAAAAATTTTATGTTTATCATCTGTAATAGACAGGTGACAACAACTACAGTCCGTATCCATACATATAATTTCTAATGAGCACTCTCAGTAGAGCAGGCAAATGTTTGGAAAATAGTGATGAGAAATGTATCAAAAGCATTAGTTCAGTGACTAGCTACTTACAGCATTCCCAGGGAAGGACAAATATTTACTACTGATTCCAAAAGCTACACCAATAAATGGCCTCAGAACCTGCAACATGTTCTGTTCTTTTTAATCTCAGAAATAGTTTTTCATTTACTCAAACATCTAAGGAATAATTGTCTGAGAAAGCCTTCAGCTATGATGAACACCTCTCATGTTTTCTCCATTGCTGAATGGTCCTATTAAGTTTATCACAGATGGGAGTGGGAATATTGGTGAAGCCTGAATGGGAGCGAAAGGCAATAGCCACCTGGTGATCTTATAATGGAATGGTTCATGGATGCTTAAGCAGCCATGGATGGAGCTATATAATATCTTCTTGCTGAAATCATTTCATGGCTTACAGTTCTCTTTTGTTGCAAAAGGACTAATATGTGAAAATTGTCAATTTAAGGCATTTTCCAGGCTCAAGACATGCCAGCCGTTTGCTTTTCTTTTTCATGAGTCTGAGTTATTTGGAAAAGGACCCCCAGATAAATTGGGTTTGCTCCTTCATTAAGCAGAACCAACACAGCTCTGGTGATGTCTCCAAACTGTGTGACTACCATGGGAATACAGCTAGTAGTAAAAAGGCAATTTTCATTAACAGTTTGAAATTCTTCCCATGCTCATTTCAAATAAACCTGCGGCACTGTTATACAGTTGGCTATATATCTGTAATAATATTGCTGTAATTGCAGTAATCAATAGATAGTTGCAGAATAAAAACGTACAAGCATATTAGGACATATGCATGGGTGCACACAGTTCCACTCTGTACTTATATACGTGAGTAATCCATATCCACAGATGCACATAGACATATATAATGACAGTGGAAAAAAATATGAGGCATTCTGTGTTAATGGAGCCACATACTTATTTTTCGTTTTATATATAACATAATTCTATCTTGTATGTTTCCTACTGCAAATATTTTGCAAACATCATGCTTTAAAACACTAACCCACTGAAATGAGCAGTTGACTTTAATAAAGCCAAGATCTATTCTATCAAGTGTTACACAGTAAACCCTAGTATGTCCCCCCATAACTTGCTTTCCTCTACTCAGACGCCTGCACTTCTACATCACTGCTGACTTCAACCTGAAAGATGGATGTTCCATTCCTCAGGTAAAACTGGCTGACATAATTGCCTGTAGTGCTAATAATAATGACATATACAAGTGCTTTTCCACCACTTAGAGATGATAGGGATCAGAGTGATAATTTCACTGTTGTGAGCCTACTCCTTCACATGTTACAAATGAAACTAGTATCATCACTGACATGAGTGAAGCCTGTAGAGACATGGAGCAGAGCGGTAAGGACAGAAATCTCAATGTGATTTCTCAATGTTGGGTGTCAAGAAGCCTGACAGTGAGGGCCTGATGTTTACAAATACCTAGGTACGCTTTTTATTGGCTTCAGTGTGCAGTTCTTTATTGTTTAGCAGTAGTTGAAAAAATGGCCGAGAAAGCACATTCTATGTAAAACTAAATTGTTTTATGTCAATTAGACTATACGCTGAAGAAATCCACTTAGTTACAGACAAAAAACTTGCATTTTCGGAGACGTGCTTCACAACAGCTTCACTTGACAGTTTGCAGCTCTGAGGAAAGATTGCAACGTCTAAGAATAGAGTGTCATTCAGATGCTTGTAGATATTATGCCTGGCCTCCAGATGTTCTTCCAGAAGGGCACAGGTGTCCTGTAGGCCTGTGTCATACCTGGCAGTCCTGGATGGATGGCTGAGACTCTACAACATCTATAATGGTATTAGATACTTATGTGTAGTCACCTGGATTGATTCCTCCTTTCTTCTCCTTGAATCAGCTTACGCAAGTTAAGTTTCCAATCTGCCAATGTCATGCTATAGCAGCCCACAGCCCTTTCTCTTTCTTGACCACTGTGGAGGGTTGTGAACTTGTTTTATTTGTGTAGATTAGTATATTATTGATTATTCATGAGTCACTTTCTCCCTCCAACAGGGAGTATGCATCTTCTACAAGTTCTTTAAAGTCCTCAATCTTTGGCCATGGAGTGCACATGGGCACTTGGCTCAGGTTTCTGGATTTCAGAACTCTATTTAGAACACAGTGGAAGTGAAGCAGACAGCATCTGCTAAAATTTTCATTTTAATTTAGTCTATTTTGAAAGCAGCAAGAGAAAATTCCTACTTGCTCTTCCATATTTTGGCTGTACATCTTTAATATTTGATAAGCACAATCTGTAACCCATACACAGTAGAGCTTCTTATAGAACTGCTATGAAAAAGTAGTAACAAAAATGCAGAATTTTTCTTTCTTAATATTATTATTCCCTATCCTTGTTCATAGATCATCCTTCTTTTTCAAATATTTTATTGATTTAACTGACTTCACAGCAGGTCCACATAAGCAAAGCACACAGAAGGTAGGAAAACTGACTATTGCATTAATGAGAGAAAATACTGTACAGACATCAGAAACACAGTGCGGTTAAAAAGATGAGAGTGTGACACATGGGAAAATTAAATTATTGACTAGACACGTCTAACCATTCTCACCATACGTAGAAGGTAAAAACAACACATATGAATATAAGGCGAGGACTAGAGACTATGTATAACCACAGATCCCATTCTTTCCTCCTGATTCAAGCAAAGATGTCCTTTACCTTCAGAGGTTGTTTTGTGACATCATGCTAGCTAGAGATCCAAGGCTGGAGAAGCATCCTTGAAAGACATCGCTATGACAATTTTGTGTCAGTGATTTGAAGGACAAAGGGATCAAATCCATTTGCTTAAAGCAGTATTTCATTTGTTAGTATAACCCGAAGTAACCACTGTGACCATTATCTTTATCTGAGCATCTCACAGCAACTTACAACACTGAAAGAGGCTTGGAAAAAGGTTTGTGAGTTTGAAAGCTTGCCTGTTTTTTCTAACCTCATTGGATGGCCTAATAAAAGACATTATCTACAAACCTTGCTTTGCTTCCATTTCTACTCTTCAGGACTAGAATGACATTGCCAGTACTGAGTAGGGGAGACTGGGATCCATGTTCAAATGGAAAACTTTCACTTTTAAAGAATTTGCAGTACAAAGTGATCCTGAAAGCCAAATACCTACATTGTAACACAGGAAATATTAATTACTGTGTCCGTTTTAAAGATGAGCGGACTGGTGTCTGAGTTTTCCAAGATCCAGAAGAGACAGAAACGATCTCCAGACACGTGGCTCCTGCTCCATCAGACAATTCCTATTTTTACACATCAGATTCTCCCAGTGCTTAATGAGTAGTCCGTAATTTGAATGAGGTAAGAGCAGTGAGGAGGAATTACTGAGTCTCAAATGACTTATTTATTTCCACACAAAGCTCACTCCTGAAGCTTCCAGGCATTCTTAAAACATATGCCATGGGACACGTGGTGCCAGCTGGCAGCTCCTGTTAGTCACCGCTTTTCAATGCTTGCGATTGACATTTTGTCCCAGATCCAGAATCTAAAACATAGTGTTTTCTGCAGGCTCAATCGAAGCTTCAAGCCCTATGAAGCTTCTTGTTATTGGCACACAGGCACGTAGGCCCCTATACAAGATGACTCCAAAGTACATCCAGGTCTTAGACTGATCGGTTTGGTTTCTGCTGATGACATAATATACGCCACAGGAGGCCTTCTACCTTCTGTTAGCTCTCCAGAATGAGAATTCAAGATCACTAAGAGGTTATAGCAGACCTTTTGGATTTCATTCAATTGTGCAATGTTTCAGAACACAAAAAGGGAGACAATTCACCTTTAAACCAGACAAGGTGATTTTGTCCACGTGCACTTTCCCAACCTCCATCCTGGTAAAATCTGGTTTATGCAAATGAAAACAGAAATGTTATGCCAAGGTAAAATCTTTCCACATTAAAGGAAAAAAAAGAAAGGGAGATAAACTAGTTCCCTCTGAAATGGCATCCTGAGAGGAAAACTTTGTAATGAACCTGAAGGTTTAGACAGTCAGAAGCAGTCAGGGGGTACAAGAGTATAGTTAAATGGGCAAACGTTATCTTAGGACAGGAGAGGCTAGGATGCAGAACCATATTATGTGTAAACAAAACATTTATGTGGTGGATTAACATACTGGTGTGTTTTTTAACACCGAATTTACAAGTCTCTGTTTCCCTTTCTCCTTTTTCTCAAAGTCCCCAGCTAACTTTTTTTCACACCCACCTAGCTTAATCAAAATGCTCATTTCACATTCTCCAAAACTTGTATAGATCTTGTCCTACAGGGCCTTGTCGAGCAATTTACATTGCATTCACTAATCCTGATAATGACAGTCAGCATTCAATACTCAACTACTGTAATTAATAAAACAGCACAGTTGCTATTTTTCAACAATAGAGGATTTCCAAAACTAAACTGCAGCAATAAATTACTTCATTACAGCCATATTGTTGTTCTGTGAGGTAACAAATCTTGCGGAAAGACAATCAGCTTCGATAAAGAAAAAAATGCAGAGGACAGATTAGATGACTAGGACTTGATTAAAATTAATGTCAGTGTTACTTTTGTTCCCATTTGTTTCCTGAAATTCCCCCTCACCAGTGTGCTGATGTGCTGACACTCACACTACTTTGCTGGTGCTTCAAATATTAGGCACGACTAGTTTCTGATGGAAAAAAAGGTCTTAATAGGTTCACTGTGCTGATTTACAGCAATGGGGCCTATGCTGAAGCGTATGAAGTTTTGGTCTGTTAACTCATAGTCATTGGCATATGTGCATTAATCTGAAGTGCTTTGGCTTTGGAGAAGGACCTTTGTGCGCTGCTCCTCCAGCTTAGCAACATACTAGCAGCAGCCCAAACTTCGGTGCTGTGTTGGTACCCTTTTGATTCTGAGATTTTACGCAGATCCTATACAGAATCCTACCACCACTGCTGCTCCCCATGTCTTTATAGCAGCTGCTGCACAAAGCAAAGAGAAAAGCCAGAAGCATGGGGCTAGATTTCTCACCAGGACAGTACTGAACTCTGTCCTAGGTTTTACTTTTTTATCCCCCTCAGGCACAACAACAGAGTTCAAAGCACAGGTTCCTAATGATTTCCATGACAAACATCTTCAGCGCTGAGAGTGCGGCTGGATAATGAAGTGTAAACTGAAAGCAGGGTAAGGCAAACGTGCATCTAATAACAAACCGAAGGTGAAAAGTTGCTGGGTATTTTAATCCTTGGGGTAGCTCATTATAACACTGAGGCTTATAAAAGTCCTGGTGTTGCTTTTTTTTTCCTATACTCACTCATTACCTTACATTATAGTAAAGTCTCCTTGTTGCCTAGTTAGTCTCACCATCCAAGCTAGGGCACCTCAGGACCTCATTAATTAGGGTCCAGCCTAAACAATTCATAATTCTGCTAGGTGAGTATTATGGTGAAGAATTCTGTATTCCCCAGAAACTTTAAAACTGTCATTACAGATCAAAACCAAAATTAAGAAGTTGCCAATTAAGATAAATTGTTCTTCTTTTTCCATGTGGGTCACAGCTAACCTACTTAATGGTTATGTTGGCTGAGCACCTGCTGTGTTTGCAAATAAACCTGGTCTGCTCTGACTGTCACTGTTCTGCCTAGCATCGCTTTGAAGTGACAGCATGAGAAGGTGGAGGCTATTTTACTCTCTAGGGTAAACTACAAATTTTTGTCATCTGGAGTAAATGTGGGCAGTGTATGGACCTGCATTTATCAGTTAAGACAATGGACTGATAGCTAAAGCTAATGAAAGAGCATTAGTTTAGACAATACATCAGCTTTCACAGGAGAAAGCATTATCAAGCAATCAAGACTCCCCTTCCAGCTCATCCAGCATCTCATGAAGGAACTCTGCAATTCTCTCTGCTCTTCTTTCTCCCTTTCCATTTCTTTCAAATCTTTCACAGCCAAAGTGCAGTGGTGCAGGAGAATCAGAATGAGGCCCAGCATTTGCCTCCCATCATTCGTTATGGGTGAACTCTTGCCAAATCACCTAACTCCCACTTCAGTCTTACAGGTCAGTAATTTCTCTGCCTTTAAATTCCAGTTGTTTCAGCTGCAAAATGGGGCAGAATGTCAGCATCTTAAAGCAGTCTCCTGTCCCCGCCGAGAAGTACTTGTCTTTTCTCCATCTGATCTGCCACTGAAGGCAGCAGGAGAGGACACATATGGAGAATACAGTCTTTAGCAGATACAGCATCAAAACACATAGCCCTGCAATGTCCTTCTCAAGCACTCATCTGGGGACAGAACTCAATGTCTGCTGGCTCATTACTATGTCTGCATGGTCTCTGCTCACATCTTCATGGCAGCTGTGAAACTCGTTTTGTGATTATGTCAAATAATCAGAATTTTAATCAGTGTCATTTCAAATATCAACTGTTACTTCAGATGTCTTCTTCTGATGGAGAGGTACCATAAACCTGAGGCAGTACCTACAGCAGCCCCCAAGTCTAGCCCAAAAAATCACATGAGCTGAAGAATCTCCAGACTTGACAAGTCACACAATGCAGTGCCACGAACCAGTACAAAATAATCTTCAGCAGAGTAAGGACTTTGATAACTCACAATGCTGAGAAGCAGCTTAGAAGCACCTGGCCATGTCTACACAGCCCTGCACTGTGCCATGCTGTCAGAAGAAAGAGACCATGACCAGAAGACTTCTGGCAGCAAGCACAGACTGGAAGAGGGATCCAAAATCCTACCTCTTGCTGTGTTAGAATGAAAACACGATCCAAAGTCCAGTATCTCATGAAGTACCTCCTTTCACCTTCACTTTCATCCACCCTTGAAGCTGAATTTTATCAGCTTAGCTTGTGGACTGAGAATTTTCTAGAGAGGGTTCTGATATGTCAGTCATCCATCTGTGCAACACGTAGTGCTATGAGACAGTCCCCATTCAGGTGTTACCACAAAGCCAATTGAGTCACCAGCTCTCTCACTGCACATTCTGGCTGTTCTGCAAACTTCTATTTGGTTCACGGGATTACCCCATTGTCAAGGCTGAGAAGCATATATATTAAGACTCATACTGATACTACAAGCAGGGAAACTGGTGAAGAAAACCAAAAATACTCTACATGGTAGATAACTTTTACAGAGCATTTTAAAAATCTGCTAGCTAGCTGGCCCCATCTCTCCTCAGCTGTTTAAAAATTCTAAAGTAATCTATTCAACAGCATTGTCAGATATGAGAGATGCTGAAGGAAGAAATTATATATGCTGTTGTGCTGCACAGAAAATGACTTACAAGTCGATCCAGTGAAAAAATTAATTCCAGCCAGCTGAGATAGCCTTATTGATCCAGTGCCATTTCCTGCAAAGGCAGGACTGAATGTGACCATAGGAAACAAAAGAAAAACAGAATCTAGAATCAAAAGTGCAGTGGTTATAGAAATGATGACTGGGACATTAAAAGAGATTGTTAAATTGAGCCATTCCAAGTTCTTTGTTTGCATCTTCTGATCAAGTTAGGATCAATGGACAACAGTTCGCCCCTTTCTCCCTTTTGTTTCCTGATGGGTAGACAAAAAGAAAAAGCCCATTCTTTACAGATAAGATTAATCAATACGCATTGCTGGTCTCAGCTCAATGCACTATGACACGGCCAATTTATAAGCACATGTAGACTCCTGAGTTTGTCTGGTATAAATATAGAGCAATGACAAACTTTGCTGAAATTATGTATCCACTGTAAATCTAAAAGAAACAACTAACCCACCATGACGAAAACTGCAGGCATGTAAGTGATCTGGGCTACTGTTTCTGCCCTGGCATCAGAAAATCAGAAGATTTTTAATTAAAAATCTCCCACACAGAGCAGACTCCTTTAACTAAACTGTAAAAACTTCATGAAATTAATTAGGGCTTTACAGTCCATTTAAGTTGGTAGTAATACTGATAGTAACAGGATAGTTTTTTTAAGACCAAATACGTTTGTTTCAGCCTACCTTATTTATTTGATGTCATTCGTAATTTCATTATCTGAGACAATACCTGTCAGCTGGAAAGTTTAGCATGCAGGTTATCTGTTAGTTTGTTTGCGATAAGCAAAGTGGAAAATGGATGTGTTTGGACAGCATCCTCACAGTGAGCCCTCACAGTGCCTGTTGCCTCCTGCTTCGTTCAAGTCTCAAAGACTAATGGGAGTGAGGATTCTGCACTTCTGTGACCTTGAAACAATGCTGCTTTACGGTGTGAAATCACAGAGTGTGCAGGGATGAGAACTCTATTTATTTAGGTCCATATTTTAAAAGGGTATACAGGGACTTTCTCTTCATTGCGATGAAATACCTAAAAAAATCTTCATCATAAGGAAAGGCATACATAAAACAACCAAAGTTTCGGGAGCTAAATTTTCAATCATCTGTGTTGTAATGGGAAGCAAGCTAACAGGCATGCATTAAAATGTCAAAAAGCATTTTCAGCTGAGTCACAGCTCTTCATCTTAAATGTCCATTCATTTCTGCAGCAGAATCAGCATTACATTGACTTCTAAATGTAAAGAAAGGCACCTGAAAACCAAACACTTCCTACTGAAATAACTGACTACAGAGCAAAAAGTATGTGTGAAACTGTGCTGCCTAATGAAAGGCAGAGGAGACTTATACAGGAATCTTCTACCTGTTCTATCCCAAAGCACAATGTAGTGGTATCAAAATATATATTACCGACTTAACGCATGAAATCTCTTGCTAGAGTTCTTAACACAATTTGTGTTGAACACAAATATATAGACTTCTTTGCTGAGATTCATGAGTGTGTGCATGCTACAAATATGAACAATTTTGGTTTTGTTTTTTAATCTAATCAAGTGGCAAAATCAATGTAGTTGGCTGCATTTACACATGACAGGATAGAAATCCGAGGAAAATAGGGGAAGTAAATTAAGAAACGTTGCATACTTTAATGGTAAGTTCTGAGGTTACTTGTGATTAATTGAAAAGGTTTTCAAAATCAGCTTAACACATAATTAATTAAGCTCCTATGAAAGCACTTTTCTAATTGATCCTGCTACAAGTAACATAAAATCAGACATGCCTGAATAAGACACGACTCAGTAGATTTTCTTTAATGGAAGGTTAAATCTTTGGGGTAGGTTTTTCCTGGCAGGAAACAGTGGGTTGTATCTTCAGTTTTACATTAAGAAATCTTCTTATTTTCTTATTTAACTCTCCTGACTGTTGAATTTTACAATTTCTGTAGCTGTAGTATTTTGCAGCTGCTGTGATTTAGGTAAGTGAGGCAAGAGATCAGAAGAAGGGATTGTGTGCCTGAAATAGCATCTATCTTTCTCCATCTGCATCAGCTGCTCTAATAAATGACATTACCTCTTTATAAATCTTGCCTCTGTTTATCATTGCTACTCAGTGATGGAAATACAGCATATAAATTTAATCTCATCCTTTGATGAGAACATCAAGCAGCCTGCAAGAAAGACACAGGGAGTGGACGGTTACACCAAGTGCCATTCTCAAGATTTTGTCAAAGAACTACATATGTGTAGTATAATGAGAAATTCCCCAAGGTACGTACTTAAAAAAATCATCGTATGTGAGAGTTCAAAAGGAACAGAACCTGTTAGAATTACATGTTCCTAACTTTTCTGTCTCATTTTTCTCTCTATTAACTTGAAGGGTAAAATGCCCTCCAAAATTACTCAGATTGATCAACTTCTAAGCTGAGGAAAAATATACTTACCTCTCATTTGCATTTCATTTTTTATCTGGGAAAAAAGTTATTACACTTCTTCTCAACTTCTCTTTCTCATTTTTTTTCACTTTTGTGTTCACCATAATAGCATCACTGTGCTGCTGCTTCTTACATGCGTCTGCTATTTAGCTGCATACTTAAGCACACAGAATCTGAATTCTACTAAAACCTTCTCTTTTGACTGTATGATGATTTTCCACTGATTTTTCAGCAGCTGTGTCCTACATCTTGCTCTTCTGATCCAAGTTCTGTAAGGCTCTTTTAAAATTTCAGATTCAGTTCTTACTGACAATGTCTTTTCTTTGATCTCTTTTGATCCAAAATACTGTAGCAGCAAGTAAACTAATCTTTAGAAGGCCCACTTCTTCGTCTTACTTCTTTTTGTACTATAATCAAGCACTGGCCAATAAAGGATACAAGGCTTTTTGTGCTTCATAACTTTTAGCATTCAAAATGGCTCACACGAGAGATTTTTTTCTCTCTGAATCAAAGACAACCATTACATCACTCTCAAACCACACAAAAGTTTGCTGCTTTCATCTCCAGAGCACTGACAAGGACGCCCATCAGACCAGTGGCATGGACTCAATCAGATCTTGGGAATCCCACATCCTAATCCAGTACAATACCATTAGGCAGCTCCTTCCCTTCCTTTTGCACCACCTCCTTCTCTCTGTCTCTTCTTTTTTTTGGCCAACTTTAAAAACTCTGAACTCTGATTTTATTTTTGATGTCAGCAGTTTTCCTGTAGGAACACTCCATGCTTAAATCAGTATAATCTTCTTTACTCTCCAGAGGATTTATGAAACACTTGCTGATAAACATTGAGATCTAATTTCTGTACACAATAATGTGCTGTGGCTTTACAGTGTGCACTGGAGATAAAGAGTGGGGTCTGACTTCTCAGTAGATACAGTATCCCCCTCTCTCTTTTCAGTGTGGCTCTTGTTTCTGAACAGGAGCATTGCCAGGTAATCAGCTCAGCCAGCGATTAATGCCTAAATGAAGAAAGCACTCTGGCTGGATCTGCAGTCTTAGCTAACAGAAAACTGTGAAAATTCCCTTTATCTACTAATATCCTGCTAGCAAAGCCAATTTTGCATTGCTATCCCATTCAACTGGATTCTATTAACACAGTATATTTTGGCTCCGGCCAAGTGTTATCACAAGGTACAGAAATGAGATAAATAAACACAAGAAAGCTTTGCAAAGAGAATGGTTTAATGATTTCATTGCTTGAACCCTTTGGAAAGCCCACAGTACATCTGCTGGGAATAAAGGACCTCAGCTTAGAAGATTTATACTCCACTAAATTCATTAGTTCAGACCTTCAGTTCTTTGAAGAACCTTTGTGAATGGATTAATTTTAATCTAGAATAGACTCAAGTCTGGGCATAAAGCTTGAACATTCTATGCAAGTGCGAAGGCATTAGACTCTGCAATGTGATATTAAAAAAATCTCACTTCCTTCAGGTATGAGATATGGAAAAGAAGCTGGTAAATTCTTTCAAATAAACGAACAAGAAGGAGATGTTAAGTCGGCCAGTAGACAGTTGCCTGTCATTTGGTACTGAAAGATACAGAAGGCATCTATCACAAAATAAAACCTGACCAGAAAAAACATCCTTACGTATACTCTTAAGTCTTTAGAAGACAGACACTCAAATACACTTAGTTCCTCACATAATGAGGACAATTATTTCCCTTCCAGATCTGGAATGCTGCACAGGCTTTCTGCTGACTTAACATACTTTGGATCAGGAAATTGCTGGGCATGACCTCATTTGTTATGAGCAGCAGTTTCTCTCTTCAAAGAGGAGGCATATATTGAAGATTAGGACTTCCAGGAAATAGTACTCATCTTATTATCTCCTGCAAACCATAGAATATTACTCAAAGACTGCCAAAATTTCAGCATGAAGATTATGCGCAGGAGAGGCAAAATTCACAAATGGGGTGGATGTGTCTAACTCTTCTTCTAAAGCCTGATCTCTGACATTGATTGTTCCTCTGTTAACTGATCCTGCTTGAGATATCTGGCAGCGATGTGCTTCCTGAGGTCTGGGACTTCTAAAATAGATGCTCAGAGCCTACCTCTGCATGTACCTAAACTCCACTGAAATGCTTGCCCAAAAATAGTGCACTTGAGATGTAGGTGCTTGATTTGGAGCAGAAGTTTAATCCCAGCTCGTTCATATGAAGGACTAGTTCCTAGCTGCTAGACCTCAGTGCTTCCACTGTTCCAGCCTTGCTTTGCAGAAGTAATTGCATCTTCATTGAGCCAGAGGAAGGGAAGGAAACACCTGCTTCCACAAATCACATTTGTGAGCCTTGTAAAGACTGGGAACAGTTATGATTTCACTGGGAGGTAAGTAGCCCACAAAAGTGTACTATACGGGGCAGGGCAAGTAGATTTTAACTCAAGGCAATTTTTCACATGTAATTCTATACTATGCTAGTATAGAATTTTCCTTAAATACATTATTGAGGCTATTCTTATTTTCTGTTTCTTCTCTGAAACTGCAGGTTCTGAAACCACCGTGGAAACAACTAGCAAAATTATTATCAGCCACAGCCTACTAAGGACCGAGCATCTTATTCTTTAGTAAAAGGTGTTCAAGGCACCTTGCAAGTTCACACCTTGTAACAGCAAAATAAGAAATGAGAGGGTAAATCTACCTGGTTCTGTGCTGCCAGCTAGTAGCTTGGAGGGAACTGATCATTACAGAAATTCAAGATTTAAAGGCAGAGAGATTTCTAAAATGGCAGCATTCCTTTCTTCCGTGGTTTTAAATTGTGTGACACATCCAGACCATTAAACATGAGCATGATTTTAGCAAGTATTCCTATAAAGTTCTGTAACAGGAGGCAGGGCAGAAAGCACTCCTTTGCAAATCTGTCTGAGGCCCAGTATGTGTTTTCTCAGACTACAGAGAGATCAGATGGAGCAACATGCTGAAACAGTTTCTTACCATCGCCAGCGGAACAATTCCAACAAGATCCTTTTGGCAGATGAAGATTTCAGACAAGGTTATGTCTGTTGTCCCCTTCCGAGGGTATTCCACCTGCCAGGTGATGGGCTGCGTTCCAGACAGGCTGCTAAAACTGGCTATTTCAAAGTCCATCTGCACAACCTCATTGAATAGACTGTTACTTCTGAAAGAGGAAAACAGGGAAAGGAAACAGCTATTACATTTGCTGAAGAAGGCAAATGAAGTGAATCATATTAGCTACTGGAGAATGCAGCTATTTAAATGCAGATATAACACAGGGCCTTTTCCAATCTACAACTTCTTCAGAGCATACAAACTGGAATTGCTCAAAATGGTTCAGGTGTTCTTACTTCTGAAGAGGGATAAAACCCATGACTTTGTGTCTGAAGAAAGCAAAATATACTTAGTCCATTACACACTTTTTATGATTTTTGCAAGAATATTTCAACCCTCCTACAAGACAGATTTGACCCTGATCAGCCAAATTTAAGCGCAGTATAATTTATGATGACAAGAGACCAGAATTAGCCTAGGCAAAAAGACAAACAAGATGACTTGTATATGTCTAGCATCAAAATTGTATAAATCCTCACAAAGGAAACTTAGCATAATTGAAGCTGATATACACAACATAGAAGCCATAAAAAAAATTAACATGGTTAAACGGCGAATTGAGGAAATTATTCTAAGCTTAGAGGTATGTTCTGGAAATCAAAAACCCATACAACTGAAATCAAACAGAAAGAACAAAGCTGTGGGTGGTAAAGAATACCTTAAAGTCAGGAGACATAAGATAATTTGAATAACAAATAGGAAAGAGGTGGAAATTCTTTCCCTCAGCTTAAATTTCTTTAACTACATTAGAATTAAAAAGAATGCATGAAAGGAATTTACTGGACTATCTGCTAGTTTAATTTAAAATAATAATTTTAGAAAATTAATTAGATGCATCAGAAAAGAAACATGCACTTTTCTGGTACTTTCTGGTCTTTCCACATCATAGTAAGTTCTGATATTTCACGTGTTCCTTCTACCAAGTCCTATGCTGTAATAATTGTAAAATGAAGAGAAAGATGAGCATCACTAGCTTCAGTAGCTCACAGCTTCATCACACCTTTGGATGCATTCACCAAATAACAGCTTTTCCTCTGATTTTTTTTTTTTTATATACCATCAAAGTACACAAAGGTCTGTTTCTGAGAAAATCCATCGAGAACTGATCGAGAACCGAGTACAAAGCACTTACATTCACAAGTGCTTGATTTTCTTTTTACCTCTTGAGCAGAAATCACCATTTTTTAATTATTTAAGACATATTTTGCGCTTTACTTTGCATGATTACTTTGAAAGTAAATGTGTTCCTCTGATAATTATTATTTTGATCGTGGGTTTTCATTTTGATGGCTTACTCTGAAAAGTCCTAATGCTGCCTAATGCTTTAAATTTATTTCCTTGCTGTTTTCTTGCACTGTAACACTTCTCCAATAGTGGCATACTTCATGCATTGAAAGAGTGATTTTGTGTGGCAGTGGGTTAGATGGATGGGTTTAGCAATTCATAAGTCAAGGCCAGCCTATTCCCATTTGAAGAGTTCCTACTAAACAAATCTTACAGCTTGTAAATACAAGGCAGCTGTGATAACTGCAGTTTGCACACTTCTGGGACATCCCAAAATGAACACATACTGGATTGAACTTTGTAATTTATTTGAAAGCATGATAATATGCAAAGATACCTGAATCACCTGAGCTGCAGCATTCATTTAGCTCTAAAAGACATCATTATGCCTGAGATTAATGATACCTGAAAGGCCATTATTTCCTCCATTTCTAGATCTGATGCTTAGTAACTGACAGAGAAAAAGTTTTTACATGTGATTGACTATCTCAGTGCTTTCACTTATGTTAAATAGGGAATACATTTGTGCACACATCAGAGCTGTCGTAAGAGAAAATGTCAGGAAAGTTTCCTCGATCAAGAAGTCTTTAAAACGTTCCTAAAATATTTATTCTATAAGATACGTGCCAGAATCCAAGAATACACACAGTACAAGAGAAAGATTTTATTGGTACTTTCTCAGAATGACCAGAAATTATGTATTTCAATGTGTGCATTTGTACGGAACGCACTCATCTCACTCTCATGGCAATAAAAACTTTATACAATGTCACTCTGCCACCAGTTTCCTCCTTCCCTCTTCATATAGAAGAAACAGAGAGATATCAACAGCTGGGAAAGCATCCACTTGAAAAAAATATGCCTTCAGAGATGTGTAATGGCTGAGAAAAAAACTTCTCATGAAGCACATTTAATGTTCAGAGCTTGCTCACTGACTGAAACAGCAATTCCTTAATATCTAACATTTAGAACTGTTCAGCAGCCGAAACAGCAAGCAATTATAAAACTTTTCTGAAGTACACAACCCGTAGTGATTACAAATGAACCTTTGTGAGGGCAAAGCTTCTAAGAAATTGCTCTGAGGTGGATATATGAGACTAATTTGATTGGATTGAGAGTTCCCCTGGGCCAGTTCAATCCTTGGATTTATTCTGATTTATAAATATGCTAATAATTCATGGCTAGATTGGACTGGGCAATTGCAGAAGGGAGGAAGGACTCCCTTTGATCTGCTAAGCAGCCACTTCAGCGCACAGGCATCAGTGAAGAGCACTGACCCCATGGCCACTCCCTTGCAGGAGCAGATGGGCAATGATTATGTGCTACTTACTGGTAACAGCAGCTGAGCCAGCAAGTCAGCGATGGGGTTAGTAATTTACTACAGGCATGGGCTAGCTGTTAACCCATTAACATTGTTAACCCAGGAGGATGAGGGAGAACTGTTTGCAGAGCCATATGAATGCTTCTAAGGAGATGAGTTTTTAAAAAAGAAGGGGGATCAAAACATTCTGTTAATGGAAAGTTAATAAAGAAGCATTAAAAGCAAAACAGAATAAACACTGGGAGAAACTGCCATGGAACTCACCAGCTCTTACCAGCTGTATGGACAGAACACACCCTTTTGGAATCAGCTAGTGTATGTGTAACCATATTCTTGATTTCAAAATATTTTTGAGCATGACAGTAAGCATTTCTCTGAAACTATTAATCATCCAAACCTTCAGCACCCTGAGATATATTTTCTTTTGGAAGGACATTTTTCTCCCACAGGAACCCAACTGGCCATATCCAAAGCTACATTTATGTCTCTTCAGCATGGGATACACGAAACACACATACAATAGAACATGGATAACACTACAGGTGCTAGAATGAAAAACACGTTTTGTTTCCCTGCAGAAGTCTAGTATGGGGTGGAATGGTGCTCAGAATGCGGGTGCTGAAATGGCTTGTACTGGGGCTTGCATGGCAGCGCTCAGCTCAGCTCAGAAGTAAGAACCACAGGCCCAGTGCTGCAATGGCTTTCAGGGTGCAGTGGGAGAAGGAAGGCAGATAACTGCTAAAAAAAAAGCAGTGTAGAGTCCTCAGCTGATGTAAGATCCATACACGAAAGGAAATCTTTGTTGAAAGCCTGCCTACATGTGTGGACCAGGAGTCTCTGATGAGAGATTTCAAAGAGTTGGGTTATTGCTCTGAGTAATAGAGCAGTTTCAACTCTTAAATAAGTGAATCTTAAGACTGCTGTAGGCTAAATCAATATTTTTGATTTATTACAGTGGCTCTCAAAAGAGAAATTTTAAAAAGCCTAGATTAAAAACATTTTTTAGCCATCCTTTATTCCAACAGATTTTCACTGACAGTCCTTAGAGAACCAAGAATATTTCGACCTCCTGAAAATTTAGCAACTCTTTTCCTTTTTAATGCTGCCCAGTTTGACAGTGACATCTTAATGCAAGATCAGCACTGAGGAAATGACATAAAAAATTGAAATGATTACAAACCCCATTTTCCCTCAGTTACACTGCACATCCTACTCTTCACTAAAATTAATGCACGTTACCACCGTGAACAGAGATGAGCTCTCATCAAAAGCCAGTGGCCAGACTGGACCCAGAGTGATCTGTACTTGAGCCCGTGAATGCCTCTTCCAGTCTTGGAAAAGGCTGTAAAGGAATACAAGACATGCATTCCTGCTCACTTCAATTTCTTACTCCTCCTACATCCCTCCTAAACGTATATGATAATGAATTACAGCAGTTTAACTAAAATTAACAAAACACAAAGATTAGAACCTGATCTGGAACATGACTTAGGATGATTTTAAAGATGATGAAATTATGCACACAGCTCTGTACACATCAATTCACCTTCACGGTCAGCACTCAGCTCTAACAAAGGCTGGGTCATTAGCAACCCAGGTTCCTTTGAATTAGTCACCTATGAGCTAAGTGCTGTAATATCTACCACTATGCCCTTGAGCCATCCATTCCTATTCTGAAAGGTCTGATCAGCAAATGGAGGACAAATGCTTAATATCAGTTTCTTTCAGCAGGTCTTTAATAAGAGCTGTTACAAAGGTAACAGCTTTGCAAAACTGTAGAAGGCATGTAGTAATTAAAGAAGAATGCCAACTACTCCAGGCAAAACAAAGTTTAAATTTCTTCTTTGCAGTATAACCCAGCTTTCATCCTTAAACCATAAAAACTAGCAGAGGCTGAAGAAAATGATTATCTATTTTGGGAATTAACAGACAAGGAGGACAGTATTTCATGGAAAATTGCCACATTAAAAGTATTGTGAAGGTCTTCAAAGGAAAATATCTGAGGTATAACAACAAACTCTTGAGCAACGTAACAAAATACCCATGCAAATCTTTAAACAGATGATAAAAAGCTGTACTTGATTTCTTCATGCAGTCCAGATAAGAGCTGTATTCGTTAATTAGGTTTCTTAGCTTTCTTGTCATAAACTGTGATATAAAACAGCTTTTTGATTAAGGGATTGGTCTGAGATGGGAAATCTCATTTCATTTCCCAGCTCTTCCACAGGATTCTTTAGTGATCTCAGGCAAGACACGAAGATACAGATCCTTAAAGCCAAAATAAAATCAATAGGAATTAGGCATCACAGAGCTTTAAAAAAATAAAAATGATGTCTGTCTGCCACTTCAGGTACCTAAGTATAATGCCTTTACAACCTTGATACTGAGCCCCATGATCTCAGCTGGGTTCAAGCCCACACTCTGAGGGATAGAGGCAGAAGACCACTTGTGTGGTTTTTTTGCTGCACTATGCTGAGAGCTCCACAGGATAGTGAAATTCTTAGCTGCTGAAATGCAGCTAAGTCATGTTGTTAATCAGAGCACAGAGGAGGAGAAATTCTTCTCTCCTGGCCAAGCAGAAAGCTGAATGAGACAGTCCCCAAAGACTAGAGACCTGACCTGATCACAATAACTCACCAATTTCTTCCTTCTAAGGAGAGCATTATTTTTAGAGTCACTAATCACTAATATATATTGCCATCAACACTGCAGTCTCATTAGTCTTCTCTGATACTACATCACATCCAGTCACAAGGTACATGAGATTGATTTTGCCTTTTCCCAGAGAGTGTGTGACCCTCCACCTCAGACTGCTGCCATCACATAAAGGCTACGTGCAAATATACCAGGACTAAGCTATCATCATCTCCCACTTCTATTTCATTTTCTGCAAGGTATTAGTCTGCTAATGGCTTCATTATAATTTTGGAAAACAAAATATGTAGGCAGATTGGTCAAGAAATAAGCTTTCTCAGTGATTCACTATCTCTTCCTGCCTTCGAGAAGGACATTCTCTATTTAGTATTTACTCAGTCCTGGAATCTCTCCAGAACCCCTGTAAGTAAACAGGATTTTCCTCTTTTGGAGATGGCAGTACTAAAGCTCTGAAATTCTTCCAGGGGACATCACTGGAAAGGAGACTCTGAACATAAATTTTCAGAGAGATTCACTGCAAACCCAGTACCCTCAAATGGAACAAGGAAGTCAGAATCATTCTGATCATCACCATTACATTATATGGCTCTTTCAGCCTTCTAAAAGCATCAGAATTAGATCAAATACACAAAAGCACACTTTACCATTCACTTCTAATTTCTTAGTTTAGTAGTTTGGGAGCGGCGAGAATAAAGGATTTTCTGCTAACAAATAACTTGTGTGTGTGCATGAGTTTTAGTCCATTTACATGGGACAGTGCTGCTGCAGTTGTTACAGAACAGGATACTCCACATAATAAATCCATGTATGAGCTAGATGGACTGTGCCTCCCCTTTCAGTCTCTGCTTTTGCCTGTCACTCATGCCAAGCCCTATTTGCAGACACCACAATGCAACATGATTCAGAAACAGGGCACCAGCATCTTGGGCACGGACTCCTGGGTGTTACAGTCTCTAGAGGGAGTTTAAAAAAATCAAGGTACCCACAACTAGCAAGGAATTTTTGAAAATCTGATCCGAATGGCAAAGAGATGTAGAGAGATGCGGTTACTGGAGTAGCCCCTAAAAGGCTATCCAGTCCAATGAAGATGTGTCAGTTGCTATTGACATTAGCAGTTGCTTTCTTTATTAGCTAGTTACTAATGCTGGACCATGTGGAAGACGTGTGGTCTGTTATGCCCTCAGATGACACATGGATCAAAGAAAGCAATGTAGCCGAAATACTGATTTCTGTGCAAAATATGCCTCCAGGTATTGCTCATATAGATGTAAGTGTATCATGAACCCGGTTGCAACACAAATCACATTTGTTTATAAGTAACAGCATATATAAATCAGATGTTTGATACGCACATCTAACTTAGAAGTCAGATGTCTTCAGGTACCAGTTCCTGTGGGATTTTTGTTCTGCTCTGCTAGCATACCTGCTGTTGGGCTATGCTTGAAACACAAAAAAATATTTGGGCGTACAGATCCCCATTCCTTTTCAACTACCTATCTGCACATGCCTCTTGGTAGAAAACACTTGCCAAGTTAACAGTCCATCAGGCAGGTAAAATTGATAAAAATATCTGTACTTTTTAGATATAAAGAGTGTAAAGGAATGTAAAGTAAGCAAACATTGAATAGCATAATAAAAACAATAAATAATTAAGTGTCGAATATCATGGTGAAACATGAAGAAAATAACCAAAAGATAAACTAAATTAATTTTCCAAACTTGATGGCCACAGGCAAAGTCCAGGGGACAATGAAAGGCCCCAGGTTTGCAAGTATTGCCCTATGCTCCTTCCCTACACTGCATTTGGGAACAACTGCAACTTTTCTAATTCAAGTGCATGAAGAAGGTAAAGGGATTTTTCAGCTCAGAAGCAATGATCAGCAACTGTTTGGTGGCAGCTATCCAGAGAGACCTCCAATTTAGCTGAAGAGCTTTTCCAGGTGCCTGTGAAGCTGCCTGAATAGAGTAAAAGATCTTGAAATGAACCACATCCTCTGAGAAATAAGCTCAACAGCTGCAATTTCATCACAGAGCAAACTCACTTTGTGCAGTCCCTCAGACTGGAAGCTGCAGGGAATTGAATAATACTGTGTACAATCTAGAGCTAGAGAATATCAGCCTGGGGAAGGTAGAGAAGTAGTTTTATGTCTTGAAAGTCAATATATTTTTGCAAGCTTCACTAAGGAGGAGTCTGCAGCAGGATTATACTCCTTTTCCTCAGTCTTAGGTCATATCTCATGTGTCAGACTATATTGTTCCCCTTATTAGTATTTGTATAATACAAGATGAGCTATTTCAATCCTACTCTTACCTCGTAAATCCTCTTCAGTGTTGTATGCTGCTCACGCATTCTTTATCATGCTAAAGTAAAATAAAATTAGTAGAAATCCAAACTCGTCTAAGAAAAAGTCTAAGCGCTGATAGTAAGATAAATATTGAACTCAGCTATAATAGCATATACCAGGTGAAGCACCACATAAATTGAAGGAATGACATAGGTGAAAATTGACAGAGCAGGAGAGCCAGGCAGTGTGGCCTAATTCAGTTCTATTCATTATTTGTAGGTATGTTTACCATCGAGGGCTCTGCCCTGGATAATAGCAAAGGCTGGTCCACTCTGTATCCAGAAGTTATCACCACAAAGATGAGTAATAGAATGTTGCTCTCTTACAGACCCTGTAGATTGCAATTATGCAGTATGACCTTGCAAGGTTAAACTTGCAAAGAAACATTTTACCATCCCTTGGCATAGCTTTGTTGCAGTGCATTGAGAGTTTAGAATAGAAAGCTGCGACAAGCGCTGTAAAACCAAGGCTGTGCATGGGAAAGTGTGAAGGACAGGAGGGCAGTTTTGAAAATGCTGCACACATTAAGCCTCACAAAATTCACAATTTTGGCATCATCAAGCTGGCCTGTGCGTGACGATTATTTTTAAAAGTTCAGAAATCTAGGCAGAATATTTGTTTTAACACCCCTCAACGTGCATTATGTATGCAGTTTCCCAAACCTGTCCTGACACCAGTAAAGATCCTGTGGAAACTGGACAAAAATGTGATCAATTCTGTAGTTATAAATCAGCTCTCATTCAGATTTACAAAAATCATGGACCCTAGGGCTTTCAGCATCTGTAGCTCTGGAAATCTGATGGACAAACCTTTATTTTACAGTTCATAAAGCAAAGCTTAACAATGCTGCCTTCCTAACCATCCACAGCTCTCATTCACTGTAAATGTAAAAGGAAGCTTATTAAAAGCTAAACCAACGTCAATATTCGCAGTAGATCCATTAGATTTCATGATACTGTTATTTGGTGGCTAACTATAGTAGTTCATTTCTCTTGTTCAAGGATAATAAAAGGAAAAATGTCCCCATGACATTCAATGGCAAAAATGTCATTGCTTAAATGCCTATGATGTGCAATTAACATTTTTAAGGAGTAGTTTAAAAGGATAATGTCAGGGCTGACAGATTTGAGAATACACCAACTACCTATGTTTGGATATCTGCATAATTCAGCATCACCCAGCAAGTTCATCCTTTCACTTCTGGATATGTATGTTTTTCTTTCTCCTCATGTCCACACTATTGAGGGTACTAAATACATTTGTCATTGACTTCTGCCCCACCACAACATTATAACATCACATTAAAATTGTGATAATCAGTTTCTATCAAAAAAGTGTTTTTGTTTTTGTTTTTAATGCTCTGCTTTCCACAAGCAAGTTAAAATTTTCTTTACAGAACACGTGAAGAAAATTGTTTTGCAGAAGAATAAACAAAGATAACTCATTCTCTACTACTAATGAAGATGTCACCAGCAGGATGGAGACTTCAGGTCTAGGCTCAGCATGTTTGCATGGAGAAAAAAGTTCTGGATCTTTGGTTTTTTGCAGTCCCAACAGATACTTCAGCTTAATAGAATGAAAAAGAAGGAAAACACAGAAAATATTTGCTGTTGTAGCAGAGCTGTCTTTAAGCAAAATGTTCATTGAAGTTTCTTGAAGATGCCAGCTAGTTTTGAAATATTTCATTGGACAACAACTGAATATTTGTATTTGTAGCTAAAAGAGTTGATAGTGGACATCAGTTTTCAGGCAGAGTGCAGACATTCCTGTCTGACTGTCAGGCACATGAAGAGCAATGTGTCCTCAATATTTCAAGAAGACAAATGAAGGAGACACAATCCTAATGTTAAATGGCCTGTGAGAAAAGCAAGTGTCTTCTCGATTGACAAAACACTTACAGATAAACTCCAAGAGCAACTTTGAAGTGATGACTGTGACATCTCTGGCTCTTTTCAAATCTATTTTTTCCCTACTGCACCTCAATTAGAGAACAGCTATGTCCAATTTGTTGGGAAGTCTCAGTTTCAAATTTCCTAAATCAAGCTCTGATTCAAAGCAAAAAACCACTTCCTTACCACAGTGGATTTGGACAAAGCTTTTGAGAAATGTCATGCTTTCTAAAGGTGACTTCCCATTGCTAGGAAAAATTTGTCATTTTAACTTGGTCCTTAGGAAAGGTGTAGGAGTGCTTGGAGGAACCACGTGCTGCGTGGTATCAGAATACTCTAAACAACACTGAGTTTTTCATAATGGAAAGTAATAAACAAGAGTCTAGCACAGAATCTCTCTATGCACCATTTAGTTATGTATTTGTCTCACAGCCTAAGGTGAAGATTTTTAAATCTACTGTGAATTTTTCCAAGCAACAATTACTGCCTTTTTATATATTCTTTTTCTATGCCTTACTGCACCAGGTGAATCAAAATAGGTTTATCTGTAATTACACAAACAAGATTCAGGGGACACTGCCAAGAAGGATAAAAAGATTCTAGAGAACAAACCTTCCCTTTGTTATTGAAATCTGCAGCAACATTAGTCACCACTCCTGTTCTTTGCTGACTTTTGACACTTCACTTGATCAGAGAGGTAGAATTAGACTGATGAAAGACCAGTTTCCAAGGCTCTGACGTAATGCAAAACCAACAGCAAAAGCTCAGCTGAACACACAGTGCATGCATGTGCGATTAGAGTGTGCAACACCCATGTGAGATGAGAAGGAGCACAAAGAAGCATGAGTTCACAAGGAACACTTCAGTTTAAGATAATGTAACTGTGACAACATTTCATATAAAATTATAACCTGTTTCCAAAGGACTGATGGCAACACAGGTCTGAAATAGAACTATTTGGGATGCATGGGAAGAAGTAGTGGAAATTAATTATTTGCAGTCACGTGGGACAAAATACACCATCGTGTGACTTCTTCCTACTGAAATCTAAATACCAGAGTTGAATGCAGAGAGTCAGACTGGAGGGTGGAGAGCATCTGCTGACTCATTTCTGAATCACAGATAGGCTTCCTTCTGCTGCTGCAGTCTCACCAGTAGATAAGTCCAACCAGATTTATTTTAAAACTAAAATTAAGAGTTCTTTCTAAGTGAAAAAGAAACAGAAAAAGAGTAGAAATTCAGTCCTACTGGGAAATCCTCACAAGGGCTTGCATTATCAGATTCACAATGTTCTCGTGGAAGGTATTTGCTGGAGGAGATTAAGCTTGATGAGATTTGCAGGGGTAAGAGTGCCGTGTGCTCAGGTTCTTTGCCAGCTTCTAAGGGCAAAGTTTGTTACCAAAGAAGTGCCCACATCCCACTATGAGCATTACACTAATGATGGTCTGAATCATTGTGAATTTAATGTATAAAAGTTTCTTTCATTTTATAAACAGGTTGGAATTTGGATCCTTAGTAACTACTAGCTCATGGTCTTTCAACAAAATCTCCAGATCTCAAATCCTACTAATTTGTCTGTCAGCAATACCCCTTGTTCCTGTTAGCTCCCTTATAACTCTGCTCCAAATAATTTTGCAGGAAGCAAATGCTTGATGTCAGCAGACACTTAAAGAATTACAGATGTCATTAACAATTCCTGCCATACCCCACATCAGAGGGCACAAAGAGCCTTGTTACAAAAGTACAGCTTCCCAGCTGAGCCACAGCAGTTCATGTGAAACTGTGATAATTCAATTGCATTTTCACCTGTGTATGCATGCTAGGGAAACCTTCTTATACTTGTTAATTGTTCCTGTATGAGAACACCAGCAGAATTGACTCCACAGCTGTGTGAGTGTCAGATAAGAGACAATTCTTAAAGACGAGCATTAGACTTCTGTCAGCACAAACTGTGTCATGCTCTAATCTGAACTGTCAGTGGGAAAACACAGTCATGGTTACATGCAAATAAAATCCAAGAACACTGGCATAAAGTCTTACTTGGTAAAGCAGACCTGCAGGAGCAACACTGAAAACGTTAAAAATGGGGAAGGATGACAGCCAAGTAGATGGAGTGGTCTTGGAAATTACCAGCACTAATATAAAAGACTTTGAACCTTCGAGCCTCTTCCCAGCTACAGATCCTTAATCTAGTTTGATTTTCCTGTGGTAGCAATCTGTCAGTTGCATCCTCTTCAGAACAAGATTATAAAAGGAGTGAATCATGGACACATTATTATTCCCCTCAGCATGCAGCACTTTTTCTTTAAGTACAGAAACCACAGTGTGCAGGAAATGATCCATCCTTTAAAACTTGTGTCAACATCTCTGAAAACTCATGGAGCTGTACAGTGAATACTGGTAACCATTCTCCTGTGTCTGAAAAATCAGAATGATGACAGCACTGAAATATGTTACATGCAACACTTTGGTCCTGACCTTCCTTTCACTCAAGTCGATTGGCGTTCGTTCTGCTTCCGATTTTGATGGCAGTAGGACTGCTGTTTCATTGTCAACTTTCTCATACCCTCAGGCGTGTTCTCCAGCAGCAGTGTCAGCTTAGAGAAGCCAGAGCAAGTTCAAAGTATTTTCCCAAGGCAAACCAAGAGATGACCTTTTCCACCAGCAGAGAGCTACTATTGAATATTCCACCAACTGTACTGCTCTGCTCCTGGAGCTGACCTGGCTGCACTACGTATGAGATGGGTTTTACTTTTGTTGCCCCTCTTCTCCCCTTAATTCAATGAATTAGGGTCACAGCCTGATTCTTTTCTGCTACACACATTTGTCTGTACTTTCATTTGTGACAAGGCGTGTGCTTAAGTGTCACTTGGCCAAGTATTCAATGTCAGACTGCAAGGGACCAGACAATGGTATTCGTTCCCTTGCATTGGGATTATCTCAACAGAGTTTTCAAGAACATGTATGGCTGAGTGATTGGTCACACTTGACCGCAGAAAATAAAAATATTTGTGTCCAAAATTTTTGGTCACAAAATAATAAAAGAGTTGTAGCTTCCTCCAGATCACCTAAAGCACCCTGCTCAACATGGTGCCTCGTCATCACAAACAAAATACTGGTGTTGTTGCTAAACTTTCCGAACAAAATATTTGAATTTCAGAGAAAAGACATTCAGACTAATGCAGAAACAAAATCTCTGTAGAGTAATTTGACATTAAGAGTGGAATTTCCAGGGGTGTTCAACTGTGTTGCTCTGGTGAGGGAGCAGCGCTTAGCCCATATGGTGCATACAGAACTGTCAAGTATGGGTTATAAGTTGCTGCAAATATTTTACTGTTGCTGACTGTAGAATACACAGTTTGTACCAAAAGAAAGAGGTGAGCATATTCCAGATGGGATGGCCTGAGTCTGTTACACCATTTTCTTTAAATGATTTTTGAAGGTAGACAAATTTTAATTTTTTAAATTTTAATTTTATAGATAGGCTGCTTGTGTTATTCCATTATGTTTATAAAGAGAATTGGCCTTTATGACTAATTTAAAGGGTTTCCCAAAGCAGATGGAGCATTTTGAATAGAGAAAAGGGGAATTACAGGAATACTGAACTTCAAATATATGGAAATGAAGACAAAATCTTGTCTAAGGCAATACTGGGAAGCAAGAGGTACTCTTTGGTATCAGAGGTCATCTCTTCATCTTCAGCAAATGTCACACAGGGCAAATTGACATTATTTTCTTACATCAGTGAATTCTGATTCAGTTCCTCTTGCTGATAGTCTGGTATACAAAATGGGAATATCTTGATGAAATGGACAAAGAAAGTGAAGAGATAAAACAGAGAACATTTTAGCTGGCTATATTAAACTAACATACACTACTTCCATATTCTTCCTATGCCAACAGAATTACTGATGCAATTTTCTGGCAAGCAAAAACATATCTGTGACATGCCAAAGAAATAAGAAAATTGAACTTGTGGATGAAATGCCCTATGTCTACATGTATACATACAGTGGGAAATAATAGAGATGCAAAAAACCTGTTGGTCAGGCTGAGTTTGTCAAGCTCAGATTACATCTGCTTCCCTTCCACATGCATTAGATTTACGTTATCCTTAGCTAGCCAAGATCTACCATCAAACTGCTAATCACAACAATATCGGCCCTTTTCATGCAGGAGAATATTGCTGGAGGGGATTCAGATCAGATGGTCTATTTACAGATAATTTTGCCTTGCTTACCTGCTGTTCCCTTCTCTCTCCCTGCTTCATGCTTGGGTTAAACACCAAGCATGCTTGCTAGCTGTGTGCTGCTTCCTTATGCTAGCACCATGTGCTCTAGCATTAAGAGTCTGTGTCAAAGCCCTTTCCGGGGTCACGGGCTAACTGTATGATCTCACACCAGTCATTTATCTTGCCTGTCCTTCTATTAAACCTGTTAAGAGAAATGGTTCAACAGAAGAAAAGCAGGAGCTCCTTGAAGACATATTGGCACATCTGAATTGAACGTTTTGGGGTGAAGAAGCTATAAAAAAAGGCTCCGCAGTGAACTTTGAAATATCAATTTGTTAAAAAGGCAAGTGACTGCTCTTCCCGAGCAATGCTTTTCATGGTGTGAAGCCTTGCAAAGGGAAAACGGTATATTTAGAAACATTCTAAAAAGTATTTATGAAGGATTGGGTGACAAGAAGTGTTTCAAAAATAATTAAGGCTGCAAAAATACATGCTGTCTAGCAAGAAAAAGTTACAGTTTTAAATCCCGGCAATATATTTATCAAAATTTTCATTTCCAGTTTCATTTCCTGACATTTATGCCAAAACAAAATTCTGTAGAAGGTCATAAAAGGATTCAAGTATTATTAAGTGTATGATCGAACAAACAAAACAAATGACCTTTGTTCATGCTTGCCTGATCATCCTGTGAACGCACAAACAATAGATCCTGTCCACTATCTCAGACTCAGAGAAATATCTATCCATCTTGGGTGAAATCATCCATACGCAGAGAGTCAGCAGAAACTTTAAATGCCTTTAGAGTACTTCAAAGCAGGACTGAATTATAGCTTAAACTCTTTGACACTATTCTGCTCACTTTCCTTTCACAGTATTCCATGGAATAGTGGCACACTGTTGTGCTAAGCGGTATATTAGACAGTAAAGAATGGTTTCACATCTTAGGAGGCCTCATGGCCTCACACAAACAAAACAAATCAAAAAAATAAGGAAAGGAGGTTAATTAGTTCTACTTATAAATGGAAAAAATGAGGTGCAGAGAAAATTGAGTGATTTTTACCTTAACACATGGAGTATCTGCAATGGTTAGAAAGCAGACCTAGCTCTCACTTCAGTGCCTGGACCCTTTCCTTCCATGCAAACAACACTAGCAAAGGCAAGAGGGCAAATCTATGAGTGAGGTGTGAACTGAAGCTTTATCTTCTAAATTCATCTTTGGTGGTTTTGCTACAAGACTATCTTTGTATTTCCTTCTCCTTGCATACATTTCACTTCTCCCACTTTACTACTCAGAATTCTGGGACTATCATAACATCACACCAAAAGCTCCCAGTAGCAGCCAGAATTGCTTTTACTGCTATTTAACACAGCACTGAATTTAAATGTCGAATGTATATGCCTTTCTCACAAACTGCTGCATAGGAAAATTTTAATTTATCAATTTAAAATGCACTATAGCACAAATTTATTGTATCACTGCTCATGAATGTTTTTATGTGTTTGATTGTGGTTTTTTTTTTCTCTTTTATGGTTTTGGTGGTAGCTGGAAAGCAATCAAGGTTCCATTTGAAGCAGCCGTGTAAGCAATTCTCATTTAACAGAAGACAATGAAAAATTAATCTAAACTGAGTGTAACTAAGTTTTCATAGAAACAACAAAACCACTCAGACATTATCATCTTCAACATCTGTTTACTGTCTTCATTTACAAAATTACCCATCAAATTTTACTGTATCTTCCGGGGGAAAAAAAAAAAGCCATCTCCAACTGTCTTTCTGAGTTAATAAAATGCTCCACATGTAACAGGGATACTAAGGATTTCTTTCCTGTAATCATAATACTTAGCAGGGATGATTGAGGTGAAGCAACATTCAACACTCTCCTGCAGGTTTCAGTTCTACACCTTTAACTACAGAAGACTTCAAACATAGCTGACTGGTAGAAGCCTAGCTATTTTCTTCTCCCTCACTCTCTGGTACACCTGTCCCCTCTTTTTGATGCACAAAGCAACACTTATCATTCCTGGAAGGTTGCTTGCTGTGAAACAACCACAGCTTCCTTTAATATGAAATGAAAACATTTGAGAAACTGGAAAAAGGGATAATAGAATATTTTGTGTTGGAAAATTATCATCTGGGGATGAGTCTCCCAGTATCAGTTTGTTTCAGAATTTGGGCTGTGGAATATATTAGTTAGAGGAACTCATACAGCTGATTAATGCTACACAATGTGTATAGAATCACAGAATCATTTGAGTTGGACCCCTAAAGATCATCTAGTTCAACTGCCCTGCAATGAACAGAGACATCTACAGCTCAATCAGCACGATGAGAAGGATGTCAGATAGACACCAGAATGAAACAGAAGGATTCGTAGCACTCTGATCCCCTGGCACAGAATTGCCAACCGTCCGATAACTGCAGGAGTGGTTCCTCACCCAGCAACAGCCAAGTCAGCAGCTTAGTACCTCAGGAATGAGAGGAAGATGCGAATAAGCACAAACCAATGGAATAAATTGTCCCAGACATGCATATTCCCATAACGAACGCTCTAGAAGTTTATCTCAAATGTTGTTGCAGTGCCTGACCCTAGATTTAGGAAATGGGAAGGAGATAATTACTGAAGGGCAGCTGCAGTGTGTGGGATGCACAGTTCCCGTTGACTTCCTTAATGGTGGTAAAATGTGCAAATCCTGTGCACTCATAGCTGAATTTAAATTACAATGATTACAAAATATAAAGCCTAAAAAAGAGGATTTATACATGAGCAGATTTAGCTGAGACAGACTCCCTTGAGACCTACATTGTGTTTACATGCAAAGTAGACTATGCCTCCTGAATGATCTTAAATCCTGATGACAATTATTTATATATTTATCCACACACACACACACCCCCAACATAGCCCTGGACCATACTCCCTGCTGTAAAATGCCTTGGGGAATATCTACTAGTTATAGGCTCATCCCTGTTTTCTGGCCATTGTCCAGAAAAGCACTTTCAGTGCGTAAACAGTCCCACTGCCCTCAGTGGGTCTACTCATAGGATGCATAAAACCATAAGAATATATTGCTTAAATAAATACACAGCGACAACAACAATAGCAATACTAATACCTCCCTCTTTCTGCTTTTGGACAGATATTTTTATCCACAGCTCTTGGGAGTAAAGCACCATTATCCTATTTTATGATATGCAAGCTGGGGAACAGAAAAATGAAGTGACTTGCCCAAGGTCATACAGGAGGTCCATCAGAGAAATGAGGACACAAACTGTAAGTGCATGGTTAAACTGAGTACTGAAGATTCAGCAGAGCTCTGCCTACTGTGTAAGTAAGGCTCTGAGTACTCTGACATTGCTTTAAAGGAAAACAGTGAGCTTATGTAATGGGAATCAAATATTTTTAAAAAGATTTACATCTCCTATCATGTTAGCCAACCTAGCTCCAACTTCTCCAGAAAGCATGGCAACATTTAACTCATGTTAAACATAAGAAATTCCAAAATGAAGGTTTGATATACTTTTGATCTAGCTACAGTATTAAAGACATTCCTTTGTTCTAAATTCCTTAACAATCAATACACCATTAATTATAACGGATAAAAAGCACGCAGTCTCAGCTTTAGACAAAAACTGGTAGCTTAATAGGTCTGAAATTCTGAAAAAGGGAAGTACTTATAGAGGAACAGAGACACATCCAAACAAGCCCTCACGGCCTCTCACAAAAATTTTCTACCACAGTCATATCCATGTGGATTTTATGTTCTCTAACAATACGTATCTACCAAAAACTTTCTATGGTTAGGCTGACGGGTGCAGGGAACGAGGAAAAACTGCTACAATCTGTATGCAGTAAAATGAACTGGTGGTAGGCTCAGGCTATCATTCTGTCTGGCTTACTGGCATGGTACTGTAATAAACCTTGGCAACTTGTATCCATGTCATCTGCATCCAGGGGTGTGACAGAGCTAGCACTGGCTGAAATCTGCCAACTGAATTTTTTATTTTTATTTTTTGTCATCAAAACATGCAGTGGCATCAGCGTAGAACTGTTTCCATCAAGCATTATGAGTATCAAAATAATATAATGCTCAAAATTATATGGACTACTCCTAGCTTTTATTGTCCTTTTGGTCAAGGAAGGGAGGACCAGTAAGAGGCTGGTGCTGTTCGCTCGTCTTTGATCAACGAACTCTGAGCAGCCTCCAAAGCTGTCAAAACAGCCACTCTCAGCAGCATGAAATGCAGTGTCAAATTGAGAAGGAAGATAGGTGACATAATCCTGGAATGCTCTGGAGATTCTGACTATCCCAAATAAAACTGGGTTTTGAAGCATTATCACGATGCGTTAGCGCACTGAGAGATCTCATTTTGAGTCTCCCCTGACGTTAAATGGCCCGGAGGTTGAAGGAAGACACCTTCAAACTGCATTCTGCACTGTTTCCCTAGACTAGCTATTTCCTTCAAGGCACAAAATTAAAGCAGTGATAGATGAACTGCTCTGCTGTTTACTGGGCTCAGTTTAACAATGTGGCAGCGAGGAACTGTTGCACTCCAGCTGAAACAAAGGAAGTGCAATAAAAAGCTTCTACAAACATCCCTACTGAGCCTAAAGGAAAAGTTTATTATTGTGAGTTCACACAGCACGGAATGAAAGGTGGGAATGAGGAGAGTGTCACCTGCTTACACTACCAAGGAGCAAACATGATTCTTGATTTAAGATAGATGCTATTTTCAGCTGTTTCCCTGCTCGCTGTTTCCCCCCTGCCTCAGCCAAGTGCAGACACCAGGCAGGGCCCTGCAGGCAGTCAGCACGGGATGACCACTGCTCCTGGCACACGTTTGGCTCGGCCCCATCTCCACTCGGAGCCCCACATCAGGCACCTGTGTGTCCTTTCCTGAGAGGGACAGCACAGTCCCTCCCAGATCAGGCTTCCTATCCTGCCAGTACCAGGGCTCTGCTCAACAGCTGGTGTACTTTCTGTGCTGGGCTCCAGCCACACTTGCCTCTCCTGTCCATGCTCAGTTTGAGCTGCTAACAGAAGTAGTTTACCCAGTGCCCCAAATGCCCAAGTTTTCACTCTCATTTGCGTCCTGCATGCATCATTCTCAGAATCTATAGACCAATTTGCAACAAGAGGTTTCTATTACATATGCTAAAATTTTCCATCTCACTTTTCTACCCTATTTTAAGAAATAATCTTCATTGCCAGGTTCTATTGTCAGATGACTGGTTGGGGTGGGAGGTGAAATTTCTGAAAGTACCTCAGTTCCATTTTCAAAACTGATGGGGCAGCTCTGGGGTTTTCAAAAGCACAAGATCCTTTCAAACCACAGTTACTTTCAAACACATCTGTATTCTCCCCGGCAGTGGGAATTCCAAGGCCTCAGAGCTTCTAAAAACTCCAATAGGTGTCAAACTGTTAAAATAATTGCTTTTTAAAACTTAGGTACTACAAACTATAGTCATCAAAGTATTTATGCATTGCCTCACTTGGCACTGCAGAGCCTAAGTGAAACAGATGGCCAACTCAGGTTTCCAAAAGTGACTCAGATACTCAGGAGCCTAACTCACACAGGAAGTCAATACCAGTTAATCTTCTAAATGTCAAATGGCACTTTGAAAATAGAACATTCCATTACCAATAAGGACCTAAAACTTTGTGCTTTTTAAACATTTGCTTTGTACCAAGTAATACCCCAGGCCCCACCTGTCTGTCATTTCATGTTCAAAGGACGTGTGAATACTGGTGTAATGCAGTCCTCACGGGCAGGTCATGAGCAAATCAGCCAGCTCTGCAGCACTGCAGATTTCTTTACTGTTAAGAGCATTTTCTGGCAACAAGGTTAAGGTTTGGTCAGGGAGAGAGAGCTAAAGAACACAGATATGAGTTAGCAGCACAGCCTTCCCTTGCTTGCAATGGCTTTAGCAGTAAAGTAGCAGAGACGGCGACCACTCTACATACGAACAAAGTCCCCCTGGTTTAACCAGTGTTTAAAAGGAACTTAACCGAATGGAAGAGGGCTGTGTTAGACAAGCTTGGACAGCCTTAAAGACAATGGGAGATTAATACATGGGTAATGCTTCTTCTGGATCCCCCTGATGAGCAACACAGCTCTTCTGCTTCATGACACTCCCAGGGCAGGGATGGATTTCTGGTGATGGCCATACGTCATCAGAGAACCTGACTCACACAGAAGAAGTTGGAACATAAGGAAATAAGAAATGACTGAGTTCTATCCCAAAATGCCACACTTACGAGAAAGTGCACTGGTTTAAAAGTGAATGTTGTGGATACAATATAGCAGCCATTTCTCCCTCCAGATACTATAGCCTCTGGGACTGGCAGAGGCCAAAGCCCCATTTGTGGCACAGAGTTCCCATGTATCAGCCATTAGATTATGTAGAGGTCATCCAAGCAACTTCCAGTATACTTGTACTCCAAATGGGTAATTAATCAAATCTATGTTCTACTCAGAAATTGACTGAAGCAGGAGGGACGACTGAGTTGAGTGCATTTGGTATTTTTAACCTGAACATCAAGCAGATGAATAATGGGCATTATCTTCAGTACATATCTTAGAAGAGGGAGAAGTTATAAAGGTAATTTCTACCCACATCAGTAAGTCTAATACAGAGTGAAAAGAAAAATGAATGTGGAAACTGCTCTACAGGAAAGACTAGAGGGAAGTCAGTCCTACAAAAAGTTTTAAGGTTAATTTTACAGACTTTTAGGACGCTTTGGAAAAGTCTGCAGATTTAGTACTTACAAAACTAAGTTTTCCGGTATCACTGTAATTTACTTCAATTTAAAGGGGAACAGATTTGGGTTTGGATATACGTATATATCCATTGTACAAGTGTCAAAATGTTGTCACTGACTGACAGCAACATGGAAACACTCTGAGTCTGTTTTTCATGGCTTAGTAGATAGTAATGCACAAAAGGGAGCCAACACCACAAATATATATATAGTAAACTATAAAGTTATACATTCAAAGTATATATTTCTCTCCAACAGCTTAGCTCCCTACTTACTCTTTACTTAGCACTATGCTGTTTTTGACACAAAGGACTTTACCGTATTAGCTCCAGGGAGAAGGGTGACTTCCTTTACAAAAAGAACAGCCATTACAGTTTTGGATTCTCTTCCAAGAGTAGTAATTTCAATACGTTCTTTTAAAATTTAAATTACATCTAGTTAGTGAAGTGAGAACAACTTCTGGCATATTTTCCCTGCATCTAATAATCACAAACTCTTTTTTTCCCTATAGAGGATTATTGTCATTAAGCTACTCAGAGAGTGACAATAATTGAAAGATTTTGGCTATTGGAGTCAGAAGCATCAAGATCTGAGAAAGAGTGATACAGACACAAGGAAGACAGAAGTTGAAATGCTCACATAATCTGCACTTGATTTCAATTAGAGATAGAAAACTTGTAGAGCCTCAGGAGAGATTTGGTCTGGACAAGCACCTCCTCGTTTCTATCCTGCTTACACGTAGTGCTTCTGCTCCCTGCAGTCCTGCCAAGCCTGCCCACTCGGTGACCCAGCTAATTATCCCCTCTGAATCTTTCTCTTCTTCAAATCCACACTGCTGAGATCAGGTACACAAGGTCAGGTGACTTAGTGCACAGGTCAGTGCTAATCTGTAGAGCATCTGAGGCTTCTGAATTGTGGAGAAGCCTTTGGACATGAAGAGCCCATCTTTTCCTTGCTAAAGACAGGAAAAGGAACTACAAAATTAAAGGGTTGTCATACTTTACTGAGTCTGTCTTCAGTACAGTCTGTCTGTACATTTTTGACATTACTCAGTAAACACCAAATTATCAGATTCAATTGTAAAATTACATAAATTAAAAAACTAGATACCTATGTGAGAAATTTTATCATATGAAAAAATATTAAATATACAGTAAAATAAGGAATAGAGGAAATTAAATATAAGAAAATACAAGAAAAAAATGTAAGATGAAAAAGAAAAAAATATTCCTACATAAAAAAATTTCTTATGCAGAGCTGAGCTATTCAGTATTGATTAACGTTATAAAGGGATGAAGTCTCCAGAAATCTAAACAATCTGAGCAATATTGTCACCCACCACAGCCCACCAACACACAGCTTCAGAGTAGTCAGGATTAATGGTCTTGCTTCCTGGCAAAATGAACTCATGCTTGTATATACATGAATAATTTCACAGAATGCAGGAACAGCTATAATAGCGCCTGACAAATATTCCAGTCAACTGTTTACTCCAAATAAAATAGCACTTTTTTTTTTTATCTTCAGAGAGTGTCACTGAAACTAAATCTTCTCTCTCTGCCTAAGGTACATGGGGAATTCAGAACTGGAAGCAGAGAAAATATGATATCGCTGAACTACAAACGATTTGCTGTACTTCAGTATTTAAAGCACTTATCCGACCAACACCTGGGTCATGGCCAAGCTGCAGGATCTGGAGGCACTCTCATGCTCACGTGCCTGTGCTTTTCCAGGCTGCACCCTTGCTCCATGTCGGCATGTGACTCAAGTGCAAATGTACCCCTCCTCTTCCAAGTCTGATGTGGAGTGAGTCAGGCCACAGGTCATAGTGTGCTCCAGCCAGATACCTCATTGCTCACGAGACCCTGACAAGAGATGTATGTGCTTTCTTAAAAGCATAACTATATGGGTTCAGATGGTCTCAAGAAGAGAGGAATAGAGCTGGTCAGTAACAAACTGAATCTCAAACCTTCACTTAATAAGGAGGGTAAAACCAAAGTATTACAAAGTGGTAAAAGTACTTACAAAAGTAAGCAGAAGGAAGAGGGATGTTTGAGCCTTTGATTGAACAGCTCTAAAAGAAGGAGGCTAAAACAACTTGGGAAAACCTGAAGAAAACAACTGAGAGTTGTTAAAAGGGAAGCATTTCTTTTTTGTATCCTCTGTCCTCTAGGCAGTAATTAATTTCTGCTCAGCATTGTGCATACTTAGTAGTCGTGTTCTTAAATGGATTGAGATGTACAAGCTATTCTGAAGCTGTTCATCAATAGCAGGACCTAAAGCTAATGGACAATCTTCTCCAGAGTTCACTGAATGCTGAATAAGGCTCCAAATTCAAAACCTGCTTTTTTTTTTCAATTGTTAGATATTAGTTTGCATTTAAAAAGCATAACAACTTCTATTGCCAACTGCAGATACATCATTTCAAAAACAGCTGTTGAGGTGTAGCACTTAAGCCAGTGAAATCTGCATTCCTCTGAGAGTAGATAGTGGTGAAGAGAGTTTACACTTCTTAAACATTTATAGTCAGAGCCTATTTATTTATGCACAATGTGGTTGGTCAGGTCTGTGAAAACCACTGTCCTTGGATGTCCTAGGTTCTACCCTAAATGGAAGTCTGTTCTGTGTCTCTGGATATTTCCTTAGGTGCTTTTGTTTGATTGATTGGTTGGCTGTATGTTTTGTTTGTTTCATGTGCATGTGTGTGTATGTATGTGTATTTATTTATATATTTTATATTTTTTTATAATGTAAATAAGTTCACAGAGTGGTTCAGATCCATAACAAATCTCTACTGATTTGTATCACTGAAGGATGTGGCAATTCTGTTTGATGACTGTATGTTTCATCTCACCTCAGCAATTCTACCAGCCCCAGGAATAGTGAAAAGAGCAGGAGAGGCTGCCTGTCAAAATAATTTGTACACCTTTAATTAACAGAACATGGCAATAATCCCCTTCTTGAATGGTTCTGGTAGAAATGTTGGTAAAAGCTGGGTTACTAAAGTGATCGAGTCCCCTGCAGTTACTGCTACACTTCTAGGTTAAGTTTTCTAAATAAGAATACTGTTAGGAACTGCTTGTATTTACTACTGTTTATCTTTAAATACTGTTCATCTGAAATGAATAAGAGCTTACTGGTTCACCATGATCACAGCAGGTAAAACCAAACTGTGGAACTGAGCAGTACAGATAGCCAAACAGATAAGTACTAATGAATACGATCAGTCTGTAAATATCCCTTCCCAGTCAGTTTCATTCAATTTCTGTGCATTTCTCAAAACAAAAATTGAGAAATAGCATCTCCAAGTGGAAAGCCTTGCCATCCTATCACAGTTTCACACAGATAACATGCCATAAGAAATGATAATCAAATACAATTAAAGCCTCTAAATCTAGCTGAACAATTGCCAAACTACCCGGAGAGTATATTCCTTTGGGGATTGTCAGCAGTACTTGCTCAGCTCTGATTTGGTTGAAATCTAATAGCTAGAGCAGAATATTTCTTGCAAATTATATACATCAGAAACGTCCTTTGCTTTGTGTATTACAATGAACATTGCCAAACAGAAGCTGTAAACTATTTAGGGTAAGAGCACAGATAGTAACATTGAAATTCTTGTTAGTTGGCTAAATACGCCAGTCTCATTAACAGTAGTTGAAATGGGAATGAATTCAGTGGCTGAGGTCACTCAAATACTCTGGCAGAGCCATTATTGAATTTCTACTAGTGTGATTACAAAGAGTGCATGCTCAGTCCATTAATTTACAGCATGGAAACTAAAAATCAATGAGGTGCTACTTAAAACTGCTTTTGTAATAATTACGATCATGTATGAGGGTATACGTGTGGAAGAGGAGTGGGTAAGCCGTTGTTCACAGTCTTGAACAGGAAAGAGATTATCTAGTTGTCTGAGCTGTATGTCAGAGACAAGGACAGTAAGGATTTAACCTGAACTTTGGGTGAAATTCAAACTGCAGAGGAAATGTTGCTTTTTGCTTCAGTGAAGCTAAGATTTCTTCCCTGGAAGTTTAACTGGAACTGAAATTCCCAGCAAGCAATCTGGAATTCAGCATTGATCTATCCAAAAACAGTGGTACAACAAGCATCTCAGTTTTCTTTAATAAAATTGTTTCCCAGTGAAATCGCTATCATGTTGGTAAAGTAATAATGGGAAAGTTCTTTTTGAATGACAGTGGAATAAACTGATATACATCCTTTCAGCGGACTATGCTGATTTGTTCCAGCTGTGCACACTCCGCACTTGGACCCTTCAAAGTAATAAGGAAGCACCATGGATTTTCCCAGGAAAAAGTACTGAATTTCCTTACTTAAGAAAAAAATGCATTCAAAGAAAATTGGCAATTTTCTATTATATTGTTAGTCCAATTTCATTTTTCATTCTTAATTTTGAAACTGTTATAAAAGAATATGTCTGCTCATCTTAATTATCCAATATCATTTACTGAAAGTAAGAGAACCTCAGGGGTCTTATTTAGTCAGAATGTGATGAATCATAACTAAGTTTTTGAGAACTGACAGCCATCTACTGCTTTCTAAAATGGCAGCCTACTTCTCAATTCAATTCAATTGCCAGGAAATATGCACTATCCTCTTATGTCCCTTCAGACCCACCAAGGTACGTAACCAAACCCAACTCAAAGCAGGTGATTTGTACAAGCATTTGGCACAGCAAGATAAATTCTATACTGATTTACACTTAAGAGACTGTGGCTAAACAGATCAGGAAAAAAAAAGCTGCCATTTAAAATGTCAGTGTTTGCTGATGATCACCATGAAGTGACAGTGAAGAAAAAAAATATCTTCCTTCATACATCGAACATGAAAAATCAGAGGTCTCCCTGCAGCTTGAATTGTAGCCAAACTATGATTTGCATATGATGACTTCTAGAAGTCAATAGAGTAAGCACAATTTCTTGCGCAAGACAGTTATGCGTGTAGAACAAACTGTTTCTTCAAACGGCAAGAGTTGTTTTGTCTGTAACAGGAAAAGAACTTTGCTTTCTAAACCTGTCACAGTACTCATTATCTCTACCTACAATGTAAAAAGTGCAGGGAGGATTAAATGAAATCCATCATAATAGAATGTAAGAAATCTTTTGTTTTGATAAGTTGTGCTAGTCCAGTTTGAAAGACACAAAATGTTCTGTTTGCTAGCAGTGCTCATACATGGCATAGGGTTTGCAGAATAATAATGCTGCTGCATTCGGTCTGAAGTACTGATACTGTGGTTGGTTACTAGTTACAAGTTAATATTGTCCCCATATCAGCCTGAAAAAGATTGAAACATGATTTACACCAGCAAACAGATCCATTTAACTATTTTTAGGCAGAGACACAAAATTAATTATAGAGAATATTTATTACTCTAGTAAGACTCTTGTCATAGGCTTGGACCTCACTGTGCTGTATACAGTACAAGTAATGAACACAGTGCCTGCTTCAGCCTACTAGTAGAAGCAGAGAAAGGAGACAGCAGATGGCTAGAGATAGGCAAGAGTGCATGGAAATATTGAAGAAATAACAGACAGCTGTAGGAAGAGCACTGTACTCATTGGAAGCCTAGATATTGCTATAACTTTTCTAAGAAAACTGCAGGAGAGCAAGGTTTTCCAAGTACTGATGTAATGTTGCTGATGCAGTATGCATGGGAGCAGCATGAGGGCAAGTCTTTAACTGAATGTTGGAGTTTGGCACCACAGCCCACTGCAAGATTCAAACTGACACTTCAGTAGAGTGCAGTAAGAAAGGCAGGCTGAGATTGGAACCAAACACACGTGGATCCATGCACTAATCACAGGTGTCAGATGAGGTCTTCAGATTGTTCCAGTTCAGGATCACATGCTGGTTTGGTATTCAGACTGATTCATTTGTAATCACAGAACCGGGTACTGCAAATGAATTTAAACAAACTTCTTATGACTGCGTAAGGCTTGATCCTGTTTAAATTACAGCAGTGGGAATCAGTAGCTTAATTCCATTCAACTCAGTGGAGCTAAACCAGTGTAAAACTGGCATTAATGAGACAACAGTCAGGTCTACCAAGTGTTTATGAAGACAAAACATCCTCTACAAAACCCATATCAATCATATAAGTGATTTTAAGTGATAATTTTAATGTGCTTATACATTTTTTTTTTTCATTACAACTATCTCGAATTGGAAGATGCGCAATGGCTGTAATAGCAGAGCCTAATAAAATGCAGTTAAATTCATTTTGAATTTTTAAATAGAGGAGGAAAAAAAGGCAGTGTGTAGAAAGCTATAGAAATTCTTTCTATTAGTTAGGCCTTGGGAGAGGTACAATAATGAAAGACAGATGATGTGGTCTCTGAACAAAGAGAACAGGAGTAGTGCTTAACCACCCCTTGCAGCAGGTACATAAGTAACATCACTTATTTAATTATGCACTCTGGCAGCTGGGAGCAGAGGTCGGTGATTGGAACCCAAGTGACAACCAGGAGTGGACCCTGGAGGGACAGCACCACACAGCACCACCAACACACTGTAAAATCCTCCCAGTCAGCAGTTACCAATATCTGCTGGTTTCCTACCAACATCGCTTAACTCATAAGACTTGCAACTAAGACGTCTATATGAAAAGTCTCTGTCTCAGACAGCATTCTGCACTATTATATAACAGCAACGTAAGGAAGCAGAGAAGAGATTTTGTCTGTGTTTTAAGTAGGCAGTAGCTCATGAAATTGAAGAGTCTTTGTGTGGAAAAGTAAATTTCAGTCAGCCTGTACAGAAATAAGTAGCTCACCTGTCTAACATAGCGTTCTTTGTCCCAAGAAATGGAAAGGTCTCAGATAAACAGTGACACTTGACCCGTGCCAGCGGGTTAGCTGCTGCTGATCTGACAGAGGGACGAGATGGGGAAAACATTCAAAATTATCCAGTTCTCTTCTGATTGTATTTTCCAGAGGCCTTTATTCATCACTTTTAAGCATCTTGAAAATAAGATGCCCATCAACATCTTGGAGGAAATGAACACCTTAATTGTGTTTTTAGGATACTATCCCTCCAATAAAAAATCAAATGAGTTCAGGAGTTTCGTTTTTACAAAATTCCCCAAGAAGCAATGGCATAGAGGGTATACATGTGTATGAAATACTTCAATTTGCTCAGCTGAATACTAACAAAGATCTTATTCACTATATTCTAGAAAGGTTTGGCTTTTGGCGCATTTTCCGAAATTTTCCTCATTCTTTTTTGCCTGACTGATTTATTTCCTCTGCTGTGAAAGTTACAGAGAAACGCAGAGTTGCTTGGCAGCGTGATGTGGGATTGCTGAACTCAGCTGTTTACGGCTTTCAGCAGATGTTTCTGCTTCAAAGAGAGTGTGAGAAAAAATACACATGCACAAATTCCTCCCCCTCCCAGTTCGGCATCTTTTGTCTCTTATCTTCCACTGTCTCTAGATCACAAGGACGGCAGTGTTACAATAGCTGCTAAAACATCCTAGCCATGGCAGCTCTCACAGACAAATAAGAGCTGACCTCGCCTAAAATTAAAGCTCATGATTTAAAGTGCAAAGTGAAAAAATTAATGCAATTGTCAGCCCATGAACATGCTGCATCAGAAGGACTTTCACAGACAACCTAGCCATGAATTGCATCTCATTAAAATGAAAAGCAATGAGGACTGCTGTGTGCGAGAGGCAAGAATACAGCAGCTTTCTGTAGAGGATGCAAGTGGGACAGGCTGCCTTTCCTGCTATATATTCCAGGCGCTCTGCAGAACACATGCTCAAACATAAGCCAAAGGCTGAGAAGTAGATAGTATGCTTTCCAGTCAATCTCTGAGAAATGATTATTTTGTCAGAAATCAAAAAATAATCTCACCCTGGATATCAGAAATTATAGTTATTATTGAATCTGTCTATCAGTTTGGAATGGATATAAAACTGTCCCATTACTCCATGATTGCACACCCTGGTCAATTTAATATGTGTGGGGCTCTGCTCTATTTACATAATAATGAAATAAAACAATACTTCCAACCTGACTGGCAGAAAGGGAAGGAATTGGCAGCATAAGAGACAGTTTTCTCAACAAAGCTGGGTTATTGCATGCATTGGCTAAACATCCAGAATTTGGTTTTGATAAGTATTGTGAAGAGCTTTTCCAAACTATCCAGATCTGCTGAGCAAACAAGCTTGATGCTTTCATTTGTGCAAGAAAAATGTGAAGAATGACCTTTCTCTTTGTGCTTCAGTCCTTCTGCTTCCCAACAGACCCAGAAACTCCAAAGCAGACAAAAATACAAGAATAAAGAATAAAATTATTGGAATTAGGCAGGAACGTCTGTAGAGATCATGGATGGATCTAATTTCATGTGTCTCATTGTCTCATCTCTATTAACTAATTCCTAAAACATAAATACATTTAAATGGTATGTAACAACAGGCTTTCAAACAACTCAAATTATAGTGCCTTTCTTTCTCAAGCAGATGAGAGAGCACCATGACCTCTGATAAGAAAGAAAATAAATACTTTCTGTTTAGTATCTTCCACAGCACTTGTGCAGATCCTGTTGGTTTTCTGGCTTGGCCATTTTCTGTCGTAAAGCAGGAATTAATGCTGGTTCAGGTTAAGTACAGATTTCTAGCAAACTACTGACCAATAGCAGTGTTGCTATTTATTTTGATGATGGCAAAGCCAAGACACAGCAGGTATGGAGCTGGGCCTTGCTTGGAGGTGCTAGATGAACACTGAACAGACATGCTGTTGTCATGACAGTTACTACGGTTATCTCAAGTGTAATCTTTCTGAACTCGCACTACTGAACACGTTGAATCAAAAGGGTGCATCAGCTTCAGTAAGAGTGCTTGCTCCTGTGGGCTCCCAGGAAATTTACTTTCCCTTAATGCAGCTGAGGGCAGCCAATTAAGTCAAAAGCACTCAGGATTCATATGGTTCAACAAGTTGCCCTGCTCCCCACAAGTACCTGCTGAAACAGTGAGGCATAAGAAACAAATATTCCCCCTGAAGACAGCTCATGCAGACACTGCAGCAGACAGACAGAGTGAGGCAACGGAAACGGACTGTCTGCCTCCTTCCTGCAGACAGCTCACTCTTGAAAGAGATCCGAAAGGCATTCTTCATCCTTCCTCCGTCCTCAGCTCAGTGCTTTGATAAACACTCCTGACTTTCAAAGCAGCAAAAGAGGAGCCGTATGAAGGGCTCCTTTGGGAAGCAACCTTCTAACCCCACTCTTCTGCGCCCTAGAAAAGACACTATTACGAGGCACAGCTGGCTGATCCTCTGCCATATGTGCAGATGTCCAGTGAATCTTTGGCACCTATATCGTACGCTGGAGACATCTGTGCCCTAATTTGACCTGAAGCAGGCATCCTAACATAAAGAGAAATCTTAAAATGCAAAGACAGCAGGCAAAGATAAATCATTGGGTAAATCAGATGAGAAAGCATGGAAGGAAAAGACCTTTAAAGTAGTAGGTAACGGCTTAGCTTTATTATTCCTGAAATAGTTACTGAAAGCTGTATGTGTAAATTCCTGTGTGCCGTTTTAAGCAGACAGATGCACATCACATCGTGACTGGCATTGGAAGCTCTGAGGGTTGCACTGGTAACCTGCCAGCAGCCTAAGAGACTGCATCAAAATATGCAAAATGCTTAAAACGCAGTACTCAGAAGGCCATAATGCTTGTTCACATGTGACTTTCATATAAATGAATGGAAATTGATTCTCTCTTGGGCTTCAAAAGTAAAAGATATCCACTGCTGATGTCTTCCTTATAAAGCATCTCTCTGGTTTGTATAAACCAGCTTCCCAAGCATCTACTACTACACTAGCAGCACCATGAGCCATGTCAACTCTGATCCTGCCTCAATTAACAGTCAGAAGGACAAATGAGTGTAATGAAAAATCCTGATTCATGAGCTCCAAACCTCGGAGTTCTTGTGAAAACTGGTGTCCTCTGCTTAGACTGCAGGGCTTTGTGATCAGCAGGCACTGCTGCCTGTCTGCTGAGCTTTGCAAATCACACTGACCCCAAACTGTGCCAGGGGAAGGTGACCCAGATTCCAAATAATTAATAACTTCCATTCTGTTTGTAATGTCTGGATGGTCTTCTGTGTATCCACACATTGGGCACAGACTGCCTGTCTTCAGGTATGGCCAGCCACACACACTGCATGGCTAGCAGTTTTCCAGGTTCCAGGAATGCTGTACACATATGCTTTACTTTTATTTTTTCCATCACAAGATAATTTCACTTTGCTGAAATCTCCACATGGTGCCTCCAGACAGAGGAAGGGTCTGCACACAACTGTAAAGGCTTTGTTGCTTTCCTCCATGCCCTGACGATATGAAACATGAACTGGTAACATCATTAGCTTTTTCCATGTGATACTCAGCCAGCGTTAAAAAAAAAAGAAGTGTGTGCACTTGTGGCAAGGGAAGTAAGTGATTGTGACACAGTCTGAAACATAAACATAACATCTGGAAGCACTCTTCCTGAGTCTGCCTCTTTATCAGACAGATGGCTGGAGAGCTGTAAGCCCACGGGCCTCTCAAAAGGTTCAAGGCCAAGAGGATAAAGTGCTACATCACAGCAGTTTTCCATTATGTCAGTTTTTCTAAATGTCTCTCCATTCTCCCACACTCTGTTTCTCTATCCAGTTAGGGAGACAGGCACTGCTGCACTAGCAGAAATCAGAAGCACTGGGTGACTCCACTCCTGTGCGAACAGAGCACAACATCCACAGGCAGAGACATCAGCCCAAGAATAGACTGAATCAGCTTGTACCAGCCCATGTCTAGGTTTGAAGGAGTAGGAGGAAGAGTCAGGCCTAGATCAGACCCTATTGCTGCTGCTTAGTGCTTGACAGTGCAGGTATAGGATACTCTGGTTTTGGCAGAGAAGCCATCTTAAGAAATTCCCCTAACCCTTCATGGTCCTACCCTTAATCCACTGTTTTCATCCCCACATCTGACAGCACACCAGCTGCTGGAGGTAACTCTATAAAAAAAACAAACCTATAAAAATTACTGAGGTTAAAAACAGCCTTTGGTCTATCTCAGAACAGCTCTTATATGCTGTGATAGCAACCCAGAATGAGCTGCACAGCAACTATGAGACTTTTCACTGAAGCTGCTCTCGGGGTAGATGTGATACATCATAAACCAAACATACTTGCCTTAGGCTGGAACCAAATGGACATAAGGCTAGGACATGCAACTGGTAGTAATAACAAACAGAAATCTCTCTTCATCTGTCCTGAGGACACATTTTAAACCCACCAGCTCTCCTCCAGATGCAACAAACAACAAGGGAAAATAACTGACCAAGCAGTAGTCTACGTCTTGTTTTCACTAATCAACACACTGTTGCTATCTTCATCAATAGTTACTTGAATCTCACCACAAATTGCATTATGAGGCAAACAAACATTGCTGATTTCAGGCTGTTTTCAGTTACTTGCTGTAGTGGTAAAGTCTTTCTGAATAAATCAAAGTTATGCTATGGCTCTTGGCTTAGTGACACAAATTTAAAGAGAACAAATATTTCTTAAAAAACTAAAAAATCATGGCCTACATATCCTCAAAATCTAGTCATACAATCATTGACATGATTTATCTGAAAGATGTCCCTTGTTTTTTATTACTTACGTAATGTGAAAGCTGTTAGCTGCTGAGTGGTGCTGCATCCAGATACGAACTGCTTGCTTCACAATGCTTACACCATACATATATCCGAACACAATACCAGAAAGATGCAAGGAAAGGAAGTTCCAGTGTTTGTGCTTAACTACATCACACTCCTCATGATGCGAATGAATTCTGGGATACAGATTTATCCAGTTTCCACAAGTTTGTAGGAGGCAGCATGCCAAGGCACTAAGAATTTACTGTTGTATTTAAGAAATATTCTGACTTAACCAGCATGACTTATGTAAAAATACAAGGGGAGAGCCAAATTACACCTGTTGGTTGCAACTGCAGAAGACCCTTCGTTCCTCTTTTCTGCTAGCTCAGTTCTCTGAGCCATGATAGAAACAGCTGGTCATGCCAAGAAAAAGAACATGCTGTTATCCTCCTGACAAGCTGTGTGAATGTTCATGAGGCATTCAAGAAGTAAAAATGTTTATTTACTAGCTTTTCAGAAACTCTTTGGCAAAGGCTATGGAGAATACCTCTCTCTGCTTAAATTAACCAATGTCTATGAATTTGCTGCAGGAAAAGATTATCCTGTGTAGCTGCTGGGGCTCCAGAATTGTACCTCACATCTAGGCTGACCTTGCAACAGAATTGCACATTGCCCGAATGAACTACACTGCTAAACCACCCTGAAGCCCAGCAGGGGCTTGCAATTCTCAGCCAAATTTAATCAACTAACTAGAATATTCGTGCTCTGCACAGTAGGCTCCAAGTGACACTCTAACTGCAATGCCCACAGTATCCTATGATATACCATTGGGATCTCAGTACACACACCTATGTTTCTCCATCCAGCTCTTCCTTATACACTGACATTTCATTCAAACCTCAGCTTGTCAGGCTTCCAGAAGACAGAGAATATTTACATACACAAATATAGAGAGGCATTAATTAAAACATTGACTTTTATTTGCATAATGAGCACTAAAAATATTTTTATAGGTTAATTAGACTTCATGCAAATTGTATTAAGAAGATTTAATTTAGGATTTGATAACCTGACTATTATAGTTCAGCAGTTGTAAACACACGCAGAATTACATGCTGTTCTAAAGCCACGTTTTCCCTTTGAAAACATTTTTTTTTTTCTTATTTCTGGCAGAATCTAGTGATTTATTTTTCCTTTTTGTTTTCCTTCCCCTCCAAATTCTCCTCTGGAAATCTCACTAACTGCAGTGATACCAAGAGTAAGCACACTGAAGCAGTGAGCTGCACATGACAAGAGAAATTTCCACACTTTACGGAAATCAAATGCTTCCCATGCACTCTGACTGGGCACAGAATATAAATGTTCAAACCTGCTCAGTTTCTGTGCCTGAAGATGGTACAAACCCACTGCATGGGAAAGCAATGACTAACCTAACATCCAGTGAAGATTTTATGCTACTCTTCAATGAACCCAGGTTTGAGGCTAACAATAAGTGCAGGGCTAGGGAAACAATGTTCAGATCTGTACAAAAAAATGCTCTGCATGGACTAATGTACAGCAGTTTTGAGAGAATTCATTAAAATGGTACCCAGCAAGAGCCAAATGATTTCCACTGAAACCAGCAGTAAGTGACTACACTATGTTTCATGAAAGACGGTCAGACTTACTAAAAAAGCACCACTTTTATGTCTGTGGAACAGCCAGACCACGTCTCAGCACAAGCCCATCACACAGGAAAGCAAACACTGACAGTCCAGTTCATACCAGTGCTCTCTGGAGCGCATGGCTCTGTCTTGAACAGAGTTACCATACAAAATGCAGTGTATCAGTACCAGAGTTACCGGTGGATGGCCTACCAGTTCTGGAAGAAGTAATGCTTTGCAAAAGGGGAGTTGCCTTATTACATACAAGACACTATATACTGAAATCTTTAAATTATCTTGTACCAATGTCTGAAATTTACAGTGGCTCATTGTGGAAGAATTAATTGTTTGCTTGATGAACCATCCACAGAGTCTGCAACATGCTCAGAGAAACAAGCGCAAAAATTACGTTCAGAAAAAACCTTTAAAATTAAGGAATTTGTATTCATGTCAAAGTGATCCCATCTCCCAAGCCCAAGGCCTAATCTATTCTTTTTTTTTTTAATTTAAACTGATTGATTTTATTACTGGGAAATTGAGATGTCCTGTTGTAGATCACCAGATGGTACCGTAGTTAACGTGTCTCCAGATTTCCAGGCTACAGTTTTAATAGCTATGAGTACTGGTAATATGATCCCTATGTCTTCCAACCAGTGAATGGTATTATGGATATAAATGAGTTTAATGTGCCAAGAATATGAAGTTTCATACCTGTTCTTTGAACTTGGCGCCATCCTCTGACAAATAACTGTTGTGGTCGAATGCTTTCCACCATTCCCCACCTCTTGTTTCACATCCCATTGCTGGGGGTCACTTGTCTTTGCATTGAGAATATTTACACCTTTCTTCACTTTTGCCCTGTTCGAAACAGAAATTGTAAAAAAGTTTATAAGACGGTCATTTAGGACTGTGATTTTCCTAATGTAGCAGAAGCATAGAAATCTTAATACATCAACAGTAAGCTAAAAATTAAACATGTTTCTAATCCATCAGTAAATTTAAAAAGTGATTTCACAAACGTAGATCTAAGGCAACCTATTGCCTTTTTTGGACAGAAACAACTAACAGTGTGCCTTTCTATGTTCTGCCAACAGAAAGCTGGAGATATGACAAAGATTCAACTTGCAGGAAAACCTGCCCTCAAGGTTCATTTCTCCATTCCAGTAACAATTCCTTTCAAAGACAAATTTGTCCCAGCATAGCAGACTTGGTAGGGCTCTGTTCATCAGTATCAGGACAAGCTTGTGGATCATTGTTGCAGAGATGAATATTTCACTAGAGATTTTTAAAATAATCCATTGGTATTTTCTATGGTGTTCTTGTAGATACCAGTGGACATACTGTTGCTCTTCTGCCTGACAATCCCATCTCTGTGACAGATTTCCAAAGAAATTTCTGTTTCTGTTCGAAATCTCCAGCCTGGAGAGAATATTGGTTAATACAAGACTTTTCAATTTAGTGATGTTCTTCTAGGATACAAATTTCTGCCACTGTTAGTTGTTATGTCCTCTGAAAAGTTGACTGTATTCATACAGCGATGCTAGTGTCATCAGCAATAACTGCACAGAGGGTTAATTAAAGAGCATTTGCTTAATTAAGGAACATTTGTATGAAGTCCCAGTAAAGATGCTATTTGGGTGCAGAACACTTAACTGCTGACCTTCAGTTCTATTACAAAGCATCAAAAATAAGCAATATAGATATTTATGCAGCTTTTCCTTTAAGAAACAGAAGCACAAAATTCCACCAGACCAGAGGACAGACATAAGACAACGTGAATGCGTTTCTTTAGATATTAAACACTTTAAAAACACAGTCATGAATAGTTTGAGACAGAGTACTTGTCTTCCTGCAGCTTTTTTTTTTTTGTTTTTTAACACTGAGTCAAAACATAATTTAAGGCATTGAAAAAGAAATCATTGTTTTTCCTCAGTGAAAAAGCAGAGTGCTTAATTCTCTCATTTGCAACATGGAACAGGATGGACCGTCACAAATTACAGTCTTGTTCTAGCAAAACTAGTACAAACCTGATGCATTTCTAGTTCCGTCTATTGAACTACTCAGAAATAAAGCCAGAAAAAGTAAGGAGATAATCAATTCTGTTACTGAGGGTTCATTAAAGCATTAAGCCCCATTAAGCATTTCAGCATGCAGTTCAAATAAATGAACAAAACAAACATTTCATGAATAAGAAAACGTTACCACCAGTCTTGACATCTTTGCAAATTCATTCAAATGCTTTGGAAACTATGGGTTTAAGGAGACATTCGGACATATTTTAGGATACTATTGGTATCTATCAAATAAAGAGAAGTAAAAACCGATCATATTAAGACTTTGTTCAGCTGCTCCTTGAGATGAGCTCTGGAATGGTATAATGTCACTCAAAATGAAGTTCTTCATGTTTGGATTTTCAACAGAATTACAACTTCCTCAGCAACTGTAAATTTCTCTTTCCATCATGTAGCTTCACATAGTCAATACCTGGGCTCCTATTAATTAGGATGGTCAAGGTTAGCAGTAAAATACACTGCCAGAGGACAGAAGACCACAGCTACAACACCATTTTGTTAATTAACTACAATATGGGGCATTAAGTTGAGTGGTTTTCCCATATGCCATTATATAAAGCCCATTAAAAAAAAAAATTCCATACCAGAGTAAAGTAGGCTATGTTTAGTGAGAAAAATCAATGTTGTGATTGCACTTAGCACTGGAATTAGGGTATGAACACCCAGAAGATTGAACTTCCTAAATAAATATGCAGAAGCGCAATTTGCAACTCTCCCTCTAAAAAGGACATTAAGTTTTATATAACAAGGTCAATGGATGAATCAGAATTAAGTCAGACAGTACTGAGCCCCATGCATTTTTAAATGCAATCTGCACCCATATGCTACAAATGTTTTCACTTAATTTTTTATTTACTTAGTGTTTGAGTGCTAGCAAGGAAAAGTCTATTTAATTCCTTAACAAAAATCCATTGACCTTGTTGTATGCTTGTGATTAAATATTAATTTTTTTAAATCAATAGTACCAACTTTGTATATAAAAATGTGTAAGTTATAGTACCTCAATAAACCCTGAGACCGAGGACCTGAAGGCCAAATTGTTTGACAGTCTCCTGTATTTACCCATCTAATCTATGCAATATACGTACTCCAACTCTGTTTACTTAAGTGAAGCAGGCACAGTGACAATAAATGGAGATGACAAACAGCTGAAGCACTCCAGGTTCCCTTAGTGTAGGGTTCCCCACTCCAACTGGAAAATCTCCCCTTTGCCATGTCTGCTTATATCCCCAGAGAGGTGTTTGCACAGCTCCACAACCCACACACCAGCACAGCCAGAAGCTGTGACTGGGACTTCCATCCAAGTAGAGTCAGAATCTCCCACTCCAACTTTATTCTTGATAAGTCCTCTATGTTCTGTGGGTGTCACTGAATTCTTCTGTACTCTCCATGGCAGTAGTACTCACTAACACAAGATCCAAAGTCTGCTGACCAGTAACCAAAGTCCCCATATCCGTCCTCTGGATCCAAAACCAGATCCTGCTAAGCAAGCCACCTACACATGTGCAAAACTTCAAGGGCAGCAGCTCGTTTATTTGGATTTGATGAAAAGTCAAGCACAGTTTTTGATCTCTTGACGAAAGCAGACCTTGCAATAGAAAGGTAAAAGAAAGACCATCATTAAGAACAGAACAGAACACCAGAGGTCAGCTTCAATCCCACACTATGTAGAGGATTCCATCTGAATGGGATTTTGAAGCTTTATGAACACATGGTAGCCAGAGCAGTAAAAGACTTTCTTGCTTCAACTTCTAAGGTTGTTAATTCACAGCACAAGAAATCGCTTCCTCAACTCTGTCTCAAACTAACTGGGTAACTTAAATTTCTCTCTCTAATTCTCTCAAAGGGAAAATGATAACAATCCACTGGAGTGCAGAACAAGCTGTTTCTTAAAGACATCACAAGAAAAGTCTCCAGCAGCTCACCTAGATAGCATTACATAATTTTTATCAGGACCAAGTAAAAATATTTACTTATACCATCTCACAACAAACACATTTGTGTAAATTTGCAATTTCCAAGCAAATATTTAGTTTCCAATTTGAAGATTTTAGTTGTATACAAAAACTTTCGTTAAGCACCTTACCTTCCTAGAGTGTCAAACTTAGAAGTGGTGCCTCTAATTAGTTCATGCTGATCAGCTGCAGATGAAAATCTTACCGTTCCATTTCCCTGTCCTCAAATTACAAGATATCTCAGCAGTCTTTGGACATAATAGTATATACTGATAGAGACAGTAACAGAAGAGCAATTGAAGCAGCAACAGCCAGAGCTGAAGATATGACTTACAATTGCGAGAGCTCAAATTACAGTTCCCTATTTAAATTTAAATTTTAATCTTGCATAAGTGCTTGTGGCCATGGAACGGTTCTACCACCTGCAGCAGTGCTATAGACAGGGCAGATTGCTGAGCACGGCACACATTTCTTCACATGCTGTATGATTTTGCTGATGTTTGCTAATTCTGGTGCGCATCCTGGTCCTGGTGGATAAAAAACTGAACATGAGCCAGCATTGTGCTCTTGCAGCTCAGAAGGCCAACAGTATCCTGGGCTCCATCAGAAGGGGGATGGCCAGCAGGGACAGGGAGGTGGTTGTCCCTCTCTACTCTGCCCTCGTGAGGCCCCATCAAGAGTACTGTGTCCAGGTCTGGGACCCCCAATACAGGAAAGATGTGGAGCTGTTGGAGAGGGTCCAGAAGAGGACCACAAAGATGATCAGAGGGCTGGAGCATCTCCCCTGCAAAGACAGGCTGAGGGAGCTGGGCTTGTTCAGCCTAAAGAAGAGAAGGTTGCAAGGAGACCTCATTGCAGCCTTCCAGTATTTAAAAGGGGATTATAAACAGGAGGGGAATCAACATTTTACAAGGGTAGACAGTGATAGGACAAGGTGGAATGGTTTTAAGCTCAAGGAGGAAGGTTTAGATTGGATGTAAGGGGAAAGTTCTTTACAGAGAGAGTGGTGAGGTGCAGGAACAGGCTGCCCAGAGAGGTTGTGGATGCTCCATCCCTGGAGGTGTTCAAGACCAGGTTGGATGGGGCCCTGGGCAACCTGGTCTAGTACCAGATCTGGAGGTTGGTGGCCCTGCCTCTGGCAGGGGGGTTGGAACCTGATAATCCCTGGGGTCCCTTCCAACCCAAGCCATTCTATGCTTCTATGATCACCTCTGTTATTGCAAAGGAAGTCACCTCCAAAGCACAGATCTGAGTGAGGCTGTGCTGTCTGGGTGTGCTGTGATACAGATAAGAAATCTGCCAGCAAAGTAGAGTCTTTGCTTCATGCTTCTGCACTTCCCTGGCACAGCCATCACTGCTTATCTGATCTCACAGTGAGCCATGCAGGAAGCTAAATCTTCTGGAGACTGATGCTAGCACCTTAGTCAGGCAAAGGGGGAGCAGGCCTGTACCATCAGCAGCAGCAGCTGGCTCCTACACTGGGTTAGCAGCACTGGCAACCTACACTCCAAGAGGAAGTTTACACAGCAGCTTGGGCTCTAGAGAATAAAAAGCTAAATCAACACTAAATTCCTAAGATCAGTAAGATCCACAGTATCTGGAATAGTTTTCCAGACACTAAACCTTCTGGTCCTGTTAGACTGTTTCTTTTCAGAGGGTTATACTTAGCTCTGCATCTCTTCATAAATGCCATGCTATTCTCAGCATGCTGTACTTTGATCTGAGTGCAGCCTGGTTTTAGATCAGTGACCACTGCATTGCACAGTCTCTTCAGCTCACATCTGTTGTCCAGGCTGCTGTGCAGGAAGACTTTTCTTTAGGAAGTATTCACAGTGTAAATATTGAAGACAGATGCATGTTTGTGTCTAACTGGGGGCAGGGGGATCAGGTCATCTGTGAGGCAGTCTTGGTGCTATGAGAGCTGAGCATAGGCATGCCACGCCATGCCGGGCAAGGGGGAGGAAGGATGCTGGTGCTAAATCCTATTCATTTCCACATGTAAATCCCCATCTATTTATATTTTTCAAATTGGTGCTTCAACTTAACAAATACTGACCCCTTTTGGTCAGTCTACTCTGGAGCCTCAGTGTTTCTTGCAATTTTGCCCTTAGCTGCCCAGAAAGGGAGAAGCCCTTGACACTAGAGGTTGCATTGTAAGAAATGGTTTTACCCTATCTCCTGGAATGCAGGGAGCCTCTCCTGGTGGCTGGTTTCTGTGCTGTGCTTTACAGTAAGTCCCTAACCTTCCTGAGTTTTGCCAAAAAAAAATTTCAGCTTCTTCCTGCCATGATTTAACTTCATTCCTTTCCTTCTTTGTTCCCAGTGTAAATTAGGAGATTAAAGCCAGCTGCAGGAACCCATAAACCAGGCAGGAGACTAACCACAGCAATTAAACAAGATTTGTTTTATTAAGTAAGTCTTTTTCCTTTCATCTTTCTATGTGAAATGATTTGCTACATCTCATCACAGCTCTGAATGAACGGGACAGACACGTGTCTTGCAAAATAATATTCATTAAAAGCCTTGTTGCTGGCCCTAGTTGAGAAGCCACAAGCAGAACAGAAGACTGTGACCTAGTTAGCTGAGTCCACCTTTCAAATATGCTCCTTTAATTTCCAAAGTACGTGGGCAGAGTAAGTGTGATTAAGTGGCTACAGCCCTGCTTAAGGAATAAGGGGGATCAGGTGTCAGCTTGAGGCTTCCTGCATGACTCTGCACAAGCCTCAGGAGCCCTAATTGCCTCCATCCTACCCTAGCAAGAGGATTTCCACCTGTGCTTCATGTGGCCACCTCTTTGCTTTAGAGGTTTTCATTTACAAGCTGAATACACAGCTAATCAGCAAAAGAGAACCCCATCTCAACTGGGGAATTTAGGTACTAAATTTACTAGGTAATGTGTTGCTGCTAATAGTGGTATTTCAGACTTGGTTCCCACTAAGTAGGCTAGTCTGAAGGGACACCCATTCAACAACTTAGGTTGCTTTGATTATTAGATTTACAATATGGGATAATTACTAGTATAATGGAAGATCTTGCTCCTCGGAGCATCTATTTTTCTCCAGGCATTTTCTTTCTCGAGTATTCAGATTAAGCCTTCAGGAAATAATCTATGAAAAAAAGGGTAAATACATTTAAAATTGTCAAAATTTTAGGTATTTAGTCTCAATTCAGGTCCCTTCACATTTTCTTGTCACTTTTTACAATGTTGGTCTATTTGAGAAAACTTTGAAAAAAAATGCCACACCAAGACAAAAAATTTGAAATATTTCACTATAAAAATGCTGTAATCAAATCCTTAAGAACCTCTAAACCAGAATGCCTAAGCTTCTTGAATATAGCTTTAATTCTGTGAGCAGCTGAGGCAGATTTCAGTATTTCTGAAACTTCCTCTGTCAGCTGAATTGCACTAAATTCAGCTCCCCCCAAAACTGCATATTTTGGTACTTCACTGTCCATCAAAATTACATAAATTCCTTCCACTGCCAGTAAGGAATCCTGGGATTTAAAATTGCTCAGAGGCTGTTCTTTTATAGTGTTTCTTACATAACTGAAATTCCCTGAGACACTAGGAAAATCAGCTATCTTTTATTTCAGTGGAAATAGGTGCTTCAAATCCCTTAGGAAGCTTTGAAGAGCTCAGCTGCAAGGCATGATGTGGATGCTGTCAGCTGTATTTTATTTTTTTTCCAGAAAACAAATTAAATGTGCTTTGGGATATTCAAGTAGCAGAGTTTTTTGGTTCAGGTCGATTTCTGTGGTTAACTCTTCATTATCATCCCCCGAAGTCCTCTTGAAGTCTCAGGTACTCCATTGTTTATTTAAAAAGGAAAGGAAAAAGAAACTATCTGTGAAGCTTGGATACTACTAGTGAAGTCTAAGAGCTAGTCATTTAACGTTCTAATAAATCTCTTGGCTACGCTGCTTTCTTCAGCTCTGAATGTTGATGGACAAGCTAAAGAAAGTCAGAAGGAAAATATATGTAAATAAAAACAAGAGAGAACTACACAACACAGAGATCTTGGGTTTGTCTTCCAAGCTGAGAGAAAGCCCAACCTGAATTTACAGCCTGTTAACACCGCCTTTCAGCAAAGATAAATGCGGTAGGTTCCTAATGGTCACAGAATCTACAGTGGGGCTGCTACCGTGTTTAACTTGCACACTTGAGCTCGTCCTGCTTCATAGAATCTCTGATTTGTTCTCAAATCCACCAGCTGAGCATCCGAACTCGAGGGAGCTCACAGGAGCTCTAAGCATAAAGGACTTCTTGGCTACGAGAAGCCATACCTGTTCCCAGCCTTGTACAACTTATAATTCTTAATATTTTTGCAGTGTTTGACATTGGCATCCCAAAATATAAATCTCCTTTTTCATTAGGGAGGATAGAGATCCTGTTGTGATGTTAAGCGCTATTCAAGGATGGAGCAGAAAGATCTTCCTCTCTCAAGAGTTTACAACATAACTGTTATTCAGCAGATGGGAAGATACAATTTGGGAGCACAAAAATACAGAGAGACAACACTGCTCTTCGAACCTCCTTTACATTACCCTTTATCTGTTACTTGCAGAATTAGCAGCAAATCTAGGCTCACGAGAAATGTGATTGGAGCTTTTACTGAGACAACCTAAGCCTTGCAGCAGAGTTACAATAACTGCTGTACTCCGCATGGAAAGCTTTTCAGATGCTTAACCTTAACTGAAGAGGGGACAGTCTGAGTTTGCAGTTTTCTTGTGACTCATTCACCCTTAACGTTTCTTTAAGGAGTGAATGAGTGGAAAGGCTCTTTTATGGATACAAGTCAAAGATCCATTTCACAGCCCCCACGAGGAACTGAAGGAAGTTATGCATAACCACGTCTACGTAACACTCCTGAAAAGTTCATTAAAGCTGAACTCTCATTTATAATGAGTTATTACTCCTTATATATGCAAAGATATGCTTCTCTGTTCAGCTGAAAAGTGAGTTGGAATAAGCAGCTCTCACACCAAAACATGCTCGCAGAGAGAGGCAGAGATGGGTGTTAAGTAAACAAGTGAACAAAAAGCTACCATGGTGAATCCAGAGTGCAAATTCAGCTGTACATGCTTAGTACAAGCTCATTCCTTCACAGATCTAGTTCATAGGACCAGAAACACTTTTTGGATAAATAAGTGCATTGAGATTTTATTTGCTGCTCCATGCAGTTTCCCTTATTACAAAAAGACCTCTAAGCTGCGTATTTGTGACGTTCCCCCATCTGGGAGGGCAATAGCAGTGCTGAGGAAAATACTTATGTTTGCAGTAGTTATTAGGATTATTACTCAGACCCCAAGTGACTTTTTGAAGTAATCTTCCTCCACAGTCCCTTTGTGTTTCTAATCCCATCCGCAGTCCCCCTTCAGCAGCTGTTACGGATGCAATTTTGCCATCAGCCATGCAGCCATGAGGGTTGTGTTTCTTTTTCTCTTAGAGAAATATACTATTTCCGAGATCAACTGCTGGAAAGAGGAAGGGGCAGGTGTCCTTGAAACATCAAGAGCGGAGTTATTCAGCCAAAACTTATTTTGAATGTTATGTACTGTACTATGTATTTTTTCAAGTGATTAAAGAAAGGCTGATTAGCTGGTTGTTCACCCCCAGGATGCAGCACTTTTTTGTACTCAAATCAGTCTAGCTTAAGTTGACTCAAGGATGAAGCATTTTAACATTGTCCTGGAGAAGATAACTCCCTTGATGTCCTGCACAGCAGGATTTTGCTGACTCTGCAGGTGCTATCATAACTTGTGCTTCCATCCATTTAGTCCAGCCTCTTCCCCATCTCTTTGAAGTATCAGCACCAACCAGCCAGGAACAGCCTTTTGGCACAGACGAGTGCCAAAATTACAATAAACAAAGGGGAAAGATTGCTAAGAAAGATAAGTGTAGATTAAAAAGAAAGTGATGGCAACAGGTTTCCTTCTTATCTCTTGTACTATGACTCTAATATTTGCTTTGCTCATCACAGTCCTCATACTTGCAAAGAGTCACTGTAAGGCACGTTAACGCTGCTGCTGTTCTTGCACACTTTGTGTTCTAATCTGCATGCTAAATGTGAAAAAGTAATGCTACAAACATGGTCTAGGGGGACACAGGAGACAGAACTGCTACCTTTTATGTTTGAATTGAATCTTTAGTAAAAGCTGCCAATGATCTACAGCCTCCAAATTAGGTTCTTGCATGCTTTAAGTTTACCCAGTTATAGCACAGAATCTTGCTTCCTGAGGCAGCTGCAGATAGTTTGTGTATCTAGGTACAGGTCTGAAGCCCTTGAGAGCAGCAAATCCTTACAGAAGCAAGCACAAACACCACTACCTCGGCTCAGGTTCCCACAGCATACATGGGTTTGCACAGGGCCACCAGTGGGTGCCAGAGCCAGTGTGCACTGTCAGCAGGAAGGGCGCACAGTGGAGACTCATGGCTCTGGAGTGAGAAAACAATGCTAGTAAATTACGAATGAGATGTGGCTCAGGGAGTTCAAGTAAGGCAGAAAACCACACCCCTCTTCCTGCAGATTCTTGCATACTATAAGCCCATATTCCTCTTTTTTTCAGAGTGACTGAGTGGAGAGGCTGACATATTTTTCTAATCGTGAAGAGATGCTTCAAAACCTGGTGCGTTTTACCTTGTACGTGGGTGTGTATGATTGTATATATGTACACACACATACACACAGTATTTTATACACAAAGATTTCGTGTTTCTCTCTCCTCTGTCTTTTCCTTCTCATGCCTCTGTATTCACTTTTTCTCGGCTTTGTATACCTCTGCAGCTCCCCTTGTAACACTCCTTTTCCACTTCTCTCACTTACATTCACCTTGCTCTGTCTTTATAGGTTTGTCCAACCAGCCCAGTCACCACTCTGTTACAGTTAACTTCCACCCTGCCCATCCCTGCTTCTCTTTAGCTACACTGACAGGTAACCCCAAATCCAGCCCTAAAGCTTCAGCTTATTTGTTTGGATTCAGTTTGCAATTGTGTCATATAATAGTGTAGAGGTGTTATTTTATTCTATTCTCCAGAAGAACAGTTATTTTCAATAAGCAAGGACTTAAGGCCCATTCACTGAGGCTGCCAGATTCATTTGGATGTCTTGTTCCACTTTCCTTTTGTATGTGTTTGGTTTGTTTTATTTCAGGCTCAAGTATCTAACTGCAACAGCAATTACTGCTGCAGAACATCCCAGACAGCTCTGCACTATGTGATCACAGAGGGCTATACACAAAGTCATCTTTTAATACTAATTATGGACTATCAAAGAAAGGATTTCTCCTATAGAAACTCACCAGCAAGAAATAAATGCATAAGTACTACAGTCAGAATAAAAGCATGACGTGACACTTTTTTAAGCAAGACACTGTTTGCCCTTTTCAAAAGGCTGAGAAGGCTTTCTGTGGAAATAGGATCACCTTAGGAGTGAGCAGGCAGAGGTCTGTGTGCTAGCAACCATGAACCTTTTGTTTATTGCTGCACAGCTACACAGGCAGGTTTTACACCTTTGATTCGCCAGGCCCATTTAGGTCATCAATATCATCTCAACAAACGCTGTCCGACATGCCCAAGGGCAACAGTTCCCTTGGGTTACCATCAGCCATTTTAAAGACCTATTTTTGTTTTGAGAGTGAACCTGCATTCGAGGACAACCACGGACTTCTGAAGCCTTAATAAACAGAGTGAAGACTGAGAAGTCAACAGACTGCTGATCTCCTCTGACATATTATAGAAATCAGTGGGAAGATCCTGGGATGTATCAAAAGAAAACCAGCTGTCGGTGAAATCCAGGGGCAACAGCTTGCTCCTGGAGGCAGATATTAAGGTCATGATACATTAAAAAAAAAGAAAGAAAAAGAAAAATACCCACAAGATGAAATAGACCAATATATTTATAACACTTTCCATGTTTGTTCCTTTTTTTGTGTGTAAGGATTACAAATCAGCATAAATTGCATTCCTTTTCTCATCTCCTGAGGAGTCTTTTCTCCCCCTCCATGACTCTTCCCAAAAGTCATTTCAATTTATCCAACTGCAGCCAGCTACTAACTGCAGGGATGAAAATCATTTTGTTTCAGCTTGATGCGGCAGAAAAGCACTAGACCTAAATAGCATATGACAGGGCAGAACACAGGCACCTGATTTAGGGTTGCACAGGCTCCAGCAGCAACAAAGGATTTGCTTTCTGAAAATGCTGAAGTAGCTACTCCCAATGGTGTCTGTTATCAGACTAATAACATCCAAAATGAAACTTTCAGTAAATAAGGGAATGCATGCACACATAAATACACACATGTGGCATCCTTCTGCAATCATACATGAAGTGCTGCTACAGAACCTCATTTCATGCCCTCTAAGTTCTCCAGCCATCTATGCAATCTCAGCTTATAGTTAAAGCCATCTCTGGACATCAGTCTTGGTTGTGGAAAAAAGGTTGGAAATGTCAGAAGTGCATTGGCTCAGCAGTAGCTGCTGAACAAAATGAACACATATATATAGCATTATACATCCTTCCCCTGCTTCCTTCTAATTTGGAGGTACCTGGTTCATACCTTTCAGATACATAGGACTGGTGAAGCTGGTGCACATTCGTTTTTTGGGGTCAAAGGCCACAGAAAACTATTATGGGATTGCAGCGATCCTCCACTCTGTGTCTTATTCTACAAAGTACTTTTAGAAATGGGTGAGAAAACCTTGGTCTATAGGCTTCATCACAGATGGAAGGAAAGTAGCTGGATTACCTGCGCCAGATACGCTGCTGAGAGCCAAGATCACCAGGAAAAGATTCTTAAAGAATGAGAGCAGGGCCCTTCCTCTTCCAGGGAAATCAATGCCTCCTGCTTTGTTCTTGCAAAGCTTTGCACCCTCTGTGTTGGCTGGGAAGTGCTTACCCATATTCCAAATGCTGGCTGGTACAGGCCCAATCCTGCAGTCCTTGCTATCAGCAAGCTTTGCATTGACCCAAATGAATTCTGCCTGAATGAGGACTGCAGGACTGTTTTCTTCACCAGCCAGCTGAAGTAGAGCTGCTAAACAATGCTTTTAGTTACCATCTAATTTTATCTGTCACTATCAACCTTCTTTCTGCTAATTTTACTAATTTTTAAGAATCTTTTCCCTCCTAATCCTATTAAACTGTTGTTTGTTAAAAAGATTTTGCTGCAGTTGACCCAGAAACAAAAACCAGCACCCCTGGCACCCATTTCTACCCCTTTGTTCACCCAAAAATAATAGCTTTCTACAGTGATCCCTGAAAACTCTTCATCACTTTGGAATTTCTTGGAAAATAGATGCTTATTTTTGTCTTTTTGTGAAGCCCCTCGGGCTGGAATTTCCCAGCTCTGTTTGCAAGGGTGGCATTTGGAAGACCAGTGACCTATTTCTTTTATTTTTTATTTATACCTCTGCTATTCACAAAGCTTAAGGCCCCAGGATGAATACATTTTCCACGGTGCATGCTGGATTCTCTATCAGCTAATGCCATTTGTCTAAAGCTTCTGGTAAAAATAAGGACTGCGAGCTGCGCTGCAGTAATACCAAGGGTAATGTGATGTTCACAAAGGCAATAAATCCATCGGGTGAATGGTAGGGGGAGATTTATTTTCTACTGATAAGGCAGAGAGCTGAGAACTGGGAGGTTAGGAAATCATTATGGCGTGGGAGAAGGGTTTAAAAGAACAAAATCGCTGTTCTACACATTTGTATTTGAACTTTTACAAAAGAAGTTTAATGAGGGGAGAAAAGCAGAGAAGCAGTGTTTTTGCTCCCATAGCAGAATATTCATAGTATGTTCTCATTATTAGAATTTTGATTGCCCTCTATATACACATTAAATGGGGTTTTGGAGTAGCAGCAAATATTGTGAACTTCACAAAAAATAAGAAGTCACTTTATAGAGGTGGACCAAAACATACGTGCTGATCTCTGCCCTCTCATTGTGTTTTCCCAATGAGAACGAAAAGGCTGAGGCCTACAGGCACACAGTTTGAAAAATAACACCACCTTTTCATTTGTAAGCCAAACAAATTTAACGTAGAAGCTATTGATGGAAAATAAAACTTCACAGTTCTATTTTTTTCCAGGGTAGAACTGCACTTTAAGTCACAGGGTTTATTAATGGAATAAGTGCATTTGTCTCTCACAGGCCTGAAAATAAAGCGCTGAGAAGTAACATATGGAATATGCCTTGGGTGAGAGATTTTCTTCTGATATTGCTGTTTTTCTAATGCAATTGAAATCATGGCATGAGTGCACATGTTTCTGTAAAGTGTTTCACAGAGGGTGGCCGAGAACAGAAGCACCCAAAAATCACAGATATTTTTTGTAATATTGTAATCTCAGCTGTTCAAACCACAGTGATTTGGGAGAACCTAAGGAGGGAGAGAACCAGGAGTCTCTGAAATGCTAGAGGAAAGTTTTCCAGCAAACAGTCTCATACATCAAACCACTTTGAACTGCAGCATTCACTAGCATCTCTTATTTCAGCTCTTCAGTCACAGTGATCTGCAGACCCTACATACTGCCTCTGTTCCCTCCCCCCCAACCCCACCCCAAAATTAAGAAGAATTAAAATGTATACCTTTTCACTGCACAATAACTATGATATGAAATAAACATAAGTGGAATTATTTCTTCCAAGTCAAATAGCTAGTAATTCATGTTTTGGCTCATGAGATGGAGTAGAAACCACAATCCGAAGAGTGCAAGCAAGGAAAGAAGCTCAGAGCATCATTTGCATGCATTGGTGGAGCTGCATTTCACATGGTGCATTCCTGTCCTGCAGCCAAGCAGTGCCAGCAGTGCACAGATGAGGTCTGGACACATAGCACAACTCAAGTAAGCGGTAGCACTGCCCCAGGCAGTGCCTGAGTTATGTAAGAATTGCAGTGGATGTGCGCAGATTTGCCCTACCACTCAGGACAGTGAGTTATTTCTGGGTACAGCGTTGCACTGATACAACCATTCAGTCTTCAAGGTCTGAAAGCCTGCACAAAAGTGTACTGAGCAGAGACAGCCAGAGTTGCAAAAATCCTCTGCTCCAAGATAAGCAGAAAGGACAGGGGTTGGCACCCCAGGAAATGAGGAGGGGTTGCATGAAGCACCTGACATACTCTGCCATTTATGACCATTAAGAAAGTTCCATTTAGCACTAGTAGAGCCCATGTGTTACCTAACACTAGATGCAGAATGTGTAACAGAACAACTTCATCGACTAATGAGCGAAAGCATTGGAATGGAGGTTTCTTTCCCTCCTCAAAGCCTCAAAACTCCTGGCTTGAATATAATACAGAAAAGCGATTTTTTTCTTTCTTTTCAGTGTCTGCATGAGATTCCTCAGGTAATACCTAGCATGGAACTGATTTGATGATGCCCATGTATCACTAAGCATTTAAACCATACATGTATGTGGCACCCTATACAGAGTAGTTAATATCAGCAAACATGCCTTGTAAAGTATTAAGAATACAAAAAAAAATCTACTCTGTAAATGATGTGGCAGCACAAAAATGGTTTGTACAAACACCAGTTTCCATCATATGTAACACTGTGTTAAAGGACACATGTGGCTCTTCTGAATCTGAAGTAGAAATATAATTTATTAAATGGAGGAGACAATGAACAACAAAATGTAATAAACCAAGATGCGATTAATGTGCTGGTCCCTTCAGAGAATTTAGGTAATGAATCTGATTTTACACTTCAGGTTTTCAACAATGTCTGCAGAGACAGAGTAATAGAATGTCCATTACCCTGGTGTAAGATTGCCATATTCTCATAAAACATTTTGTGATTGTATAAATGGCACCAAACAAAGAAAAATCAAGAGCATATAGCACATAAAATGTCCACAGACATCTCATTTTTTTTCTATTCAGTAGAATGCAGCAAATGAAAGCAGAGAACTGGAGGGTATCTTAAGAGGCATTTGTGCACTTCAGTATTTCTGTCTTACCTGAAGGTGCTTGATAAATCCAGTGCATATAAATAAAAAGGAGAGGGAATGGCATATGTGTGATCCTTGATGCTGATGCTGACTTTTCATTCCTAGTGTTCTACTTCAAATATGGTTCATATCAATATTATTTATAGATGATTATCAAAGGTGTAGCACTTGCAGGCAGAAAAAACATTTTTCTTTACGACCCTCACCACACTAGCACTGTTTTGCAGAGGGCAGGCAGCTCAGGAGGGCTGAAGGACTTCCCCAGGGTCATAGACTGACTGCACAGGAAAGAAAGGAACAGAAGGCATAAGACTTGACTTCTTTTCACATATAGCCTTGCACACCACACAATCTAATGTTATCAATGACTTTGATTTGGTTGATGTTTGAGTTGGGATTCTGTCCATTCACAACAGGAAATACCTATTATTTATTGGACTCTCCGAGCAAAGGTCTAAGAGCAAATAAATGGCAGCTAAAGCAAAACCACTCCACTTCAGATATTAAATGCCTGGATGAGGTATTACTGATAAAACTTAACAGTTTCCCTCCATCATACTCCACATCCATCTAAGCAGATAAGGGATTCCAGGTCAGAGGCATTTCCCAATCCAACTGTGCAATCCCAGACAAATAAATAGAGAAAGTTGAGCTTTCCGATATCTCTATCAGGAAGGATTTTTTTCCCCTGTTGTTACAATTGATACTGACATGGTCATTTTCTCTCATATTCTCCAAGTTATTCAATTTATGAAACCGTCAGTCCTTCATGGCACCCAAAGCAACTTTTACAAGGTGGAGATCCAATTTTTTAAGCATGTCAAAATGAAATATTTTGTAAACATAGCTGAATGATATGATGTTTTCAAAAAAGCCTTAGAGATTGTGCAGGCATTTCCACTCCCCATTTCAGGATGGAATAAGCTTAATGAATGGTACAGAATTGCCTTAAAACAAGCCTTGTCTCTTTCTGATGAGCCTTTACCTCACCTGGAGTGAAATTCACTCCCTTACAGACCTCCAGCTTGAAGCCTATTCACCATTTAAGTCTTCAGAATAGGATTAGGGGATTTAAGAAGCACAGAAGCTTTGCATTTTCCAACTCATTTCTTAATGAATTTTTGCATTAATGGGGGGAAGTATTACATCTGAGCATACAGTACAGAGAGTGCATGAGCTCTGCAATATTGAGCAACAAAACATTGCTTGCTTTTGTGCTGAGACAGGATTTGAACTCAAATGCACAGAAGTGAACTAAGAGACACATTTTTCGTACCTTTTCATTATTATAATGAATTTTTCAGCTTGCTCTTTCAGTTTGATACTCAAAGCTAGCCTTGGACAGCACTGGGCTTACTACTAACTACTCTTTAGATAGAACTAACTTAGAAGCAGTTCCTGGCAGTGTAAGTGACCCAGAGAACCCACAAACAAGAGAAGAGAAAAATTATCTGTCCATTTACTCCTTTTTAATTAGCAAAGGCATATAAAACTGGGAGTCACCCCATCATCACAAGCCGTGTTAAGATACCCTGCTGCACAAGCAAGTTTACTGACTGTATTTCTCAGCACTTATACAAGCGTGCAGACTGACTTTTATGTAAGGATCTGAACACAGAGTACAAGCATTAGCTAATTAGATTTCTTGCAGCTGCTATAATATCAGAAGCACTTAGGAGAGAAATAACAGTAGGGTTTAACCATAGAGCCAGCTCTCATGAGACCTGTATATCAAATGGAGCTCTACCACAGGCCGCTCGTATAACTACAGGACTTGTCTATGTATCAGCTCTGTCACTGTTGTTTGCAGGTCTCGTAGGTGGGGTGTTTCTTCCGTAGTATTAAGCATCCAGAGCCACCAGTTGTAGCCAAAACACTAGAGAAACTGGTAGGAGGAGAAATTCGTACCTGGATATTAAGGTGACAAATCCACAAGACAGGCAGTACGGCAGCATGCCCAGAGATGAATTGCTCTATCTAACTTGCCCACATCTGCTGGAGAGCTGCAAATTGAACTACCACTTCCTATGGTCTTTTACCTGCCAACAGTGAAAAGTCCAGAATGCCTTGGATTTGCTACATGTACACAAATCACCTGCAAAGCACATCCTAAGTCTGATACAGACACATCTGTCTCTGTGCATGCATGATGTAAAACCTGCACACACTGGGATGCATGAAAAATAATAAAGAATGAACTCTCACACTAATGCAATTAAATCTCCTAAATGGCTGCTCAATGCATGAGTGTGAGTAGAATAGCGAAGAAAGCAGTAATATAGAAACCTGTAAAAACAGCAACCTTCCCCTCCCTGCTAGAAGAGATGAAATATACGTCTAATCCCCTAATTGGAGTATGGGCTTCTTGTCATTATTTCAGATTTGTGGAGTGTTAGGAGACATTTTTAGGATCCAAAATGCAAGTATAAACTAGGCTCACTAATTTGTAATTCACTGAAGATGTCAAGAAAAGATGTGATTATACTGTGAAGGGAAAAGACAGCTAGGAATGGAATGAGGCTATCCTAGTTCTCCTCTTTAACCTCATGGGCTATTTCAAAAGAAAAAAAATAAATGCGATATGAGTGTAAGGAGGTCTTGCCTTCAAACGAGACAAATACCTGGTTCTCATTAGAGTTCCTGGGAGATGTAAGTAAGCATCTGTCAAGAGAACCAGACCCTAAGTATGGATATAAAATCCCAGATCACTTCAGAGAGGCAATAAAAACAATATGGAAAATTTATAACAACCCGGCATAATTGTTCAAAGGTAACTGCTTCAAGGACTCTTACAAGGCATATAAAGTTTCTTCAACTGTTGAAAAAGGGAAACCATTTTTAAGATGGGATAATTTAGAGTACTGTTCAGCACAGCTTTGTAGGAAAATAGGATACTGATGAGCTTTGTGTTGGTTGCTGAGTTGCCAGTGTAAACTTAGAGAGAGAAAACAACCTTGCTAACAATATATATTTATTTTTACACAAAACATTTTTAAACAGAAAAACTGCCTTAATTTCCTTTAAAACTCAATAATTAAACACAAAAAAAAAATAAGCCCTAGACTGACAACTTTATCAAGATGCAAGAAGACATGTATGGTCTTGATCTATGTTATTTTCAGAGCTTTCTGCAAGAAAGGTAGGACATTCATACAAACAGGTCTGAGTGCTGCAGTGAAAACAGCTTGGCATGTTTATAGTTCAAGAGTGCTTATTTTTGATGAAACAGGTCAGGAAAGCCATACATTTGGTAGCTGGAGTTAGGGACTACAAATGATCTAGTCTAGTCCTTTCTCTTCTATTTATTCACCATACAACCAAGACTTTTAACCTTCTAATACATTGGTGTGTCGTCCAAGTAAAACTGGCATGAACACAATTTTAATAGCATGTAGGTGCCCTGCTAAGTCTTACAAGAATAAATGCAATGTTCTAATGGAAGTCACTATAAAGTTTTCTGGCAAAACTTTGAAAATAATCATCGCTGCTTGCGAAGCTGTCCAACCTGATCTCAATTCTACTGTATTCTTGGAAACTATTATCAGCTGAAATGTAGTTTTACAGGCCTTTTTTAATAGCTTATATATAAAATAATTCCTAGCTTCAGGAGATTTAAGATATTATTTTTACATTGAAAGTATGAATCTCTATCTGAATACCTTCTTAGGCATCAGAGTTCTCCTCTGTTATTAACAATGCATTATTTAGACTCATCTTGTTTTAATCATAACAGAATCAGGGCAGGTTTTCTATGCCTTTATCTGATAAACGTCTTGCCTCAATACGTGAATATATAAATAGGAGCAGAAACCAGAACAACAAATATTTACATTCCAAAAATAGCAGTAAATATTGTGCGATAAAACTTCCCTCACCGGGAAGGAACATCAATACTGTAGGAATAAAAAATATATATAAAACGGGTATTTTACAGCACATTTATTTGCTATAATACAGTTGTCACATTTGCTTGTTTATGCCTACTTTGAATTTTCTGAAATTACTGCAGGAAAATGTTAAAGCCAAAAAGATAATTAGAACCGCCAAACCTTGTAATCAATGTTTCAAAGAAATGAAACAAATGTGTAAATTATAACAGCTTAAATCAAACTTAGGCAATAAAGAGTAGCATAAACTACAATTACACTCCCTGGCCAAGCCACAAGTGATGGTGAAGCAAGACGTTTCTCTCTGCAAAATGGTGAGTGTGCTGCAAATTAGCTGTCAAGGTGTGCACATATTTTTATGAGACTTCAGCGACATCCTTTGCTGACTAGTGAGCAGGGACAGAGAGCGATCTACAGAGAGCATTATGTGTGAGCACCATTCTCAGCATAAGGAATAAGCATGAATATAAAATGGATGCAGGTGCAGACTCACCAAGGAAACTTTCTCTCTCCTCTAGCACAAGCTGTTGATGTCATCATGGCTCTGCAATTAACTCTTCACCAGTGACACAGCCTAAATTCACAAGCTTCCTCTTACGATTATCCTGGGAACCAGAATCCCTGTGTGAAGGACTGTTCTGAATATCTTGGGACCACTACCCCAGGGAGCTTCACAGGGAGACAAGTCTGCCACTTTTTGTTACAAAGAGGCTTTTGTGTGCTGGAAACGTGAGCTTTTAGACAGAACTGCTTCAAATCAGAAACAACCAGAGAAAAGATACCAAGATCATTAAATCTTTATAGGTACCTTGAAATTCTACTGAGAAGTAGTAACAGAAAAAAATATATATACAAGATTGAAATGTGGTAGCCAACAGCCAATGCACCACAGACAAAAAAAAAATCCAAAAAAAAAAAAGAGGGGGGGTTGTCAGAATTACTTGCAAAAGTCACTGGTAATTCTCATTGTGACTTAACTTGGTGGGAGCTTTTGTTGTTTGTTTGTTTTGTTGTTTTAAAACTTTTTTTTACACTAATCCAAGAAAAAGAAAGTACGATAAATTATGATAGATGGTACTTCAGTGATCCATACTCTGTTATATTTAGTTTTACTCCCTCTGATTGATTTTGTACATCTATACTCACATTCCCCTTCGACCTTCGCCACACCTCCTTCCTTATTATTGTCACTCTTTCTGTACTATCACAGAACCATGCAGGTTAATGGATCCCTGGATACATGAAGTCCAGTCACACGTTCAAAGCAGTCTCAGTACTTTAAAGTTTTGAAAACATCCAAAGATAGAAATTCCACAGCCTCTCTGTTTCTTTTTCCTCTTCCCGGGCCAAACACTACATATTACTGATTTTCACTGCTCTCCAGAATTAATTTTACTTCGTTGTTTCTCCTGGTCTTTTGTTTTAATTCCTACAGGAGGTATGAAGACAGCAAAGTAGATGAATCACAAAACCTTGGTGACACATGTATATGAATTCCTGATGAGGACTCAGCCTGCCAACATTTGTTTGAAATATTGTGCCATACAGGTTTGAAAAACGTGAAAAACTCCAGAAGCAGCACTGTGTATAATAAATGCCTTACTAACACACAAGACATCTGATCATAGACTATGTTCAGAAAGTGAGCACTGAGGTTGAGATCAGCTTTTTGACTCTGTCTAGATGAATCATTGTGTTGTCCATTTCTGAAATGAAATCAACCAGTACCACATCAACACTGTCTTCCAAACATGAACTGAAATATTTGAGTATCCCTGGAAAGGTAATTTTTTTTTTGACTCAACATTTTGCCATCTAACCTTGAAATGCTAGATGTTGTAAATATGATATACTGCTGCTATAAAGGTGGGGGAAGGCGTCTGAAATTCAAAATGAGAAGGCAGTGGGAGAAAGATGATCCCCCACCTCACTGCTATATCATTCTGATACTTAAAAAAATTAATAATCCCAAGACATGATCTTGCAGTACAGGAGCAGTAGTCATTCTTTGTATTTCACAATGCCTAAGTGAATATAAAATGCTATTCTCCCGATCACAGTTCATTTCACACCCACTTTGCCCAGGTGTAAAAGCATTAATGAAAACTCACTGCAATCAATGGACAGAGTTGATTGTGGCAGGTTTGGAGCAAGAGGGGAATTTTCAGGGCAAAAATCCACTAGATACACTTGAGAGAAACAGAAATTCAGTGGTTTGGGATTCTTCTTTTATGCTTCGTATCAACAGGGTATTATAGCATAATCAATAGTCCTTGTGCTGACTTCTTTTGTTACCATCTCACCTCTCACACCAATAAGAAACCTGTGTAGTTTCTATACTGAGCCTTTCTCTCTTCTCTAAGAATTCAATGTTTTAACAAGATATAATATGTATAAAATCAGAAAACTGCTAATGGTGCTGGGCTTGTATTCTCATCATTTCAAGCCTCTGAGGCAATCACGAGCAGGAATCACTATGCAAAATGTAGTGTGGGCTTCTTGCTGTCTTTAAGGAGAATCTTCAAAACTAATCGTGGTTAGAACTTTTTCCTTGAAAGCCTGAACTTTCTTAAAGTAAGTCCTTAAAAATATGAAGACAAAAAGGAAATGTAGGAGCGCAAACCTCCTTTATTGTCAGAACTACTCAAGTTTCTAACCTTCTTAAACTCCTTTTCCCAATTTGTCCATAAATCATTCTTTACTGTCAGGACAGGATATAAATTACAGCAGGTTCTTCAGGACTGAGTCCATCTTTCAGTACGCAAAGCCTGTCTAAGACCCAAGGCTCTGTGAAGGTACAAGTAATATTTTTCACGTAATGAAAGATATTAAGGTAGCGATGAACATTTGTTAATTATATTCCAAGGAGAGTCTAAATAATATTATTGAACAAAACAAACATGCAACACCAGGCAAGAACTTCTAACATTTTCAGTCCTACTTTCAGTGTAAGTTATTTATGGTTGTGGGAAGTACAAAGTCACCAAGGACAAAACAGTTTCAGTGCTGCTCCAGGTGCCATATACAAAACACTCCCAGTGCTGCAGCCCTGTCTATGACCTTAGTTCTGCTCTTGCTCATCACCTGGCATACCAGAGTTCTGGCTCTGGAGTCCCATAAGAGCTATGGAACTCCACTCTTACACAGATTTCATTACTCCCTGGGACGTGGAGCAGTAGAGCAATGATAGAATATTTACTGTATAAAACCAGAATAACTCTCATCTAAGAAACAGTTGTAGCTACAGCTATCTGAAATTAGCAGAATTTTCAAAATATGTTTGAATTGGACAGAAAATCAATCATAAAAAGATAGATAATAAAGTATAAGGAAACTGAGGGGAAAAAATCTTCCTGTCTGCATAAAGATTTACACAGCCAGATAACAGCACTATTCCTTGACTTGTGTTCAAGTGCAAAGGACCACAGACAGACAGAACAGTGTGCTTATGCTGCATTCACCAGCCCTTCAAGGGGGAATTTCTGGTACTGGATCCAAAATTAAAGTAAAACTGATTAACCTCTGCTTTGCTATCTGACCTTCAAAGCTGATAAAAGCATATTTTTTCCCTTGAAAAGAAATAAAAGCCGTAGGAAGCCAGGAAGTGCTTTATCTTCATCTCATGACTCTCATCCAAAAGCTGGCATTACGTTTTTCATTTGTGCCAGTTTGGTAATATGATTAGGGGACAGTATTACTGGCTCAAGCACTGCCAGTCAAGACAACAGAAACTTGTTCCACATTAAACAAGAAGAAAATCCATATGAAAGATAAAATATACATATATAAAAATGCACTGGTCTGAAGAGTCAAAGGGAAAACTTTGTAGAGATTTTACATCAGTATGCACCAACATAACAGTGCCAAACTAACAGATCATTTACATTTTGGACTGGATGATCTTGTAGGTCTTTTCCAACCTTGCTAATTCTAATTCTAGTTCTTTTATGCATAAAGTATCCAGTATCTTACATAAATTCAGGCTAATTCTGCTACATACCTAACTGCATGATGCCATCCTTAACACATACAATAGCAATGTCTGCAATCAGAAGTTGTATTTTGTATACTTAAATGTTACAAAAGTGAATATTGATGTCTTAAACAGCAACACCTTCCATTTACGTGACAGGAAGTAGAATGGCGTGGATTTCCCAGATGTTTGCGGTTAATAGAGAAAAATCACATGCTTTCAAAGGCAAGAGCAGAATTCTCTGTGGAACAACCAATCTCCTGCCATTCTAGAGGTGACACCCTATTTTACTGCCCACCAGGGGCAGTTAGAAAGAAATTAACTGTGCAGGGAAAAAAAATACCACACGACTTTTAGAAGAGTTTAGGTAAGTTGAGAGGATGTAATAGAGATTGTCTATTTAATCTTTAATTAAAGGAAATGACCAATCATCAGGAAGATAAACAGAAACCTAAAAATACTCTCTTAATATGGCTGCAGTACATTATGCAACGTGCACACTGTGAGTTCTGCAATGTCTGGTCCCTAAGATCAAAAAATCTGTTGCAGATTTCTAAAGCTTTACCTTTTACACAGAAGTTGATCATTCCCATGCAGTGGCAAAGTAAATGAAGGCCACAAGACTGCAACTTGCTGCTGCTTTGCTAAGCCTAACTTTGCTGAAAGCAGTATTTTAATTCTAGCTTGTGCATTTCTCTGTTGAACGTCTTAATCTCGTGCCTGCAGAAGGTCTTGAGACAGTGTTCCACTTTGCATTTCTATCCTCTCTAATCATAATGAGTTCCTATTCATTAATTTTAGGGATTCTTTCTCTTGTTAAAAAATGTTTGAACCATTATATAAACACTACATCTACTGAAGTTTCTACCTAATTCTTTTTGTTCTTGCAGATATTACTTGACCCCTGTTTTTAGGAGAATTTGTGCCACCTAAGATATAAATTTTGATTTGCTGTTTTGCTGGGGGAGGCTACGAAGATGCAGGTTTCATCACTTGACTTTTTCCACCTTCTATGTTTAGATTATCTGTGCTGTTACAATCCCAAATGCTGAATGCTCTCTGCAGCTGCATAATGCATCACAGATGCACAGTAAGCTTCTCTCTATATAGCAGCATTGTGTCACAGCATGGTGTAGTGGAGGGGAAGCTATTCCTAGATCCAGTACCAACTTCTCGTGTGACATTGGACGAGGCCTCTTAACCTCTGTTCTTCGTCCTTCTCTGAAATGCTGATGATAATATAAAACCACTTGATTGCTAAGATCTTTGAAATCAAAAGAGGAAATTTCAGAAGAAATGCTATTTATTTCTCAACCAAAACATGCACATCTGTGATGAATGAAGATACTTTTCTCAGTATCCAGCACAGAGATGCTGGCTTTTTCCACCTCGATTTTCTTGCCAGCTTTCCCACTCCCTCAGTCCCTCCCAGCTTTGCAACAGACTGAAATTTGGCCCTTACTGTTTTTAAGGGGCTATATAGACACATGGTCTAAAATTTGGTGCATTGGTAATCACTGGAGCCCAATTATAACCACCCTATTCAGACTATTCTCCTAATAGAATCCAGATCCTGCTTTACTTACCTGCATTCATTGCTGATCTGTTCCTTTCATTAAAGCCTCACTCAAAGCTCTCTGAAGCCTGTTATACCACAGCATGTACAACGAAGGCAGAATCTGTCCTTTAGCACACTGGAGAAGGAATTTTGACCTGGCTGCACTGAAGTTAGGTTGGAATGTGATGAAACAGAAACACTTCTACCTACTGTGAGGCTGTCCTAGAACCACCCGTGTCTTTTCTTTACTGATTCTAGCCTCACAAACAGTAATGTAATACTTCAAAGCCCACTTAAACCAAGGAATTCTGAGAATGTGAATGACTCACCAGGTTTTAAACTGAGTTCTTGCCAAAAGAGGAGCTCAAAGATTTACCACTCCTCCCCTGTTTATAGAAACTATCACCTGGATTTTGACAAACCAGCACTCCAAATGACATAACTTGGGTATAGAAAATAATAGAAGAGCATTACATGGATCGTTACAAGGAGACTGATGTATAATTTCTCCTCTCAAGATGTCAGAATTTTCTCTGCTTTGGTGAGCACTCTTGTCAAGAACCCAAATGCCCATGAAAGGACCAAAGAATTTCACTTAATCTCATCAAGATGAAATGTGTGAGGGCATCACAGGACTCAGATGAGTCTGGTACAAGTTCAGTCATGATAACATTATAAGGCAGTATCCACATCAGGAGAAAACTCTGTCTGCCAGCTCCAAAATGGAAAGTCAAACTAGCTCTACATCTGTACACCTTGATCTATCACTCAAATAATTTGAAGACTAATAGTGTAGTCTGAAAACAGTCTTATTATTTTTGGAAAGGCCACAAATTGAATGTCAAGCTCTGAAATGGAACTGAAGACGAAAGAGACTTCTACCCTGCACTGCCTCCAGGCATTGCAGCTATCACAGGGTACGGGAGGGAAGAGCAGTGTGGTTACAGCTAGTTCCCTGCTGAGCAAAGCATGTGTTTGAGAGGAAAAAGCCAATGAAGGACAGTATGATGGCCATGCAAATAGAGATATGGGAGCAAGAATCATCGGCAATTGTTTATGCAACCTGTAAAAATTACACAAGTGCCTCTTCAAAAGAGGAAGTAACTTTGGGTAGAATGAATCTATTGCATATGCAAATTACTACAGCAAAATCTTTTATTTCAAGAAACTGTAAGAGGGAAGGAAGGAGAAGGCAGAGTCTTTTTCTCCCCAAAACATTTTCAGATCTTTTTGGAGAAACTAAATGAAACTAACTTTTTTTTATGTTCATGTTCATCTCTATTGCACATTACAAAATCACCATGCATAATGCAGAGCATTTGACAGCCTGCATATTAAACTTGGTGCAAGTTTAAGCCAGATTGAAAGAGCTGGTGTCAAAAACAGAATGAAAAATAAAACAGAAATTACCCATCCTTCTGTATGTCATTATTTGACCTATGTGCTGCTTTCTAAAGGTGGACTTGGCAGAGAATTTTGAAGATAGCTTTAGAGAGACAGGAAGAACTTCTTGTCTGAGCATGGAATTGGATTCATAGCCTATAGCCTTCTGTGGATGTCCCCAGAAGAACCTGTGCAAGTCATTTAGTCCTTCTATACATCTAAACAAAGGACAGAGGTCTGTCAGAGGAGCATGGAATAATGACAGCACCAACTTCAGAGTTTGCAAACTATCATGTGACCAAGAGTACTACTGTTCTTCCAAAGAGCACCTACTTTGCCTTACTTGTATTAATTATCTGGAGGCACATTTATCTGCTTGGTCAACCAGTAGGAGGCATATTTGAAACATGAGTTATATGTATGAATATGCATTAGCTTTATTTCTAATCCATGGCCTCATACAACTGCATCGTCAAATATAAGACGATTACAAGCGATGGGGCTTATTTTTCAGAGTATGCACTCTTGTCAACATCTAGTTAGTGAAACTGTCTGCACAAATATAAATGGGTAATTCTCCATCTAACTGGCTGCCTCTGCGTACGAGTATCAGATAATACAATTAAGCAGGTAAAATCTAATAATTGATTTGCCACTCCATCAAAGTTTAAGAGGGTGGATAAGTATATTAAAATAATTCTTTAAAAGTATTGGGATTTGTAAGTGAATGCATGCTACATAATGATGAAGGAAAACAGAAATAATTTCCAGACATAATCAATGAGAAGTGAGCATAGTCAGTAATTTCTAGCCTGAATTATGTCTGCATATCATTCCTGAAAAGATATCCTGGAAAGATATGGAGAAGTATTGTTGATTCTTAACTTAAAAGGATTGCAGTCAAGATAGTTTGTGGCATTGTTGCTCTCCAGAAAGTAGGAAAAATGCTATTAGATGGAGTGAATATTTATACACACACACACACATAAAAAAATAAAGTTCACTTCTACTTTCAGATTGTTCAGCTCTTGCTTAAATCAAAATTTGACATATTAACATCTTTGTTTGCCCTAAAGATGTACTCTTCACTGAACACACCATTTTGCCAAGAATTTCAGCCAAACTTAACTCCTAATGATCTTTAGCTATAAACACAACAATGAGGTTTTTCCTTCTATTGGAAAGAGGGAGCTTTATAACATTTCATAAAAACAGTTTTTCTTTATATTGACGTGAATTCACAATACAGAGCAAGTTCAGATTTTTCTATATTTTCTATTCTTATTTAAAATGCCAGACTCCATTCTTTGCTTCAGTGGCAGACCATGAACTGTCCTAGGGATGGTATTGCAAAATGATAAATACTCAAATCCTGCATTATGCAGCATCTTTTACTGCAAACCAAATTGTTTCCTCCAATTGTGAAATACATTGCTTTCAATCTAGCAGACACGGTCATTTGTTCTGTTCAAAGCTGTTAATAGAATATTCATATCCTTTATGCTTATGCTGTATGAACTAATCACACTTTCATTTTATGTGCGCCATATGAAACAAAACTAATCTTCAAACACAGCAATTGTCAGCCAACATTTTTCCAACCTGAAAACATCAAATTCAAAGGCCAAATACTTTGTCACTACGTTGTCATAAATTGAGGTTCTGATTGTAATTTCAACCATGTTAAACACTGTCTGTAGATACAGCTTTCAGATTGGTCTCCTGAAAACAACACATGATCCTGCTGAGTCCATCTAAAGAGAAGCATCACATTATTCCTAGTGCTTATGCGCCATGCAAATGAGATTGCTGCTTTGAAGACTGAAGTATTTTTGCTTATATTTTAATGGCATGACTAATCATACTGATTGTCATAGGGTGAACGCTGGCAAAACCACCTCAGCATTTCCTTTCACTGCTCTATCTTACAAGAACTCGTGGTAAGGTACAGCCTGGTCTCTTGCACTTCTGTCATTTTCTCTGAATTTTTACCTGCTTCTGTACTGCTTGTTTTTACAACACTATTTCAGAACATTTTCCTACTTGAAGGGAAATGGGCCCTTCTCAAATGACTCCTAAATGAGCAATGGAAAAATTGGTTCTACCTGGAGGAGTAACACTAACCACTTAGGGCATAGTACAAAATTCTGTTTGCTCACAGAAAAATAATTTTTCCAATGAGTGAGAAAAAGACAGATTTGTGCTACTTTTCTATCACCATCCAATTAAAGATACAGAAGCAAGTTTCATTTCTGAGCTCACATATTTGAGTAAAGATTTCGCAAGGTAGACATGACAACTACTATATGATAATTTAAGAGAAGACCAGTTATCTCTAGTGACTATTAACCTGGGACACCTAATCTGAGAAACTTTAAGGGTCACAATGCACACCCTGTAGGAGGGTTTTTATATTAAACAGGAAAAGACAGACTTTCAAAATCCTAGCAATACCTCCCCAGATCTTTAAATGTATTCGCATCCTAGAAAAAGATGTACTGTAAGATCCAGTTCTAAGAGACAGATACTCATTCTGTGTTGGATATTTTACTCTATTTCGAAATATAACCTTCTGAAAAGGTGATCCGAGGTCACTTCTAATGAAAAGAACCTGCAGTTGAGTTTCTCAATACTGCATTCTTCTTAGGAAATAAATGTGTTTTCACCAAGGCTTAATAAAAAATAGATGTTGGAGAAAAGAGCTTAGGGTTTTCTTATGTAGCAGTCTAAACCTTTCCTGTTTAGGAATATGCGAAAATTCTACATACTGTAGTGCGGGAAAATACATAAAGTTGTACATTGCTGGACTACTTTCAAGCAAGTCTGATTGTTTAAAATCAGTAAAAGAACCTAAACAGTGCTTGGAGAGCATCACTATCACGCCTTTGCAATTTCTCCCACATAAGCAATCATGAAGTTCTGGCAAAGAGAGTTCACTACATCTGACCCTGTTCCTTACCAGAGGTCATGTCAAAACAGAAAGGCACATTTGGAGGGTAGTACTACTTGCCCCTCTCTCTCACTCCTCTATTTGTACTGCAGAGTTTAAAGGATGTTTTTACTCTTTGAAAAGAAGTAGAAAGTGGCCAGCAATGTAATTTTATGTGGTGCCTAGCCTGAGTGGCATGATCATTTGTCTTTTGTTACTATGGAAAACCCTGCACAGAGAAACTGTGCGTGGGCAGCCAATTAAAATGTCAATAAAAGTAAACAAATTTAAAGAGGTCATGTCCATACATTATGCAGTGAGCAAAGAAAAAGCTTATATTTGTATAATGCTAATTAAATTGACATGGTTATTGCAAATCATTTTGTTTCACCTGGAGATGTAATTAAGTGACCTCACTTAATGAGAAGGGACCAGCACTGATTGAACATACTTCTGTATTAATGTTTCCCTGACGATGAAGGATGTTTCTGTTTACATCCCACAGCATTTTATGTTCTCTAATGCCACTGCCTTCACAACGAGGTAAAAAAAAAAAATTTAATAAGCAATTATAAACATTTGTATTTTCGTATGTACTTTAACCTAGCTTTTAGCTAGATAGACACAACAACAAAAACTAACAAAAAAAACAAAAAAAAAATACCTTTGAAATAATCTGTACTCCTGAAGATAATTTCTTAAAAGCAAAATATCAGAGGAATCAAAACAAAAAATTAAAGTTTTAATTGCCCTTGCAGTATGATTGATTAAATATGGATGTAACTAAGCTGAATTCTGCTCTGCTTCATGATGATTTCACTGGGATTAGTCTACATTTACAGCACATCTAAAAAACAGTTTGATTCCAGAGCTTCCAAAAGAAATTAGTAGAGTTAGAAATTTAAAACTATTTGTATTACATGCTTATACAGCAGAGAGAGATGAGAGAGCAGTACTAACAAAGCCCAGTGCTACTGTTTCTTTACGCTCTGATTTCTTTGCTTGAAGCTAGTTTTCACCTGAAAGCAGAACACACACCAAGTTTATTTTAAGGTGCAGCAACAGCTTCTGCTGACGTCTCCTGCCACTATGTGGAAGTGTGATGGATGGCAGTAAGATGACACAAGCAAGACTTCAAAGGATTTTGCCAGCATCAGCCACACCAGCCATATGTCCCTAATTTGCATAGCCAGACTTGGCAGATCTCTTATTACGGTTCGTTTTGTGGTCTCTGAAGATCCCATAAATATTTTTCTACATAAAGGAGCTTTACCACATTAATTATGATAGGGTTGCACTGAATGGGAGCACTGCCAGGATCCGATAATTTGGCATCTTAGTGCTTAATATTTAGAATAACTGAAGTACATGATGCATCTGGAATGCCTACTAGATCTTTCATCTAGGCCATCAGATTTGGATCTTCAGTGATTTTTTTTTTTTTTTTTTTTTTTTTTGCTTTTAAACTTGAAAGTAAATTCAGTGCCTTAAGAAAAGAAAGATAAATAGAAATGCTCTGAGCCAGGAACACTGTTGGCAGCATCTGTGAAAACTCTTTCACCCGTTTCTGTGAGAAAGATACTATTTTTATCCTGGGTTGTTCTTAAAAAAAAGACCATCCTTCAGGTTTACTGTGTAATGCAATCAGAACAAGACTGGGCAGGCAGTCTGACAGTATTTTAAATTATTATGGAAATCATATTTCCTAAACAAAATCTAAGCATGTCTGGAGAGAACTCTCCCTAGAAAAAGCTCATTACGATATTTCATCCTTTCCTCTATAGCTAGTAGAAGGAGTTCAGAATCTCCTCACAGCTTTATGTGAGTGGGAATGAATTTTTTTTTTATTTTTTTCTTTAGCCAAAAGGCTGAAAACTAATACTTACTCATGATAAAAGAAATTTTTATGATTAGGTAACAGTATAGCAGGATACGTATCTGGACTAAAGATGAAACTCAAGCTCCAAGGAACTCTAAGAGTGAATTCAATCAAGAGGAAAGCTTATTTCCAGAACTCAAGGTAATAAAATCCCACACACAGCTGATAGTTCTGCCATTTTAGACTCCAAAAGTTCAGGAGATGTCAAGATCTGTGAAGCCAAAGTCCATCACTCACCCAGGTCAGTGTAGAAAACCAAACTCCATTTACATCAGTTCTGCATAGATACATCACCTGCATGGCAGACTACTGAATCTTTCAGCTCCAGTTTAGCACGAGTTGTGAGAAAATACTCAAAGAATGTAAATGTTTTAGTGGAGGGGTAAAGAAGCCCAGAAGTAGTGGGAATTTTCATCTCATTCTGTTAAAAAAAAAAAAAAAAGCCACAAAACTGTGTGCATTTACTACCTTCTCAGTCACCCAAAATCATGGATATGGTCCCATGAAAATGAAGGCAAAGTGAGATTTTAGGACACACAGTTCACTGAGAGCTGCACAGTGGATGCATACCTTGTGTGGTTTGATAAGGAGTCATTTAAGATCAGCTCACAGCAAGGCACAGTCAGAAGTCAGAACAGCATTTCTGCTACTTCATTACTGAAGGTGGGTAACCAGTGTTCATACAAGACAGACAGATCAGACAGATAGCTGTCTTGAGATCTGTCGTTGGCACAACATTCTAATAAGTGCTTGCAACTACCCATCTTCACAGACAGATCTGTCTGCTGTCTCCAAATCACTGAGCAAAGTGGCAAATAGCCAAAGCCTCTGCTCTATCTCTCCCTCTGCTTTTTTGGGGGCCAGAGGGAGAAAGGAAACAATGCCAAAACAATCTTGGCAATTTTCCCTCAGTCTGTCACTACTATCCCATTTCAGCCATTAAAAGTATTGTAAAATATATATAAAGACAAGAAGGGCATCTACACGGAGGGAAAGGCAAATGCAAAATGAGCCCTGTTATTTGCACAGCCTGAAGCTAGTCCGAATAGACACTAGAGAGAATGTTGTTAGGGATGTTGATCTGAGGAACAGTGAAGGAATTCATCAGCCCTTTATGTGCTTAAATGAAGACTATTTCAATATCATTTCTATGTATTTTATACACACATATTTGTATGCAAATATACATGTATATATTTTCTTCAGAAGGCACCAACGTAAGAATAATATAGTAGACCAGGAGACTAGTTACTGTCTTGCAGGTAAGAGGCTATTATTCTAGTCATGAGTGTGCCCATGCTTTTGCACCAAGGCTTTTAAAGGTTTGTATCAATTTTGTTGACTGTAGACCCTTGATGACACTCCAAATCAGTGCTTTAAATGCACTTAACTTGATTAAGTCTCAATGGATTGTTTGCTTTTCCAACTATCATATGCTTAGGAAGAGGGGAATAAGTCTGGCCTGCTTTCAGCCACTCTTTTATTGATCCAGCTCTCTCATATCAAAGGTGGTGAAGCTCCCACTGACATCAATGAGAGCTCTTTTTGTGTGCGAGAGAGAACAGTACCATATGTTTGTTTAGGAATAAACAAAGTGAACTGAATCAAATAAATTGTTGCATATGCAGAGTCACTATTTTGAAAAATAAATAATAAAATGTTATATAATTGTATATAATATTACATAATTGTATTATAAATAATATGAATGAAGAAAAGTTTTATTGCAGCCCTGGAAAAGGCACTGGAGCCAGAACAGTTCGGTGAATACAACCTGATTTCACTTTATCCTGTCCCACCTTCAATTTCAACTTTGCTAATGAGCATTTTTAAAAAGCCCAGCCAGAGAAAATTCCTTACTTACTGTTACCCAAATGTTTTCTGTAAGTGCCAACCAGTTTCAATAATGGCTTTCAACAGCTACAAACCTCAAAGTGGTTTCAGGCCCACGCAGTCTATCCCAAGTTCTTACAGAACAGCCACTCACTAGCTGTCCCCAGTCCTTCATCCCTTCGCACAGATGGCAGAACCATGGAGAAGTATTTCTTTTAATCACTCTATCCTCCCTATCAAAATAAATAAATAAATACTCCCATTTTAAATATAAAATATAGCCAAATGGAGAATAAGAAAGGCAGGATTTTTTTTAAAAAAATTAAACATCACATTGCTGAAACTAATAGAGACCACATTTACATAAGCATGTGTATTTAAGTGTTTCAGGTTTAGGATAAGAACACTTTGCCAAAAATGTGGCAGCTCTATTTGCTAGTCTCCATGGGAAATGTTATAAAGAATGAAAAGCAAACAAGTTTTCCTTTCAAATAAACTTGACCCATATGTTTCAGGCATATGTTTCCCTTTGAATCCTCGTCCCTCTTTGATGGTGCTACACCCTTCAAACCCCCCTGTTTAAGAGCAAATACTTTGTTGTTATAACAAAACTTTCCCACAATCAAGGGGGCCTCCTTGGTTTCTGAAGCTAGGGCTCCCAAGTCCTCTGCACTACTCCTGCCAGCTTCTCCAGAGGCTCCCAAGCACTTTCTGTCACGCTGTGTGCAAACTTTCGCTATTGCACTGCCACCATAACAATCAGCAAAAAAACCTCAGTGGCACGTAACTCAGCACAGAGTAAAACAGGTTCACTTCTGAATTATCTATGAGTGCTTTTCTACTCTCTTCTTGCATATCAATTGATGTTTTTTATCCCCTCTTGTTCACAGGCTTTCTGTGTGGAACGAGCTCTAGCCGTCCTTCCTTAATTAGGATGACAATTTTGTAAAATATCTGGGAAAAAAATTTTGCCTCACATTAACTTACACAAAACTGCTGGGTTGTAAACAATGTACTGATTTTAGAAATGCACCCCACTCAAATTAACACATTGGGTAACAGGTTGCAAAGGCACTGGGACTGTCTAGCAAAACCAAATACAGCAACTCCAAATCCAGATGTAGGAAATTACAGTTTCAACTTTAAATCTTTTATTATGGGCAAAAGCAAGATTCAGACTTCTCTTTAAGGCCCACCCACCCCACCACAGGGTAGTGGTGTACACGTATTCTGCATCCATAATTCCATGCATTTTTCACTCATGTATTTCCTGATCTCCACCAAGGAGCAATTAAACAAGCCATGGCGCTGTCTTCCCCAGTTTACTTCTACATCAGACCTGTCTCACTTTTGTTCAGCCTCTCTTCTGCCCTCATTAGCACTCCTGCATGAACAGCTAAAGTACTCGACTCAATACAGAGAAGTTGCTCCTCTTTCTGGACCTGCCTCAGTTTAATAAACTGTCCGTCTTCAACTGTTAACAACTGTGATAATGAGAGGTTGGAGTTTGTTGCTATAGGCTGCTAGTACTTAGCAGAAGTTGATCTGATCATGTCCTCATTGAGGTCAGTGGAAGCTTTGACACAAATTCAAATTGACACAGGATCAGATTTTGGATCAATTGAGATCTATGCCATTAACAGCAACCTTTACACAGCATTTACATGCATCAGTAACTGAGTTTTATGGCAGCGTCACAACACACCAAAAAAATCCTCAGAATGTAAGGCCATTACCATGAATGAATTCCTAGTAATACCTATAGTAAGTAATTGCCACTGACTGCAGTAAGATTAAGGCAGAGGATGCAAAGAATGTCATTTTAACTGAGAACCAAGGTGATTATATCAAAGGAAAAGTGGGATTTTTCTTCTGTCTTCATCACCTTATCTATACAGAGTTTTGTCAGCGCAGAAAGCTCACTTTTGAGAATAGCAGTTTCTGAAATGAACATGTGAAAAATTTCTGGATGAAACCCTTTGTTATACAACTGGCATTTCAACAAACTGTAGAAAAATATAAGTTTCAAAGAGGAGAAGAAGAATATTGAGGAATACAAACATATTGTGAAAGTGTGGGATTGTTTTTATTAATAAAAATGTTTTAGCATTTAGATCCCAGTCAGAATCCAAGTTCCATTGTACCTGATGTTGTGCAAACACATCCCCAGACATTTTTCTCCTGAAACTCTTCTCCTAGACGGTGTGCTGCAAAAAGGTTCCCAGTATGAAACTCTGGTTCAAGGGGGAAAAAAACACCAGCTTTTGTTAACCCTGCTAAATCTGTCCTCTGCTTGTACACTTTCACTTGATATTCAAACACTTTGGTATTTCATGCTTAAGCTATAAATATACGTGTGTATTTCATATTTATATATATTCTATATGTATGTGAGATAGAGAAATCAAGTTTTACTATGGTGAAATACATTAAACACATTAAACTGTATTTTTTTTATCTTCATATTGTATATAGAAATATCTTAACGTTAGGTTTACTGGTGAGCTATGCATTCTTTGGCCCTAATGAATTTTTAGTCAATAAGAAAATAAAAATAATGGAAAAAAATAAAACTTCACTGATAAATGCATTTGTTCACAAGACTTTCACTAGCTGAGTTCAGAATGACAAACAAAAGACTTCAGATGAAGAATCTTGTTTGTCAGTGTCACGAATATTCACATTTTTGGCACAGCTCCAGACTAAGCAAGAAATCCCAATCAAACAAGAAAACAACAGTCCAGTTGGCTCTGCAAAAGGAGGATGCATGGGATTTGATATGCTAAAACATGCACTGAAGTACTAAACAAACTTTGCAGTGACTGTGCTCAAAGGGAAACAAAATTCCCCTACAACAAGAGCAATTTCTTGGTATGCTAAAACAATAATGCCAGGCAATAGCTGCTAACTGACCACTGGCATCAGTGTGTCATACATTTACATCACAGGAGTGCAAAGGCTAAGAAGCTGCTGTTTGCAGCTGCTGATGGCATCTTAGTCCATGACCTGCTGCTTTAGTCATTTCACTACCACTTGTTAATCAATATGTAACTACATTTTATTGAACTGGGTGTGTATGAGAAAAACTTGTCTAGGAGGCTACCATTATAGAAGTCAGAATCATTCTCACATCATTATTTTCAAGCCTGGCTACATAGAAATTTAATATACAAACACTGGAACTGTGATAACATTCTGTCCCCTCTCATCACATGTTGGAAAGATATTTTTCCTCTTGTAGAAGGGAAACCAAGCAGTATCAGATCAAAATTCAAGCCTCACTTTGTATTTAATCAGACGGGAGAAATTTCCTTATTTCTCTCTCCAGTGAGAAGAAAAGGAGCCGAAAGTGCATATAAAGCAAAAGAATTGAACAAGTAGCTTAAATAGAAAGGAAAAGATTTAGGCAAACACACAATGTGTATCAATTTTCAGTGTAACCACCAGTTATTAATTTATGTAAATTTGCTCATATCTGAATTTAAAGCTTAATTGAAATGATCCCAGCAGGATTGCACAAGAAATGTACTAACTAGAAGTAAAACACAAGAATTAAGGTTCAGCATGTGAAAGGCTGGAAAGCATCATCCTGTCTCTAGAATGTAGAGAAAGCAAGCGCACTTCTACAGCTGCTGTTTCACAACCTTTGTTCCACATATGCACATCTGACAGTTACACTTCCACAATGACATCATACTTGTGCTTCTAAGAAAATCTGTTCTAAATATATTTCACAGCAGGGTAGGGGTCCATTTTTCGGTGACTTGTGGTAAGTCTATCTCAGGCATGCACAACAGGTGGTCATTGAAACCACTTGCTAGGTTTGTGAGCTGATGGGAGGCAGTGCTGCATGCTCTGTGCTGGGGCACCAGTGCACAAACACCTTCTGCATGCATAGCCACAGACACTAGGCAGAGGACGAGCTGTCTCTCACCCAATCTGTTAATTAGAGGAGTATTGTGGATAGACCGTGACAGGTAGGAAATGAAGGATAGTGTAGTGGAAAGGGCAATGTGGGAACAAGTCTAAGAACAGACAATTTTATAATAATGAAAAGGATTCAGCCCACGTTCTTAATCACCTTGTCACATACTCCTGCATCTCTACCTTACATAACATGAGTGGCTCCATAGTGGATCTCCTGTTTCTAAACAGCATGGAAGTGTTTCAAAATAGCTTGAAAACACAGCACTCCAACTCCTTCCCCTCAGATAAGGCTGGTTATGCAAGGCTCTTTGCTCAGATGAGCAATTTGTGCTCTAGAAACCTGCCCCAACATTGTTATGGCTGTCCTCAGGAGCCTGCCTTGGTGACACAAGGATTTCAAGACTCAAACGTTGCCAAATCACATTTAATCACAGGTAACAATCCAAATGTTTAGAATGGAAAGCATTTCAAGTTTGGTTATTAATCACAATCAGCTTTGCCTGTCAGGAAATTTCATTTGGAATCTTAGAAGCAGCACGTATCTATGGGTGTTCGGAGCCATGGGCAGCACACTAGGAAAGATGGTCAGGTTTAAAAATCTCCTACCAAAAGATAAATCCATCCACGTTCCAATTTTGTCCAAGATTGTCTATCCAGAATGAGTTCCCACAGAAATATATTTTCTGTTCTGAATGACAAAGCTCTAAAATTGAACTGAGAAAAGATGAGAAAACAAGACTGCAAATTTATTACTGTTTCTCTTCCTAGATCATAGGAATATGGTCAGAGTGAGTTAAACTTGGTTTGTGTTTCGTATTTTCTATCCTTTTTTATTTTGAAAATAGAAATAAAAATAGAAAGTTATTTATTGAACAACAGCTTTAGTACATATAGATTTTAGAGTGACAATTCTGATTTTATTTATTTATTTATTTATTTTTAAATGCGACCGATTCATTTTCTTATGTATAAAGACTCTGCTTACTGCCATCCTCCTGCATTTTCCCCCACTCTTTTATGTTTCTGACGCGGAATCAATGGAGTGTTTGGCAGAAAGAGGCAAACCACGGAGACAATGTAACTAGCCCAGGGGGCCCCTTAAGCACCGTTTAAACAATTATCAAAGTAACATTTCTTATCCCTTGAAGCTCTTTTGAGCAGAGAATAACGCATCCATGTTCACTTGCACTTGTCATGAATCCGTTAAATTTCGTCTTTGAATAGCTAGGATTTAAATAAAAAGACATAATAGAAGTGAATAACAGTGAGATTTGTGGAGGCGGGATATAATTATGCCACGCAACAGGACAATCAGAGCTTCCCAGAACAAGGAGTCCCTGAGCAGTTCCCATTCCCAGCTATGGCTCCCAGACCCAGCCGGGCAAGCTTAGCGCTGCAGAGCATCGGAGCCGTGGTGGCTCCTCTCAGCGAGTACTGCTACCTGTGCGCTATCGTCCAGTGCCAGGCAAGGTATTCCCCAAAACAACACCTTCTAGTATTGGCTTTATATTTCTATTCGTTACTGTATTCCGATAGCAAGGAATGCTATTCCCCAAGCTAGAATAACCAGTATTATTTTAAAGCTAGTTAACTATAGGATTGTTTTACCTTAAAGTAAGTCTGCACAAGCAGAGAAGAGTCAGGCAATTCACATCAAGTGGGTAAGCAATTAGATCCTTTTCAAAAATACTAATTGCAGTACATAGCACGTTTCCACCTGAAGGATTACAAATATAAAGTGGGATCTTGATTTTAAAGTTACTGCACATATTCAGCCACAGCACGTAAAGCTAAGGGCAGGAGCAGGCTTTTTGCAGAACTAGGGTTTATAGCTTCCATCCAGCAAACACTTCTGCCCATGCTCAGCATTTCTGATGTGATCATTCCCAGTACAGTGGTCTATCAGATCGAATTGCACTTGATTTTAGTGCAAGGAGGTACAGTCAACCATTCATAGGGAATCCCTGTAACAGTTAATAGAGATGAATCTAAAAGAGCTGTGAAGATGTTTAATGAGGTTCCATCTGAAACACTAAAAGCATATAGAATATAATCCAGAACATGCAAGCACCTTCTTGTAGAGGTAAATAAAACTAATTTTTATTTAAAACAAACAAACAAGTGCAACGTTTATCAGATAACTGTGATGGAAGGCAGAGAGAACCCTAGAAAATACTTGCAGAAATTACTTGCAGAAATGTTTTTTTTCCAACAGAATTTTTCCCTCTGAGAAGAGCCAAACCTAACAGCTCTCCCTGCACAGGGGTGGCCCGTGGATCTGCTGGGTGCCAGGGCTCAAAGCAGACCAGCTCCACTGCTGCAAGGGAAGAAATGGAGCACCGTGCTCTGTGTTTGCATCAGTCCATGTAGCTTTTGAGCCACTGCAATCTAAAGGGAACTGCGTAGCAGAGCCTTTTGGAGGCGTCTGGGGCAACCAGAGTTTCAGACATCTTGTCACAAGCCATTCGATTTTCTTTGTTGTTCTTTCTTTAAAGGCAACAAAACTGTAGTACTAGCACAGGAAAAGAGCTGATACTCCCATCACTAGTGTTCAGAAAAAGTATAGGTGGAATTTGAACAACTGCAAAAAGTTCATGGGATCAATTCAGCTTCAAAGGCACAGAAAGTTAGCACGCCTCATCTGTTATGAGGTGCCAGTTCCCTGAAATGCTCATCAACACACAGCCAGGGATTGTTTCCCCCAAAGTATTTGAAATCTGATTGAACACAGGTAGGAGTGAAAACAGTTGAAGTAGCTGACAAAATTATGCATGAGCTGAAAGGCAAAACCCGTTATAAACCAGGTCACCAGACTTAGAGTTTATTGCTCTCTATCCACTACAATCATGACATATTTGCACAGCTACGACATTCATTAGATATACACGATGAACAAGAAGAATGTTAGAGAGGGTTTTATGTCAATGTTTACGCTGAGTAAGAAAAACACTTGTTACCATAGCAATGGACAGAGCACCCATTACCTGAGATGCTACGAAAATTAAAGAAGGCAAACCATAAATGACAGCACTTTAGTCCTACTTAAGCATCATGAAGAGAAGAAAAGGAATATTAATTTCTGAACAACTCTTCAGATTTTCTTTACAGATCTTCCAGAGAATTAATATTAAAATTAACCAGCTGTCACTGTCTACAGCCAGCAGATACAGTCTTCTCTCAGCTATGTCAATATTTTCACCCAGTGTTAACTGCAATACTTTTGTCTGAGACAGATAAGGAAAAAAAAATCAAGCAGTATCCTGGAGTCTTAGTAAAAAAAGATTATATGTCTACTTCATGCATTTATACCAAGGCTAGACTGCTGTTTGCACCGTCCTTTCTAAGGTTTTGTACAGTTTGATTTAAGATACAGAAGGTCACTGGGGAGTTACTCTGAAACATTACCAAGACCAGACCCTAATGGACTAGGCTGGAAGGTTGCTGTTACCATTGTGAAGTTGAGTTCGTTAACACTGGAATTACAGCTTTCATGTCATCATGAGCACAGCAGTATCCGTCAGGAAATCAGAAGCCATTGTCAAGGATGCATGTAATGCACTTGAATGCCACTACCATGTTACCTGCAAGGCTGCGTGACCCTCCTGACACTACAACTGACTGGTGTAGTTCTACCACCTACTTTCCGTTTTTGTATTTGTTCTGAGCCTGTCTATTCAGACCAGCTCTGTCCTCTTCACAATGCACTGAGTAAACAAATGAATGCAAACTAATACATTTTTTTTATTATTATCTGCTGTCTCAGAAAATGTGCACTTATGTAGACACAAGCGTACATTGTCCACTATCACTGACAACAGTGGACGACCAGCACCAGCTAAGTAAACACAAAAAAAAGATATTTTGTTCATCCCCTTCTCTCCTGCAAAATTGTAATCGGACTGCTATGGAAGAGAAAAGAAGCTGGTGCTAATGTGATCTCATGAATGTCTCATATCTAGAGATAAAAAGCAGCCTGTGAATATTCTCATTACTTTTGACAGGACTAAATTCAGGAACATTCCTAAGCGACAGCCTCCCACTGTGGATTGGTGTTTCCTTTCCAGAGGAAAGACTCTCTACACAGCCGGGGATTTTTCTAAGCTAGACATAACCTCAAGCAGAAAAACACTTGTGGTAGTATTTCTACAACCTGCTGAGACCAGGCACATCACATGACCGACTTCAGCAATTAACATCACAGCATCTAAATGTTTGAAAGCTACAGCAAAGCTCAAAGGCCTAAGCAGCCATGTACTCTACAGGAAAATTTAGCTTCTTAACATGGGGTCCACAAATGCTCAATGTACCAAATGAGGAACCCCCCTCTGGCTGGTCACCAACATCTGTGCCTTAATGACCAGCTGGAGGGCTGAGCTGCCTTCTCCAGCACTCCTGGGGTGAGTGAAAGGCAACGTATGACTTAAAAGTGCCTGACATACTGGGCCAGAATCTTTAAAACCAAGTTGTGATTCATGATCCACAGCTATTTACATTGTCTGTTTAATGGCTAATCAGAGAGGTTGAGGAATTGAGCTCTGGGCTTACTGTTTAAATGCCACATATTTGCTTTTAAATGAGTGTCTCTTTCATACCAAGAGCTCAGTCTCATTGCACTTTGGAAATCAAGGATTACATCTTAATTTGTGAGAAAAAGCAAGTCTTTTTAAGCAGTCTGACAGCTGATAAGGCAGAGGGCTATGTCTGAAACACTTCGCCTCCACTTTTTCTTCCCCAACAACCCCTAAGATACGAGCTATCTTCTATTCTCTAGTCTTGGTGATTTAAGCAGCAAAATGAAAACCTAAAACAATGTTGCTGGAGATGATTAGACCGTTACTGCAAATTAACCCCCAGCAGCTTTGCTAATAGAGACATTTTGTAACCCACCAGGAATCAGACAAACAAACAAAACACACTTAATTTCTTTTTAACCCAGTCTGATAGAAAGCACAAATTAATCAGCTTCTCTATGCAGTGAAAGCTTATAAAAATGCAACTTTCTTCTCAAGAGAATATTACACATCCCAAAATACCTCTCTGAAGATAAACACACAGGACAGAGTGGGATTTAGAGGAAGCACAGAGCACCCCATTGGGCTCCCAAAGGAAGTAGTGACAAAAATGAGGTCAGATGCCCCATACCTTTAAAAGAACACTCAGTATTCTGTAGAAATTAGCTCCTGGAGCAAAGCAGCAGTTCCCACCATCCTCATGCCTTTTGTGGAAACTTCAACTGTAAAATGTCATAAGAACATAAAAACTATTCAAGTTCCTTGTGTATGTGCTGTCATGAATGAGGAGCGATAGACGGCCAAGAGGAACTGTGATCAATCTGACAGTTTCCATCTTAAATAATGAGACCCACAAGCACCAATAAAACAATACAGATGAAAACAACAGGTCTTTATGGTTCTACTGGGCCAAGTACCTTGGGTTATACCCCAATACTTCCCTCCTCCCCCCAAAATTACCACAAAACCCTGGGCTATGACTAGATATCCCTTCCATTATCATTCCAGCAAGTTGCTACTGCTTTTTCAGCTTTAACAGATGCACTGGGTTTTAAAGCTTTTCATGTAGTTTTACTCAGGAATACTCATTTCCATTCAGACATACAGGCTCACACACTTTCTTGCTTACAGTGGCCTTGGAACCGAACAGCTTGTCAGATAATCATACTGGGGATTCCCAGGAGGTTCCCTAATGCATCAGATCACAGTCTTTTTTCAAACAGCCAGAAAACATTATCTTTGTTCAACTAAAATCCACTCTCAGTAATATGAAATTTCCCTCCCTACTGCTGGTTTGGGAGGACTTTGGTTTATATGGTATGATCTTTTAATGAGCCACCATTGTTTCTAATTAGACAAATAATCAAGGATTTAATTAACTTTTGTAACTTGAGTAGCACAAGTGGCTAATAGTCTAAACAAAAATTAAGTAAAGGTGCCTTATATAATCCGTAAGTAGCTTGCACGTGATTTTGGAAAGGTCAGGAGCTAGCAGGAGCCATCCTCTGACCCACAACCAGGGCATTTAGCAACAAGTGTTGCAGCATGTTTGGAAAACAGGACAGAAATTACTTCACTAGGTTGCAGAGACTGAAGGGAACAAGGAAAGCGAGGTACTTCCAGGAGGGGGGGGTTTAACAAGATGTTTCAATGTAACATTTCTGAAATTTACTTACCCACAAACATTTGCCAAACATTAACCAAAAACTTCAGCTCCAGCACTTTTGCTGCAGACCCTATAGCTAGCCATTCCCTGTCAGATTGCTGATGCCCTGATGTCAGAGTTTTACTCTCTTTCTTTTATGGAATCCTTCTAAGATAACCCTGATCAATTTATCCTACTTTTCCAATCAGCATATTAAGGAAAATATTTCAAACATATAAGTCTGCAGTGCAGATGTCAGAATGTATTTTATGCTAGGGTCATATCGTATTTTGAGTTTGTTGCAACTCAGTTGCATCTAGAAGTATGCAGGTATTGCATGTCACGAAACCACTCACATGGAGATAGCCCTGAATTCGGCTGAAAGAAGCCAGACTTTGAGCATTCACTGCGGAAATGACCTCTTTCATGATACAAAGAAAATCCCTACAAAGATTACGCTATATAGTAAAGGCTTTTTCTTGTTTTAAGACTTCTGCACAATAGAAGCTCCACCTTAGAGGCAGCTGGGTGTTCAGGACAATCTTTTCAAAAGGGAGGCGATAGCTTTTGATTCTCAGAGCAGAGTACTCAGCCAGATTTCTATGAACTTCAGCATCGCTGAACTTACTGCTCAGTTCCTGAACACATCAGGATGTAACGCCAATTCCTGGTTCACTGGTTTCAAAGCACTGACTCGGCCATGGTCGATCTGCAAACAACTTTCGAAACAAGGAATAGAGTCTGCCTTCTGAGAACTAACCCATTGTCTATTCTCAGTGTGAAGAGTACACTGCATAGTTGTCAACAGAACTGTTTAGAAGGTTTCTCAAGCTTGTTAAGGACAGTCAGAGGAAGAGTACCCTGTTACTTGTTTGGATGGGTTTTTGTTGTTGATTTCGCCAATTTAAAATTAATAATCAGTTCCTTTATAAACTTTACCAAACCAGATTGTCTGCTACTACTTACTCATGTGAGCTCTGCCCTTTTCTGGTGAGAAGCACCTTTTCTCAGTCTCTATTGAAAAGAACATCCTCACTGACTTATTTTTGAGAATGAATCACTCGTCAGTCTCCAGGATGACACTGGTGTCCATGAAAAGGACCTGTTAAGGCTAATGAAATTAAACTGGCGTGTGATACCAGTCTCTTGAAATAGCATTAAAACAATCTCTTTGAAAAAAAATATTATTTATATTACAAATGCTAATAGAACATATAATGTGAAATATTTACCCTTTTTACATCACTGTCATATTCTAGTAAGTAGCAGAACTAAGAAAACTTCATTATATTATGCTTTCATTACTTACTGAACCAGAATATATCAAGTGATAGCACAAGTAATATTAATCAGGTATTGCCTTCAGAGAAATTTGAACAAAACACAAGGTGCTATTAGAATTGGTAACCTGCAAAAAATAGAATCTCTAAGTGTAACATCTTGTGTGATTTATTGTCACTTATGTAATGCACAGATGCCCTTTGGGGACTGTATTCTTTCACTGTACTGAATGAATATCTCCAGAATATCTGCTTCTGGACAGGTCACAATCCAGCCTTTGAATTCTTGAGAGCCACATGCAAGCAGTACAACAATCTTAGGATCATAACTACTTTTCTAGTTAGGGCCATTTTCTAGTGCTACTGTATATGTGCATCTTCCTCAAGGTTTTAACAGTTCTCAGTACCACCTAACACTGCCTGCTGTCAATATTTGTTAGGAACTGACATATAAAGCTGCCTCCACTGATCAGTTTAACAGCTTTTCTCACTGCATTTATCCTCTATCCTTCATCCAATCTGTAGATTATCACTACTAATTATCCATTGTCTTAGGCTGATTTGGTTGTTGGACAAAGCTAGTTCAGTAACTGTTTATAACCTACAGCCTATTGGATGCAGTTAGCTGCACTGCAAAAGCCTGTAACAGTCATCCTAAGAAGGGGGAAAAGTATCAGTTTTTCAACTCTTTTCTCTAATGGGGACAGATAACTTCATCCCATTTCCCTTTACTTATCTTCCTCAATACCACCAGTAAATCGGCTTGTGTGGTAGCTCAGCACCTTCTACAATTCGTTAGAGCTTAGCTTCTGCCCAGCAGAGTAACACAAAGCATTCAGCATTCCCAAATCTTTTGTTTTAGCCCCGTGCTGTACAGTACTATCCTGGATCAAACATGGTATATCATGCCATGGAAAAACAGATGGAAAGATCCTTTAATGTCTGGAAAAGTATTCAGAATTATAGAACAATACCAGCAATGCACACAGGCCAAACTTTTCAAAGCTGCCTCATGCATTCAGCTCACCCAGTACTACAAGTAGAAACTGAGGGGCCAGCTTCCTAGTAACCTTCAAATGTCTTAGCTTACACATGCATTTCTTTCTGAAAGTTAGCCTCACAAGAATGACTTGTTTTCAGTACGGTTATGATCTTTCCATTATCTGTAGCCTGCTGGGTGTGAGGGAGGTTCACAGAAGCATTCAGGAACAAGGTCTTGCCCTGAGGATTTTGCTTTCTAATCCTTACAGTATACACAAATGATGACTCAGATTAGAAAAGCCTGAATACACAGCAGTTGGGGAAGTGACAATCAATCAATGTAGCCCTATGGAAGCCAGCAGTGTTAACTCACAACAGCTCCAGGAAGCACACAGAAGACTTAAGTGATCTGTATTTTAGGAATTTATAGTTTTTTGTTTTTCTGTTCTGTGCTGTTTTACAATCTACATAAGTTATCATTATAACTTCTGTAATATAATATAATGCTACCTTACTTCTGTTCAAAACTTACTCAACTGCTAAAAGTAACATGAATTTTCCTTACTGAGCAGTCAACATTCAGTGCAATTCATCTCTCCTTTTGGGGGCCAGAAGTCCTTCCCACTGGTAGGAATACAGCACAATGATACTTCCCCTCATCTCCATTTCTTCACTTCTATTAAGATTTTCCCATTCACTCTACCACTGATAATACATGGCAAATCCAAAACCCCTTTTATCAGAGGAAGTTGAAGTCTTTTAGGAACAGGACTGAAATAGACTTCACACTTCTGAGCATAATGCTGACCAACTTGCTCACATTTTGTGATCAGCATATAGAAAATACTTGCAAAGTCTTACCAAAGGTCACCCAGCAGGAAAGGGCTGTGGGAAGAACTCACGTCTTGTAACCTATCAGCATTGTTTGAACTGCTTTCACAACAGCTTGCACTGAGTAGATGCAAGGGAGGAAGATCCGTTTATTCAGACAGTGCTCCTACTGTGTTAATGTACTACCATGCATAATTCACTTCATTCCCTGTCATATTAGTCATTTTCTTTGACTTTACTGGTGTTCTTGGGCTGATAAATTCATGGATACAGTAACAGGATTCTGAATTAAGATACAATTTAAGAACACAATTTCAATTTCACTGATTTGAGGATATGAGGTCATTTAGGCTAGTCTATTTTACTTGTGCCAGAGAAGATTTGTAGCTATTCTTTTCCTAAAGCGATGATCACATGTTGTTTACTTCAGCACTGGATGTTGCAATACCTCAATGAATAGTATACAAGAAGCAGAAAATAAACAAACCCACAAAGCCTGAGGATAGTGTGTGGCGTATTTTTCTTCAGGATGATTAAATGTGAACGCATGTCACAGGATGTAGGGATTGCTCTGCTGGGAATCCATGAATACAAGAGGATACAGTCCTATATCTAACTAGGCAAATGGCCACAGAGAAGGTTAAAGCAGCCCCTAGGCAGAACCAGCATATGCACTCACTTCTCCCTGGTTGCTGCAGTCCTTCAGCTCTTTCCTGTGAGGTTTGAGCACCTCATGGATTGCTGGGTCAAATCCCACACTTGCACATCCACAAAGTTCTGCTGAAAACAGATTTCTACCTCAGAACCAGGGAAATGAACTGAGTTTTTCAGACCCGCTACCAGCACTCAGTCACTGCCTCATGGGACAGAGGCACTGAGCATCCCCAGTGGGTACCAGCTGTCCTTTCCTACAGCAGGGTCAGGTAAGCAGTTAGAACAGGTTTTTTTGTTTGTTTAAGAAAAGGAAAATGATGCCAAAAATCACCACTACACAATACCATGGAATTACTCTTTTGTGCCTAACCAAAGCTTCCACTTGATGCCCTAACTGCACAGATCAGCATCTTCAGTAGATATGAAATTATAACATGCCTGTAAGACAAAGTTTTCAAAACTGACAGTTGTTTTGGAATATTGCACATTGTTTTGAGATGTAGTACAGGACTGACTTGCTTTCTAAAACTCATTGTCATTTGGTGTGCTTACTCCTCTCTCCCCCAAGAAAGGAAAGAAAAACAAACACCACCTTCCCACCTCCACTGGAAGCAAGCAAAAAACTGTTAAAATCTTCATCTCTTTCACCTCTTGTGTCTTTGTGTCTGGTTCAAATTGAATTTTAATCAAAAAATGCAAATCTCTTTTTCGCCAGGAGAGTGTTTCAACAAGAACATGTGGCCTGAGCTCTGCATTTGTGATAACACAGAACAATCAATATACCAACAAATGTCAGACTATTTACTTCAAATAAATCAGTTATCTGTCTTCAAAACCAAAAATAATTCATTTTGTCCATAACAGCAAGTCACACAGGCATCTACTGATATCCCATATTCCATTTCTATCTATCGTACCTCTCAGCATGCTAATGCAATCCTTGCCTAGGCAGATTCATTTCAGAGCAAAGAAATGCATCATCAGATTGCAACAAGCTTGTTTCATCTTCAACTCACTTTTCTGGAAGATAAAGACTGAAACAGACCTTCAAAGGGTGATTCCCTTCTCTCCCATCCACCCAGCAAATATCCAGTTCATTGCCTTTGGATTTCTTCTTTCACCACAGCTATGCTTGTTATGTGGAATAGTATTCTGTTTCTACTATTTCATGAAAAAGGATTTTCAATAAAAGATAAGCAGCACAGTCAGAAAAGACTTCTGTAACGGAGGTTTCACTCAGTAAACAGGTGTCTGAGAGATTATCTCACCAACTTAACCAAAGCTGCAAACATCAGAATGATTCTGGGATAACTAAAATCCCCTTTTTTAAAATAAAAGCCTTTTATCTGCCAAGCGACGCTTCCTGTTCTAAAGGCTATTTTCCTCGGTAGTTGTCAACTATGTATTAATCTAATTCATATAAGCCTTGGAAATAAATACTTTCATGTGTAGAATCTTTTGGGAAACTCTGATTCCCTGAGGCTTTAAAGAGCAATTGTTACTTATCACCGTGGAGATTTCCCTTGAATTCAAAGCCTGGTAACCAAAAGAAAAAAAATACATAAAATATTTCAGTGATTAACGAGTTTTCTAGTCTGTCATCCTCAAAGGATTTTCATCTCATTGATAGGGAAACTGCTAAAGAAAGAAATGAAAGAAAAGTGATCTGACCCAGTAGGGTGTTTCTTAGGTTCACAGGTAGTGCTTTCACCGTACCTGCCCAAAATAATCGCAGTTACTTCTAACAGTCCCTTACAATCAATGGTAATATCAAACACATCAGGATTTATTTTAAAGGGTATACATGTTGGCAATGATAAATGATGCTTAACCATAAGGAGACAGTTAAACTCCTTCTAAAGAGTACTCATAACAAAACCCACTCTGTGTGGGAGAGGCAAAGCATTGTCAGAGCACTTAGAGAAAAGCAAGTAATTGAAATTTTGCTATGTTTAAACTGTGCCTATGCAACAAAAAGAAGTTTTGAAAGTTCTGTAAAACAGAGAACTTCTCTGGTGCCTTGCTGTCTGTTATTCTGCAGAAATGGCCCCACTAAGGCAGCAAATTGCCATATTTTGTGTTTTGCTGCATAATATTGGCATGTGTTAAATGGCATGGCATACATGCCAAAAGCCTCCTAGTGACAGAGGCTTTCAAGTCCTCTTCACAGTGTTCAAGAAAGAAAACAAGGAATTTCAATGATTCAATGAACATGCAATATTCACCTAAAAATTCTACGTGGGTAAACACTAAATTGATTTAGATTCACCCACTACCCCCAAGTGTCCTATCACATTAGAAACAGGAAAAAACAATCTACCATACCTGAGTATGAATTGATCCACTGTAGAATTGTTTGCAATTGTCACATAAACATTCACAACCTCTCCTTGTTTGACAGGCTTTGAGGGCAGCCAGATGACAATGTTACTATCCAGCCGTAGCTCTGTTAGCTGAGAAGTCTCCTGGCCTCGATAGAGGCTGACTGATCCAATCCGCTGTAAGTGGGACATGGTTTCATCCATGCCATCTTTTCCTGGCCGGATAGCATTTCCCTTCCTTACATCCTCAGCAGTACACTCTCCCTTCTCATCTCCTGGTTGGACAGTGTAGTAAAGCTCCACAGGGCTCCCTTCAGAAAGATCAAGTGGCTTCTTACGACCAGTGACAATGGTGGGTGGGTTAAACCAGCCTGGCAGCAGTTCCAGCTCTGCCACACACAGCCCCAGGTCCCCCTTCAGCCTGCAGCTGCCTCTGACTTCCCGCGTCTCTCGGAAGGCGAACACCCGCAGGCAGGGCAGCCTCTCCGTCGTGCTATAGTCATCCCAGTCCCTGCCCACAATGTAGAACAAGACCTGGACTTTGGGCTTGCTAGGGTAGATCTTGTCACTCATTATGTAGGCCTTAAGTTTCCAGTTATAGGTGAACTTGTTAGCAGATCCAAAGAAGCTGGAAGTTATCATTAGGTCCTGGGGCACAACTTGTTCAATGGAAAAAGGTCCATAGCTGGCATTTAACACAGGAGGTCTCTTGGCTTTATATGGGAAGAATGATTCCACCCTGGATTGCAAACTGGAATTTCTCATGAAGTCCTGGTTGGCTTCTTTGAGGAAGAAAGATGTCTCTGCACTGAAGATGCGGTAGCTCACAGGTAGGTAAGTTGGTGAAGAAGAAAATCTCTGATTATTGTCCAAGACCCCTCGACTCTCTGCCACTAATAAAAGAAAAGGTGATGTTGGTTAGATCAAGTCTGCTTATAGGCTCAAAGAAATGTTTATTACAAAGTTTAGTGGAGTTACCTGACGAGCAAGGAACTATCATTAGATGCAAAAAATATATACAGTGTATATATGTTTAGATATAGCTAATTATTTTTCCATTGTGTGCACAAAAGAAAAGCGATTCAGACTTCAATGCTATCTTGCATTTGTTGTAGTTTTATTTTTGTTATCTACCCACATACACAGGTGATCATTTCCTCCAGCTGAACTGAAGCAGTGCTCTTCATTGTTTTAACTGCTACTATACAGTGTGTTCACGCAAGACTCAGTCCTATACTATATGTGTCCTTCAACTGAAGGCAACAAAAACGTATGCCCATCTAAGTTTGGGCTGACCTTCAGTATTTCTCTACCACCTGGAAGAAGTAGGAGGAGGAAGGTTCACACAGCAGAATCAATGGCTGTCCCAATAGCCATTTCACACAGCCGAACTTCAGCAGTGCTTTCCTAACACACAGCAAAAATCACATGGACGAATTGACTTTGCTACAGAAACTCTTTGAACAGTGACAGTCATCTGGATGAGAAATTAACAAATTACTTTTCAGTCCTACACAGCGTCTCATCTCCCTAACAATAGACCAAACAAACATGCAATTTTGCACACACCAATATTCTTACAGACTCGCCACAAATTGGAGTCAAAGCTTCCCAAAAGCAATTCATGAACAAACAGGGTGCATCAAACCACAAGTAGGGTCACTTTTCCCACTTCTAGCAGTACCACCCCTCTTTTAAACTTTCTGCACAGTTAAACTTCACTCCTGACTTCTCAATCTTTCTGTTCATTTACAGCACACCTATGGTACGCAGCACATTGGTAAAGTCCACTGAACCCCATCTCTGACAGGCCTGCTCATCACTATCCCTATAAGGAACACTGCCAGGAAATCAAAGACAGTTTCTGTTCTACAGCCAACGATAGAAATTGCTTTTCTAAGAACTGACACATCCCATTTTATTCTCTTCCTCTGTCAAGAAACCTTGCCCTTGCACTACTATTTCTAGCACTAAAATCTACACCTTTACAGTTTCATATTGTTGGTAAGTCAGCTTTCTAAGTTGTTTGATCAAACACACGTCACAGGTTAGGAATATCTCAAGTGCTTCATGTATGTAAAAGGTGTATGTATATTACATACAAAAATTGCATATGTTTCGATACATATAATAGTGCATGCATATTATATATTTATACTTGTATATTATATGTAACATATAATTTGATATGTCTGTTTTATATACATACATGAAACAGACATCAGTATTATAGCACATGCTGGCCCAATTTAAGATTCAGCAAAAAAAATGATGTTTGCCTATTATGAAGATTAATAACATATACTGGTGTTAGACAAGATGAACAAGAAAACTCCTAGTTAGAGCAGATAAGAATTGAGGACAGCCTCGTATACAACATGTGGATTACTTAATACTCACAGCCCCTCTTCCTAATTCATTATGAAGAGATTATTTATAGGAACAGAGGGTAATTGAATGAAAACGCATCTAGTGCTAGATTGTCTTTAGTACTTAAAAATAGACCCTGCCCTCAGACATATGTCAGTTCCTATGTCCTTGGGGAATCCCATCAGAGTCAGGATTTAAGGTTCTGTATTTGTTCACTACTTTAAAGAAAAGCAATATTAAGGACATTGCATCATGCTCAGTCTTGACTGAAAATCAGGAACATCTAAAGATCTCTTAAAAACCCATTTTGTCAGCTTTCTCACAAGGATCAGTGGGATTTTTTGCAAACAATAGATTCACTGCCCTTCTAGCATGTCTAGCTGCTAGCATGGTAATTATCCAGTCAAACTTAATTAAATGTTTGCAAGTAATAAATAATCAATATCTGTCATTACACCAAATGGCTACCGCTGACAGAGAACTTCACTGCAATCTTGTTGAGCATGCACACAGCAGCCAGTACGCTGGCACTACTCAGTGTTGAGGAACTGAATAGCTTTGGAAGGCAGGTGTGAGGCAATTAAGGAAAAGGAACAAATGTGGAGGAGAAGGAGAATCAGAACTCTCGATGGATAGCAGCTGTAAATCTGAATTAAGTGAACACTTCTTATTACCTTATATTTAATTCAAACTAGTATCACAACTGGATGGTAGAATTAGTTCTCATAAATGAGCAAACAATGATTGAAGAAAAAATGAAACAAGTAAAAGGCAAGAAGACAAAAATAAGGAAATATAATAGGCCTGTCAGTGAAAATACCAGCACAAACTGAACTGCCAGCACAACACCTTCTCTATCAAGTAGAGCCATGTTTAAAATAGAACATTGGTTTAGCACAGTTTCAATCCTGTAAGTCTCTATCCTTTGGCATACTTTTAAATTCTGCTGGAGAGGAATTTACAGGTGCCACTCCAGGTACATTTTGTTTTGGCAGTTCTCTAGAATTGGCACCTTAGCTATTGCTACTGAGGGAATACCTTTGACTTCAATAATCCTGAAAGAAACAGAAATAGAAATAAACCCAGGAGACTGCAGAGACAAGCAAACTCCTCTGATTTCAAAGGGCTGTTGATCAGGATATTTGCTTGAAACTTAGCAGCTGTTTTCCTGCAATTCCCAAGACTTCAGCTGTAGCACATTATGCTCAGACTGACAATGGTCTCACTTCTTCATTTACCCTGAATCAGTCACATCGATAAGGTATGTAGGAACTGGCCCAACATTAAGAAAAACAGCTAAACATTAAGAAAAAACATTAAGAAAACATTAAGAAAAACAGCTCTGCAACTTCCACTTTGATAAGCTGAAGGAGAACAGCAAAATCTATTTGGCCAGAATGACAGCGGAAGAAAGAAAGAAAAAAGCTTTGCTTCTATATCATAGTCTAAAGATTTCCACCCACTGTTATATTGTACTTAATGGAGTGCTATAATTGTATAGTGATGGCTGTACTTTAGAGAATCTATTTAAACACTTCAAGCCTCTTACTGATAAAACTGGTAGTTAAACTGCCCACTTTATTTTAGAATATAACCATGTGCATCTACAGCAACACCATCATTTAAAGGATTTGTTTTATACTCATCTCTAGCCAGTAACCTTCATGTCCTGGTATAATTAATAACCCACATCTCTAAGGAACATTTTAATATGTTTAAAGATTTCTGACACAAAGTTTTTGCTTGTTTTAATCTAATTGGATAATCTACTCAACAAGACGCAAAGGTTTTCCAGAGTTTCATAAAATTACTTTTTATTTTAAATAACCATTAAGCATAGGACTAATTTACCTGATTTAAGTAAGTAGACCACCTCTTAAAGAAGAAGCCACACCTATCAGTGGTGTCAGGTGCTCCAAAACATATCCCAATTTTTAGCTTTTTTCACTTCAACCACCAAAACACTTTTCCAATTTTACATCTTTTATGTTAAAACAAGGTCTAAATTTAAGTGTTTTACCACTGTGACTATAGGATTTGTGGGAGCAGTATTTCAGTGTCAGTTCAGCCTCCAATATGGTCACAGTTCTATCAGTAAAAAGCAACTGGCTTTCTGCAACAGGAATGCCGCAAGAGCTCAGATTTAATTTACTTACATCAAGGAATTTTTATTTCTTTTGAAAGATTACCTAGAGAGTGTAAATATTCCCTGAGAAAGCCATGGGTGCTTCCTCTGAGAGTTCTGATCATTAGAGCAAGATACTCATTGACCATCCAGATTGGGTTCAAACACGGGCAAGTATAAGAAAGGAAATGCAGAAACACCATTTCTGTGCTGCAGGCCAATTACAATAGGCCTCACTCACAAACAATCAGTAAGTGCTTTACCCTTCTGTATTAAATAAAAGTCACAAACTATCCAGAGATGAAGTCCAGCATTGAAGAGATAGAGAGCCATCAAACAAAGCTACTACTCGACAAGAACTAAATGTTAAGACTTACAAGTAATTACTCCTTTATAACAGCCTTGTGACTTTCTAATCTTCCTTCTGGCATCGTATGCTTCTGCAGCACTTAATCGAAACCTAACAAGGCATCTGTTAAGCACATCACTGGCTCCAGTGAAACAAGCCAGCTCAAATTCTGTTACCTAGCAAGTCCATTTTTGGAGCCGGCTATGAAATGGTGAACTTTGATTTGTAATATTCTTTCTTGGATTCCAGGGTCAGAGGAATTTTATATAGGGGAATTTCATGTGGAGCTGAAGCCCTGGGTGCTGGATTCACTGGAACAGGGATAAAGGCTTAATATTTTTAAGCCATCCTTTTATGCAGTTGGTTTGAGACAAATTTCTTTTGGACTGAGAATTAGGAATTTAGAACATGGGTGGCAGATCACCAGCCAGTGGCCATGTATCATCACTGACTGATGTCTGATGAGCCACTGAGCCTTCAAGGAAACCATCTGCCCATTGTGCAGCCAGAAGGCTCCTAGCCAGAGAAAGCTGGAGAGAAGCAGAAGACACTTCTCTGTGCAAAGGAGGACTAATGTGAGGATCAATCTGCCCTCAAAAGGCCACACTTACAAATATTCTTTCCAGGAATCAAACTGTATGAAAACTGATTAACAGGTTTCCATGTGTTCTGTTACCCTAGCCACATCAGTATGGCTGAAGTTTCAACTAAGAATTCTGTAATTTCCAAGGCAGGATCTTCTCCTTCCTTTTTATTACTGCTTTACTCAGTGAATTGCCCCTCCACTCCTAAACATACCTGTAACTGAATGCTGCAGCGTACTGATTTTATTTTTTTGCCCAAATTTCATGCCACTAGATTTTTCAACAGAAACTAATATTCTTTATTTACAGCACCACCACAAATGTGTAAAAACTTACAACTCTCCTCCTTATATGGACTCCCATTTTCATGTAACCCCTACACACATAGATGCTACACTTACTACAAGGTCATTATACCAACCATCCTCTCATACCTGTGACTTTCCGCTAGTCCAAACCTGTCCTGCTGTTGCATGGACAGTCGCATATTTCAACTCAGCACATGCAGAATGGGGAAAGACTATGAGTAGAAAAGAGATACTTAAACCAGCACGTTTCCTTTACCACAAAACATGAGCAGCTATGTTTGTTCGTTCATTTTCCCCTAATTTTAATTTAGTAGTCGTAGCGAGTAATTTTCTTATTTCTTACAGTATTTGCTGAGCTGTAGTTCTAAATGCCCAAGAATATTCATTTAGATTTCAGGATGACCTTAGTTGTACTCATATCCTTTGAATTCCCTTTTCTTAACTTCTAGAAAATGATATTTTCCTATTAGACAGGTAGGCTGGAACTTAAAATAGTAATAATTATTGTTATGAATAAAAAATAAATACCAAGCAAGCTCAAATTAAAAATATGGAACGTATTTTTAACTGTGAGGTTTATTAACCATTGCATGAGCTATAGGCCAGAATATTGACTTGTCTGTTTCTTCCTATCAAGACTGGATTCATTTCTGAAAGATGTATTTTTCTCAGCTCAGTTAGTGTTTCAGTACAGGGACAGCTAAACCCTAACTCTCCTTCCTGGCTTAAGATCTATGGATCTATTACCATTCAAAAAAATCAGTTGGAAAACTGACATGACAGGGTAATTGCAGAAGCCATGTTTTCTATTTCTCATGCTTGCCCATCAGATATGCTTTCTCATCCAGTGAGAGAACAGAAAGGCTCTTGGACTAATTGTACAACGGCAATGTCAAGTGTCAAATGCTTATAGTGAATGTTTGAGACCAATTTGTGAAGTTAAAAATAAACTGTGGAAACAAATCTGTCAAAGAAATCCATACAGTGAACATGTTTGAGGAAAATTACAGTCTAGACACAAATATTCTGTGAGCACCCAAAGAGGGCAATTTCATCAAATAAGTGATTGCTAAGAGTTTTCTCAGGTTTTTTAGAATCTAGGTTTCATTAAACTGAGACCTAAAGTCCAAGGATAAGTATATAATTGCAGTCCTTTTTTTATTGACTTGGAATAGCACTTTCCCTATTCAAATATATGGAAACAGACAGCATTGATAACCAACCAGACATATTTAAAGCCCAAGCAAAGATGAAGTTTAACCTAGCCTAGATTACAGAACCCAATTATGCTACATCAGATAAGGATTGTCAGGAGACAATTAACCAGTTTTCTTGTAAAAATTTCCTGTTTTATTTCACTATGACAGGATACCTGATTTCACTTGGTTTACTGTTAAATGAAAACTGCAATAATATTCCATTAAATAGGTTTCTCTCATGTACCAAAAGCATATCCCTAATGAATCTATCTCCTCTATCTCACAGCAGCCAAAATCTTCAGTGAATCTCAGAGATTCATAGATTAGTACAAATAAACAGTTCATGCATTTTTCTCCAGTGGAAGCAGAACACAGTCATTTCAAAACTGTTAAGGAATATAACAAAAGTACCTAAAATAATGGATGAACAAAGATACACCAGGGACACCTGCATTTCTTTAACATCAAAAAGCCAAAGAGACATTCAACAAACTTAAGTGACAGAAATTCAAAGTAGATAGAAGAAGATATTTCATATACCATGTGATTAAATGATGGAATTCACGGCCAGGGAGGAAGGCACAGATGCCAAGAACTCACCAGGACTTTAGTGGAGGATTGGCGTGTTTGGAAAGATATGCAGACTGTCCCTGGTAATAACATTAACTATGAGTAAAATTCCTTGTTTTGGTGTTTATCTATTAGAAACCAGGATTAGATCTCTGCAGTACAAGGCATTATCCAACATCTGTTAGGTTGCTCCATTTTCCTCAGGATTACTGAGGCTACAGGCACATGTGTACAAACCACAAATATCTGTTTTGTGATGCAAAGCCTTTTTGCAAACAAAAATTAAATTTAAAGTCTAACTTGGAAACACAAAATGAAAACTTTCAGGAAACTGTACATTATACATGTATTTCCAGTCTGTTAGGTACCGCCTGAAAGCTTCAATTTTTGATGGTCACAATTCTATACATTACCTTTTGAATAAAAAAATTCCAAAATATCCACTTATTGCAAACCAATATTCTCTATCACCCTCGATTCCTGTAAACGAGACATGTTAGTCAAAGACTGTCAGACATTCAAGATCGAAATCTATATACTGTTTTCTCAGAAAGGCTGATGACCTTAAAAGTCTGTAAAACAACAGTATAGATGCAAAGGTCAGTGAAGGCTTCAGAAAAAACTCCCACAGCCAGTGCTGACATTACCAAATGCCTGTACTGCTAAGGTCTTCTGAGTATTTAAGCTACTTTATTGTTTAGAATCACGCTAAATATCTGGAACAAAATATCTGCTAATGACAGCTTTTGTTGAGAGATAATGTACTAAAACATTCCGTCCAGACACCATACACGTGCCGAGGTCCTCCTTCCCTTACCAGTAACTGCAAATGTCAGTGTCTTGAGAGCAGCATACAGTAGGCAAAATGTCATCCGATGGCCTTTCCTTACAACGCTCTTTGTCTCATTGTGGTAAACTCCCTGGATTTTGCGTTCATTCATTGTGTCAGCACTACAAGTCCAAAGCAAATAATGCTTAAGCTGATTTTATGTGATAGCTGTAGAAAAGAGAAGGATTCGAGACACTAGAGTTTATTCCCAATTTTCTCAAAAACACATGATAGCAATAGGGCAGCCATGCAGCCCAGTTTCTCTTGTTGTGAAAGAAAAGGAGCTACCACTAAGTTAGAGTAATTTATGATCAAATCCAACACCTGATTTATCAAAACACCAGTCAGACCAAGCACTGACTAAAAAACAAAACAGCAGCAAAAAATACCTAACAACAACACAGCAGAAATGACCTAGGGGTAACCACAAAGTCAGGAATAAGTAAACAATATTTTCAGGTTTTTCTAATGTAACCAGCAACTTTTTGGAGATCTGGATTCTGTTTTTACATTGAAGACACTGCTAAAGAGGTATAATTTTTGAGGGAGTACAATTATATGAATGAAATGTCTCTGTAGAATGTCTCAAATGGAGCTCAACAAGATGGTGCGCAAAATCCCCCATGAAATTCTGAAACCGTGGTCAGACTATCACGATGATCAACTACAGGAATATCTCAGTGAAATAAATAAATTCTTGAAGTGTTGCAAAAATGGAGACATGCAAATTACAAGAACTGAACAAATTGCTTTGACCTTGGCACTGTGCCAATCCCTTGTCCTGTGTCTTTCTCTTGTTTAATAGCACTGTGCTTTCTGTGCTGCTTAAGTCTTTGTTAGATGCTGATAGGCATCACTCTTCTGTTTAGACATTAAATTGCTTTACACAGGCTCCTTGTTTAAAAAGAGATTAGGGTCCTAGAGTCTGAATGGTGCAATTTGCTCAGCACTTTCCACGGCCGCAAAAATCAACAAGAACTGAGAGTAAAAGCTCAGCATGAGTAGTGCTCAGATCTGTGCAGGATGGAGCTGTCAGCTACACAGGTGTGAAAGAGGGCAGAGGATTCCATGAACTAATTACAATGCTTTTTCCTCTACCATTCAGTAAGAAAAAAGGAAAAGGAGCTTTTCTTGTTAAATAGGTACATCCTGAGATGCTTATTAAATATAAAATGAGAGACACAAACAACAGGACTCTGTAGTACATTAGCGCCAAAAAGCACACACTGAGATATAGTCTCCATTGTGCTTTGCATTACACGAATATAAGGGGTATTATTTAGAGAGCTAGGTATAATCTGGTAGAGAATAATTCTATGGTTAAAATGAAAAAAAAAAAAGCCCAACACATAATGTATGCAAGAATCTTTCCCACTATATAGACATGGAACTGAAGCACAGAGTGATTGAGTTTTCCAAGAGTTCTTATCAAAGCTGAGCACAGCGGTTAGACATCTTTATACTCAAGTTTTTTATCCACAAACCCAGCCCTTCTGTTTTCAGACCTCAAGGGTGGGTTGATAACAAACATGCAAGATACATCCAAAACTTTTGGACAGCAGTTTCCTTTCTTTGATAGCACTTTCTTTAGACATGTGATCATAACAAACATGTTTACATAAAAGCAATGATAACTGGCTAAAGGAAAGTGACTTGGATTAGCAGTAGTTTTAAGCTTCCTTCAGTAAATCATTCAGCTTCTCATCATTCCTTTTCAGAGGAAGAAAGATGTTATTAGCAAAAACTTATTTCCATCATCCTACCCAGTACTTCTTGTACAGCTACTTGCTTTGTTTGCCTTAAATTAGGTCCTAAATCTGCAAAGCTCAAGCTTTTCAATTTACATTTCAGTTTTCAAGATCCACACACACGGTCACACGGAAAAAATCTGATGACTGCCTGAAGCAGTGTCACACCATGTGGCAGTTGCACTGCTTTTGCATTCCAGGGAAGTACACCTTGGCAGACACAGAAATCCAACCAGCTGCATTCGGCAAGCTAAGTAGGAGAGAAAGTGTAGCTCTGCACTGCAAGAGTATCAGGTTAAACTATCAAAGTAAGTCTGAGAAAGTAACACAACGTGCTAGTCACGGTGAATGCCCGAAACTTGGCAAGACAGGGTAACAAATGCTTCCAAATTAGACTCCTGTCAGTCAAGTTTTAGTGGAGATTTATGCACATAGTTACTGCTCCTACCTGGAGCCTACAGACATCTATGTAAATTTGAAGTAAAATATCTAATTTGTGGCAGAAATGACCACAGAGGTACTAACTTAGATTAACTGATGCAATATTTCACCCGCAAGTTCTCTACTGGCACAACCAATACACTTCTGTTTAAGGTCAGAAAAACTACTGCATGGTACACTAGCTTCAAATCCAGCCCGCAGAGATTACTTTTCTAGCTGTTTCCTGAAATGAAAGTTTAATATTTGTAAGAGAACTTCATTTGAGATTAAAAGACAACACTTGTCCCTGCTCACTCTGACACAAAGGAACTTGGAACAGTAACAGATAGAACACATGCATATTTTTAAAATTTACATGTAATGCTGTGACTTAACATGTTGGAATAGCCTGCTACCTTGGCTACAACTCTGCTAATCATCTCCATTTCAAAAATGCAATAAGGATTTATGAGGAGATTAACTGAGAAACGAGGCTGGGTTTGGGGGACAGCCTTGCCCATTCAGGAAATGAACTCAGTGTCACCTTTAACCCTTAAGTAATTCTTTGTCACCAAGCACAAAGGAAGCTCACCATACCAGAACAGCAGTGGGACAGAAACCAAGCGGAAATCTATCTGGTTAAACACTGTCTGAGGGATTAATTAAAAGGGATGGCTAAAGCACTGGTTTTGTTGTGGTCAGGACACCTCTAAGAGCTCCTTTTAAGATGATATCACCTAAAAAGGTGAATTTTTTGCAGTGCTTATTCCTCAGGATTGCATTGCCTTTCCTCCCCATTTCCAAAGGTCGCTAGCAAAAAAAAAAAAGCAGCAAAAGGACAGGGAGGAACCACTACTGGAAACTGACTGCACTAAGCCTGTGGAAAACTGGGTGGACAAAACAGCACTAGAAATAGCCCCGAGTACAACCTGGTTTGCAGCACTGTTTCAGAGGCAAACCAGTAACCTTCTCTCTATGGGTAAGCAGAAGAAATCTGTGGCATCCAACTGTTGGTAACCTTGGACGCCAGCATATCAGGTGCTAGTGACACTGATAACACTTCCAGGAACAGCACCAGCTTCTGTGCTGCAGGAACTTTGTTCAAGAACTCAGACTTTCTACAAGAAATGTTCCTAAGATGATTACCTCCAAAAGTGATGCTGGGCTTGGACACCAACCTTACCACTCCTACCTTGCTGTTGTTTCTTTAGTATCCCTAAAGTTATTGGCAAAGATAAATGACCATAATGGATGAGAGTTTGTTATACAGAGTGCTACAGAATTACACATACTCTAGCAATGTCTTTCTAATAGGCTGAATGTGTCATGCTCCTAAAGCGTTGTTGCTCAAGAATTGGCAAGACCTCCCTGCAAATCAATGAAATAGAGCCTTGCTATACATTTTTTCAAGTACTATTTTTGTCCTTTCCTAATGTAACTTCCAAACCTCCCCCCACCTCATGTCCCTACCACATATCCCTAATTCAGCTTAAAACACAAGTGTCTCCTACAATTTCTTCCTAACAGGTGCAGTCATTAAAGATAATTTTTTTTCCCCTTTCTTTGAAAAGCATCTTCATTCAACTTGGCTCTCAAGGGAAATTAATGAGAGCTCACTGAATATATTTACATAAGACCTCCTTAGGATTTATACTATTAAACATTAGGAGTGTTTTAATCTGCTCCCTAAGGGCCAGAGAAGTTGATGTGGCTGGCTAACAATGTCTCAATACAATGAAAACACTGCCCGTTCTCACTAATGACAGCACTGGCTGCACTCCCACACTGTTGGCTTTGCAAGTGTGCAGCATGCGCCCCATTGGCTTCAGTGACAGAGGAGATAGCAGCCAAGCAAGGGGCTACAGCTAAATAAAAGCAACCAATTTAATCAGAAGCATTGAGGGCTCTATTATCAGCAAGATCCTTCAAGATCAAGGCATGCTCCAAGTCCAAGAAGCTGCAAAAGTCTGGCTTTGGGCATAGCTTCTCTCCCTGCTACAGGTTGCCCAACACACAGCTGGGCCCACTGCTTGGCAGTGCAGGCTGCCCATGCTAACGCAGAGGGAGGGATGCCTCTCACACTCTGATGGTTACACAGACAAACCAGTTGCATGCTTCTATATGCACACACATACTCTCCCATTGATCTACACTGGGCCCCAACTTCTCATTCTCAGACTGTGTTCTCTGAGAAGCCCCTCTGTCTTAAGAGCTTTACCACTGACCACAAAAGACAGAAGTGCTTCACAAGTAAAATTAAACCTGTAAATTCAAGTTCCTAGTGCACTCCACAATCACAGTTTGGCCTATATAACCAGATATAGACTTCTTCTGAGGTAATAAAACCCTTTTGCTAGTTCTGATTTACATCAAAAGAAATGAAATACATTTATATAGTAAAAATAGTATATAATTATGGTAAAACATATGTTTTGCATGTAGAAGCATACACACATTGTGTATTTGTGCATATGCAAATAAATACTGTTCATTTCTGTATGATGTCATACCATCACGTGTGAGCTCGGAAAAAGCTCAACACATTCTCCCTGTTTTAACTTCACTGAAGGCAGAGGTCTTGCTTCAAAAAAGGCTGTGTTCTAACACATCCCTTGGGATCAACACAGTACAATCTCAATAATGATTAAAGATGCTTGTTGCTTCTGGCCAGGCAGGAGCAAAGAAAGCTCTTTCACTGGATGAGCATTTAGGTAAAATTCACAGCTGCTTCCAGCTTTTGCAGTTTTGTTTCCTTCGTTACTTAACGTGACAATTGAGTTAGAGTAGTTAAGAGCAAAAAGTAGCTATGTTAAGCACTTTGCCACTTGCTAGTCAAACACTGACCAGTTTACAGAGCCTATCTTGCAGTTCCTTTTGACACCACGTTTCCCAAGATAAGGCTAGTCAGCTGAAGCTGAGGGATACAGGAGAATTTTGGGCTTGCACAACAAATGACCGGACTTAAATGGGAATCACCTCTCTGTTCACTGAAAGAATATAAAGCCAATGCCACCCTGAAGTCCCAGAATACCATATTAACACTGTGTATCTATATAGAATCATAGAATTACCTAGGTTGGAAAAGACCTACAAGATCATCCAGTCCAACCATCCACCTACCACCAATAACCCCACTAGACCATGTCTCTCAACGCTATATCTAAATGTTTCTTGAACACCTATATATAAACACATATATTTTATAAGTCCATTTAAACCTGTCTAAATACAGGTTTGCTAAAGTTGTTTAGCCATGCATGCACTGCATTCATGGCTAGCTGCAATAAATATCACATGCTGTAACCCAAGCAGGCAATCGTGCTTCCTGGAGATCCTCATTCAAAACAGAAAGGAATAAGTAGTTCAGAAATGCTGTAAATACCGAGCTGCTCACTGTGAAAACTAATGCATGGTACTTGTTCTTCGTGGAAAGGCAAAGTCTGCAAAGGGCAGGAGAGGAGCTTGTTTATAGCAGGCTTCTCAACTTATTTGTGATGCTCTACTTCAGAGTCAGTTGCATGTGTTTGGTTTAAAAGACAGACATAAGCATCTTACATCCTTGATGGATAAGGCTCTTACAAGAACAGACAACGGTAAAGAGCAGAACAAGCTTCTTCGCAGTATCTACATTAAGGGAGGACCTATGATACGGAGCAATCTTCAAAGGCCAGTCTGGTTTCCAGTCCAACAACCCTGCCAAGCGTTCCTTTAATCCTTTATTTACCAGTAAATCTGCCACTCTGTTCAGCAGGCTTTTACTGGTGTTTGGTTTCATCTTGAAACCCAAAAGCTGTAAGCATATGCTGTGCAGTCCTAATGAGAAACTTAATCTATTAATGGGCAGACCTTCTCCACAGGACCAGGTCTTGGCAACATGAGTCAGTTCCTGATCTTTCACCTCCCGCTTGGCAGCATACCAGACTAACTCCACATCTCTCAGCTGGCTTACATTATCAGCTCATTATTAACATACATCATAGCCAGATCTCTTTTACATGCACCCAGCAAACAGGAAACTACACAAGGGGAGGGCTCCTCATTTTTGTCTGACTCTGGAGCTCATAAAAATGACTAATTAGAACCAGCTATAGTGGAGGCACAGTGCAGATTTGCTCGCACGTCCTCTGCCTGTGCGCCTTAGTCCTGACTTGGGCTAAATACAATGAAGTGTTACAGCAGCCTGCCCGTGGCAGTCTGCAGCAATCAGACCCCTTCCCTCCACCACAGCATCTTACAGTTCTTATCACCAAGAGCTTGTGGGAGGCAGAGATGTTCTACTGTCCTCATTTTAATGTAAAAAATAATTAAGCAGTCAGAATAAATAACTGGATTAGTATCATACCAAGCCTACAGTAAAGAAATCTCAATTTATTGAGAACAGTTCCTGTGCGTGGACTTCGATCAATGATAAAGGAAGCTATGGGACTCTTAACAGCCAATTTCAAAAGATATTAGTGCATACTTCACATTCACGCTCTTGTATGGATTCAGAAACTAGGTTTACAGGCCACTAGCAATGTATACACCACATTTTGGGAAAATGATCCCACTAAGCATAGAGGATAATTCTCTTACACACTTAACAACACGCTAGCATTTTTTTCTTCCTCACAAAACTCCTTTTCATTTGACCTCAAGTATCAACTCCCACCTCTACCCCACCAATTGTATTTATGCTCAGAAGATTTGGCTAAATGAAAAAGCATCTCTCCTCCAGATCACTGGTTTGAATCCAGTCCAGACAGGCAATAACCAAGAGCTGCATCAGCCTGATAACCATTTCCATATCATCTGAGCATAGATGCCTGTGAAAGAACCAGTGCCCACACAGGAGAATGCAAGTGGGGTCACAGAGAGCAAAACAGGTCAGAAAAGTCTCCTCAGGTCAGAAGGGGGGAAGGGTTATTAATAAAGTGGATTAAACTAATGCTGTTACACACAACACTCCGTACCTGCAGTCATCTTAGGTTAAGAACACACTCTTAATGCGTAGAGCTCTCACCTGTTTTGAGCAAACATTCAAGGAAATCAGCCTTAATGTGGAGCAATATGAAATATGGCAAAATATAAGAACCTACACATCTCTGAATCTCTTTGCCTGCTCAAAAGGTAATAATTTATATTCCTTTAAGATTAGTTTTGATTAGTATTATTGTTCAGAGTTTACCTCATTTCATTACTTGCCTCCTATTCAGACCAGATTTATGTGGAGGTGCTCAGAGTGAAAAATCTGTTCTCATTTAATCCACAGCAGAACAGGTAAGAAATAAGTATATTCCACACAAGTTCTTGTCTTGCTGCTTCACTCCAGTGATATTTTACACCATTTCCCCAAGACTGGTAAGCAAACACAACACATGCCCCACAGTAGGCACCTACATCTGGGACCGGGACCAGTCTCTTTACTGTGTTTTAAACATATACGTACACAACCTGATTTCAGAGATGCTAAATTCAAGTCTTAGCAAAATTAGCCCCATTAAGAAACAAATCAGTCTGGTGCCTACATATGGATTTAATGATTTCACTTTAGGTTAGAAAAACACTGTCTCTTTTCCTCTTAAATGCCTTCAAATTAATGAAAAATCCACTTACTAATGGCTGAACAAAGATCAGTACTTGAGGAAATTTGCATATAAATCTGCTGAGATTCAATTTTAAATGGGAGCAAAACTTAAGCAGAATGTTTACTGCTCTGTATTTCAAAACCCTTCAACCTTATTTACATTTAAGATATTAGGAGTACTGGATACTACTTTTCACTAGTATATATGGTGTTTTCAGTTTGAAATCTACAAACACTATTTTCTGCTGAATAAAATACCATATATCATTAGTAAGTCTGTCTGCCCTAACACCAAAGCCAAAGTACAATAAGGGAGATGCTGACTCACAGCTATACTGCTCTTATCTCTTCAGTCTTAGAGCTTCCCATTGCACATTCAATTCTAACACTGACATGACAAACAGACAGCTTGTTTTGCAGCCAAGAATGCATCCTGGCCCGGCTATCAGCCAGCAGAGAAGCCCTCTGAGCAACCCAATTGGCTATTTTCCACAGCTATTTCATAGGAACTGTTAGTGCAGAATAATCTTATGGCAACCAAAACCCTTCTACCCATCTGGTCAAGTCTCTAGCAAAGACAGTACACTTGGTAACAGATACAATATTAAATGACTGTTTTATCTCCGATAACTGGCATAAGGCAGTTACTGTGGTGTTCTAGAAAGCAATTCTATTTCACAGGAATTTTGGTAGTTCTTGATCACTTGCAAGTCAGAAGTAAATTACCAAGTCTAATCAGGAAATGTGAAAATAAAATGGACTCTGTTTCTTTTCTTTTTTTATGGTTAGAAATCTAAAGGAGTAACCTATATGTGAGAGAATATAAATAACCTATAAATAACCTATAAATAATATAAAAAACCTATATGTGTAAGAATACATTAATTTTATTAATTAAGTCCATACTGACTAATTATGTATGCTACCAATTTCTCAATACCAACAGCAATTGTCAGGGATACCTGCAAACTTCTAAAACTTGTAGCCAAACTGGAGTTATTCTTTCTGAAAGTTTCTACCAGCCTCAACCACACATAGCATAGATGACTCATCTTTCTTGGTTATTTTGTCCATCTGGATTGCAGAAAGAAACATGGTTCCTGTGAATGTTGGATCAGATGATGCATGTGCTTGCAGCGACAGGAACAGACGAATATCCTTTAGAAAACATCTTTGTTCCATAGCTGCAATTACAGAATCAGCTCTTAGCTGTCACATAGACCAGTATCTGAATCTGACGTGGGCTAAGAAGTGTATTTCCTAAGATGTGAAAGTTTTAGCTTCATCTTTTAACTGAAATAACTATCCCAGCTTTCCTTCAGTTTATATGCTTGACTTACTGTATCTCCTTAGGCAGCAACAAGCCCTAATTGCAACAGTTGTATGAAATATTAGTGGCACTACTAATGTAAACTGCTTTTTAATCACATTTTTGACATTATTAATGCAATAGCATAAATAAGCCCACTTGATACAATATTAGTAGCATATGTTGAGCAGGAATCTGTAGTTAAGTAGGTAACTTCTTGGGCCTACTTAACTCCTGTGGATAGCAAATAACAGCATGAACAACTTTGTCTTGTTCAGTCTCCTTCTGTTCTGCATTTTCTTTTCAATTCCTTCCAGCCACAGCACTATCACCAACTCGAAGAGTTTCTACCAATCCATAAGAAACCCTACAATAATAAAAAGCAAATAAACAAACAAACAAAAAAAAAAAACAGCATAACCTCTGTAACTGAGGAAAAGTGTCCCTTTGGCTTTTTAACCTTCTGCAGCTCTCATTAAAAATGCTGCCAATTGAAACAGCACTTTACAAGAAAAGCATGCTTAGAGTAATTAACTATATCAGCACACCTGGATTTTATTCCTGCATCACTAGATCGTTCACTAGGACACTAAACACTGATCGTTTTTAATCTCATCCAAGTAGTAACTACCTGCAGTCAAGATCCTACTTCTTGCATGAAGCAGGAGAAAAATTACCATGACTGACACGCAGGCTGAAGTTTTCCTGCCAACCTGAGGCAATACCCTCCTCCTAGCCATAGCTCAAATCATGCTTTTGGTATGCTATGGAAAAAGAAACTAGAGAAATACATAGCATTATTATATTTTCTGTCCTACAGATTATAGACTTGTATGCAACCTTCACAACAACCTTTCCAATTGAAAATGTATTCTCAGCAGTAAATCAGCTGTAAAGATTCTGCTCTGTTGATCTTTCATTCCAAGCGCTCTAACATCACACCTTTTACATATAAATTCTTATTCCTATCTTCTAGAATTCCCTCACATCTTCTAGAAAGCATCCTGAAACACTCAGTGTTGGGGGAAGCAACTCAAAACACCTGATCAAAGCCAAGATTACACCAGCATGTACCAACTTCCACTGTAAGTTTAGTTCTGCCTAGGTTTTCTAACTACAGAAATGAAGTGAGCACTGGGCGCATCAGACCTTACAATAGCCGGCAATCAACAGCAAAGGATTAGAGTTCAAGAAGTTAAAAGACAATTGCTTCAGGAAAAAAGTGAAAGCCAATCTCATGAACAAAAGAAGGAACTTGCAGTATATCTCTTCTTTATCAGTGTGCCAGTGAGATTGGAGGAGGCACTTTAATCAGCAATAAATTTTAGTTTCTATTACAGTATCTTTGCCAAAGAAGTTTTCAGAAATCTGCTTTAAGTATTTCCTAACGGGTGTCTGAAACGTAAGCAATAATAGAAAATTGCCACTATACTAAGAAATTATTGAAGATGTGATTGCTGGTCCACCAAAGTTAAATCTGATACAGTGGTCCAGCATGTCAAAACTGAATCAAAATCTTTTTCACATCACTCTGCTGAGTAGAGAGATTAACAGCATGAACTGCTTTCCACAATCAGTTCCTTATTCAATACATGGGAGGTGGGGGGAAAGTAGATTCACCCTAAAAGACTAAAGATAATACAGAGACTTGAGGAGGTTTTCTTTGTGGGTTTTTCATTATTTCTGTTATCTGCTTTGCATATAGCCTCTACTAGTGTAAATGTTTTGGAATGTCTCCATCTCTTCAAAAAGAAGGAACATAACTGTGCCATTTGTTTGTCTAAAAAGTACTTTTCATCATACTGTCTAGTAAAATGTGACTGACTGAAATCAGTTAGATACATCAGCTATACTTACGAAATGCAAACACATGTTCTGCTTCGTGACCACTTCCTTTCCCAGGGGAAGTCTTCCTTCAGAGACATCTGAGATTATTTCTTCTCTGCGTTCTTGCCCCCAGCAGATACTTAGATAGTCTTCTGGGTATAAAATCATTCTACATTAACATGCCAGGAAAACAGAAGGCTGTTCTGGTGTTAAATTCCCTAGTTATCCAGATAACTGCTTTCTCCATTCTTTTGCTAGTTGCTAGGAACCTGAAGGTTCAGCAGTAATTGCAGTGGTTAAGACTTCAGTGTTACTGGAAATTAACCAAAGTCTCTGAAGTGCAGTGGGAGGTGCAGTCTGTCCCAGTATATTCACTGTCTGTGATGACAGCTTCCTCCCATCACTAATGCTTGTAAATGGGAAAGTGGGGTTTTGAAGTTTTTAAGTGATCCTAAAAAACACAATGGCCTCTTGCTTCAACAAGGCACGCTCAGGAAATCTAGTGAAAGCATGTTATGCAGACTCAATAGCTCCTTTATTTTATTTTTAGAAGTGCCCTTGTCTTCCCCGCTCTCTCCCATACACTTTTTTGGCTTGCTTCTTTGAGAGCCACGGGTCTTGCACATCGTTTCCATAAGTAAAATCGTGAAGACTTCTACTGCCATGATTGTCCAGGGTTTGGGCAAACAGGAATTTCAGTGCAGTTAGAGACAAGTAGTTAACAACTGAACAAAAGTAAGTAGCTATGGTAGTTTTTTCCATTGTGAACTACTTATAACAAAACAACAAAAAATAAAAATCTAGGTTCTTTTTTCGATCCCTAAATCAAGCACATTTTCCATTGTTTTAGGCACTTACAGACAGATAAGCACACAGATGTGTGAGTGCTGCTGTTGCTTAGTGTTAGCCTCTGCAAGCTGTACTGAATGACAATTATTTGCAGCTTTCAGTAGAAGTTTAATACATCTATCCACAGCTAGATCCACTTGGCTACATTCATTCATTCATTCACTTTTAGTTTTGCCTCTAAGCATCTCTAGATGCCTGAAAAGAAAGAGATAAAGCAATTACTTGATTTCATCCTCAGCATTTTAGCTCTCAGCCTCAGCATGGTGCCTCTTTAGCACTTGATTAGTGTCTAAATTCTCCACAGATTAAAGACGGTTGTCTTCTTTCTCAGTGCATTACACACATGAAGAAAAGAAAAATCAAAGCAGTCCAACCTTCAGCAGTATAAATTGCCTCAGATTCTTTCAGCTCTGGAGAGGCTGTGTCAATTTACACCTGCTAAAGATCTGTCTCAAAATATTTTCAACTAGATATATGCATTTAAGTAGGCTATAAAATCTAAGCTATGAATTTAGAGTTTGAATTAATTCAATAATAAATAGCCTTTTAAAGAGATGAATATGCTCTCATCAAGTCAGCTTCTAGAATAAACTCTGCAGGATGTTTTCAGTCTATGCCCCAGAGATTATTGACTATAAATTGGAAGGTGAGAAATGGTCTGCTCAATACATGAAGTAGGGCTGAGCACAGAAAAATAATTAGAGAAAGCTACTGTTATAGTTCTCTGGTTTATTTCTGTCTGAAAGTACTTGAATAATGATCCAAAACACACCACTAGTGATTACTGTTTCCCAGTGATTAATCAGCTGCAAAATCATCGTTGTTTTTTTTTCCTTCACCATCTCCCTCAGAACAGGGGAGGAAACCATGTGGTAACTTTTTAAATAAATGCATATTTTATTTCAGCTGCTCTGTTTGAATTCCACATAGGCCATACATTTCAGTGTTCAGCCTCTCTTATTTGTTCAAAATCCTTAATCTGTAAATTATTTGTACAAAAGCAGATTAAAAGGAACTTGCACTCTTTCCCTCAATCTCTTCAGAGTTTGCATTTTTAAGACAGCTCTCAGAAGCACTCTTTTTCTGCTCAGTAGAATTTATACAATTGTTACAAATCTCAGGTGTGGGAGGAATGTCACAGATAAGAACTCTCCTAAACAAATTCCAGTCTCACAAGAAAGACCAGAACCACCCCCTCCAGCTATTTTCAGATCTCTCTACATCAGAGAACTGCGGTGTAAGAATTTATATGAAATACTGAGGTTACTCAAAAATAACAATAATGACTTCAGATATTCTTTTTCTATGACTCTTAACAACTCACTTATTCTGCTATAGATCTTACTAATATTTCAACCTAGTACCAAGGAATCATATCTATGTTTGACTGTAGGTATATTAATAGTAAAAGATGATCCAGACTTAGGCTTGTAATGAATGATCTATCACATCAGTTCTAAGTTTGTTTTCCTCTTTTTCCCCCCACCCACTTTTTGCTGTAAAGTAGTAGCCTCATGTCTGTTTTGAAAAACCCACAAAAGAAACAAATAAAATTACACATGAAGTTAAAGTAATGCAGCATTTACATATGGATGTACAACAAGATATTGAAATGCTCAACCCTACTTTGATAACAGAGGGACAGGCACATTATGAAATAAAATACCACCAAAAGTTATCCTAAAATTAATCACTAAAAAAAAAAAAACCCACCAACACTGGCACTTAGTCCTCAAATCACTAATAGGCCATAGGTTAAACAAAGCAAAATATACAGAGCTAAATCTTATGAGAAAAAAGATAGGATGCAGATTTCTAGAATGAGAGCTCTAAGAGAAATCTGCAAGCATTTCCAGCTCTGCAGTGCAACATTACCTGACATAATGGTTGCAGTTAACACATTCCAGCTGGGTATTAGTGGTGTTCATCATTAGCATGATGTTCAAAAACTCAGCTTTTGATGCTCTCCAGAAACAGACCTTGAATTCCACCCCCATCCCACCCTGTCACATAGTTTGCTGCAGAGCAAACTAGCTTTACAGAGCAGACCGCTAGGTACTGTCCTTTTGGTCACCCTCAGCTGGGAACAGCTGTGTGACCATAGGATAACTTCTCTCCGTATGCCTAGAAAAACGAAAACAATTAAAGAATTATAGTTTATATATGAAGAAAGATGGAAAAAAAAATAAAGTTTTTAAAAGGCATTCTTAAAGCAGTAACTAAACCTTCTAGCTAAACAGCTTTGACTTAAAACTCTGTCTATCACTTCATGGGAGAAAGAAAACATACTTTATGACTTCCACAAGAACTGCCTTAAAAATATTCACAAGTGTGGTATATTTGTGATTTGAAAGGCAGATTTCAGCTTGCTACTTCTGTCCCTGAAACTGCTATTAAAAAAAAAAAAAGCAGAACAAAATACTTGTAGTCAGCTGTTGACGGGATTTTGTTTTATTTAGACACACAAGTCAGTGAACCTTTGTGCTTCTCTCCCTTCGTAACATAACTTGACCAGAGAATTCAAAGGGGTCAGACCACACAAATACATGAATCAAGCTTGATCCCAGTTTACGTAACTCACTGGAGTCACACCACAAATGGCTTTTAAACCTGCTCTGACCTGAAGAACTGATCAAATATACTGGTTAAAGTACTCTAGATTTTTTTTTTTTTTTTTTTTTTTGCCACTGTCACCCCAGTATGTTAGTCTTGAACATGCTTAGTTTCAAAACACTTCAGAAATCAATATTAGTCCTCCTTGTATCAGAACACAAGCATGGCTTGGCTTGCCCAGGGCTACACAGACTATTTGTGGTGATGGAGCAGGGGAATTACCTACATCATCTAATTTTACACTTACAAACCAGTAGATGAAGTAGGTAAGATGAGGTACGATAAGGTAGTAGTGAACCTTTTGAACCATTTCTCAGATGTTACTCACTGGTACCACAGTGACTGAGAATCACGATCATGAGTGTATAGGCACACTCAACAGCACAGATTTTCTTTTTTATATCCTTATTAATAAATTCCTATAGCCTCTTGTACTGTTTTGATTTAATATAGGCATAGGCAGGACTGCTCCAAATCAGTTTAGAACTGATTCTAATTTTAATTACTCATTTTAGGATAAAGTAAACACGAGAAGCATTAATGAGGTAAAAATGTTATTCTGCCATGAAGCTCAGCCAAATTGAGCACTAACCTAAGAAAGATCAGAAAATGAATGCCATTTTAATTCAAAGCCACAAACTGAAAACAGATGCTCTTATACCTTAATGAGACTAGTCTAAGTCAGAAGTTTGTGACAAAGTCAAATGCGTTGCTACCAACGCAGTCAAGAAAAAAAGACAAAAACTATTGCTTATTTTAAATATAATGCTGTGATCCTAGAACTGTACCAGCATCCATCCTTCCAGAAAGAAAAGTCCATGCAATAGCCACTAAATTGAAGATTTAATTAAGAGGGAATGGAAGAAATCCAATGAAAGAAAATAAATCCCATTACAGAACAAAACAGTTCCCTCCCACTCTTCAGTTTTAAGAATAAGGGCAGGTCTATCAGCTTTCAGCAGAAGCTAGGTTTTATCTCTGCTAGTCCCCTTGGAAAATTCCATTTCCATCTTTGCTACAGGTTCATCTGCTCCAGCTCCGTATTAGTTACATCAAAAATTTTTGCCTTCTCTAAATGTCTACTGAAGTGAGCATATTATTCTTGAACTGCTCTCACCTCATTTTCTATCTCACTAAAAGTAGAGAAGAAAAGGGTTGCTTTTAATTTTCTCTTCTTTTAAAATCCACACATTTCCTCCCTGCACTCAGCAATGGGAAACAGATTCAGACAGCCTTAAAACACTATCTCAGCAACAAAGCATGCAATGTGCTCTATCTCATCTCTCCACTCCAACTGAGTTTACAGCAGTGGGTGGCTTTCAAACCTAACATTTGATCAAAATGAAAACTGGGCATTCCTTTCACCCTATGACAGGCAAGCTGATATAAATCACAGCCTTCCCAGCAAGGGTTCTTCCACAGACAATGAATTGTTGCAGTGTTTCAAAGATCAGCCCTGGCCATTGTAAGAAAAAGTTTGGGGTTTTAAAAGCTGGTGTGGGCTTTTTACAACAGCACTAAAACTATAAAAGGGAGAAATTTTATGGTACGATTGTTTGTGTTTCTCCAAAAAGTTTTATTTTCAGTGCTTTGCTTCTGGTAGGTTTGTGCCAGTTCATACTTTTATTACTTATAGTTTAACAGCACTGAAAGCTCCAAATGAGTGCATCCTCCTAGCATACATATACATGCATGCATAATGAATACACACACAAGTCACTGTTTATACACTGATCCTTCATTGTTTTATCAGTAAACAGAACTGTTTAATTAGTCACTAAGTCCAGAAAAAGTTCTGATCTGTTCTTGCAAGGAGTGCATTGCATACACGCTCTGATGCTGATTTAGCATTATGAGTAGCATTGGTAAGCTGTAAGTATTAGCTGTTGAATCTGTGCGTATGCAAGCATGCATGCAACACTACAATGCCTGATCAAAGCAAAGCTGATACCATACACAGTACCAGTGTTTTTCCTTGCTAACCCAGTAACCTATTAGAAACGCCCTCCAGTCTCAACAATTTTAAGCCTTAACTTCAAAAGATCAGCTTATCCGTCAGGGCTAAGCTGACTGACAGGTGGGGGTCAGGAAGAAATCCAGTTCACCCCCTCCAGCCCTACCGTATAGAGTTGCACAATTGGCTGGGCACGTTAGGGGGTTTCTTCTGCATTCCTCTGAGGCATTTGAAAATGGCCACCTCCAGAGTTTGGACACCGTGTTTGATGGACCCCTCATCTGTTCCTCCATCCCAGATTTGTGTAACAATAGCTACGTTTACATGAAGGCTGTACCATGAAGAGGCAAGAAGTTGGTGTTCTTGTAGAAAGTGGCTATTATAGTATCCAAGGGGGCAGCAGTCCATCCGCAATCAGAGAGCTATGGACCTACCAGAGGCAGAGGGGATATGAGTTTGAGCAATACTGTACGCATCAGCTGGTCCCCCTTAAATAGATGCTAGATCCCTCAAGATTTTTAGAAAGCAAACATTTGCTATTATATCCTGAAATCTACTGTACTACAGAACAACAAACATTAACAATACAATGAATATAATGACTGCAGATAGGACAGACCAGGAAAAGGCAGACAGCCTAAAAACATTTACAGAGAAAAGAGAAAGCAAGAAGGTGCACGTAATTGGGAAAGGTGAGAAGCACACGATCTCAGTGCAGAGCTTTTGAAGAGCTATTCACTGAGCAGCGCATGGAGAGGCCCTCAAAGATTTTCCCTTGGGGTATATATATCTGTGATCAAAAGGTCAAGAACTGCTGCAACAGACACTACGTTTCAGCTGCCTATCAGGCTCACCCCCCCAAGGGGAGTCACAAGCTTTACACTCCACAACTTTGTAATGCAAATAACAGAAGCCACACCTGGTCAGCATTTTATTTTATAAAGCAGACAAATGCTCCCTATCTTCACAAAGGCTCCAGCTGTAACTCCACCCCCAAAAGGAAAGGATATTAAGATACAGCAAGAATCCCATAGAGCTGAGGACTTTCATGCGTTAAGTTGTACACCCATACTGAGTTTGTAAATGTTCCCTTCTATGAATGATATTTTTTCCTACGTTTAGTATATCAGTCAACTTGAAGCACTTTGCTGACTAAGCAAAAGCCAGCAACACAAGAGAAATTTCCATCAGCTGATAGACTTCCTCACCAGATTTAGTGAATGCCATGTGAGTTACTTCTGTTGAAAACAAGAGTAGCACTGAATGCTGAATTTCACTTCATAAGCCTTAGGACTCAAGCCATGCAAACAAAGGCAAAAATTAGCAAAAGAATGGAGAATGTTGTTTCTCCATTGTCAATGGTTCACGGGCGTTGAGATGAGAATTTGCTGTACAGAAGTCTATGACCATATTTCTGCTACAAAATAGAAGAACGTAAAAGAAAACCAAATAGTAATAATTTTCTCAAAATACAGGTTTTATTGGGGAAAATCCCAAATTTTAGGAATAAATATCTTGTCCACCTTTACAATGACTTTCTTACAAAGCTTTGAGGCTATTTCCATAACCCATTGCTACCCAAACCATGCCAGAGCTTTTAATCAAAAAATGTCACAGTATTAACTAATGAAGGAATAGAAGCACAGGTCTTGGACCAGTGACTCCATGGCTTGTAGTTAGAGACAGCTGTGCTAAAGTTACTCCACAAAGGTCCACAGTACAATTCCCATGTTATTGCTCCATACACATCTAATAAATGATTTTTCAAATGTGAACAATGTAAGTATGACCAGCCGCAAGAGGAGAGCAGGAAAATAACAGTCATAAGGCAAACAGCTGATTAAGTTAAGTTTGTGATCATCAGCATTTTAAAACTCAAGGAACAAATATGCCAGGCACCCCAAGAATTCATGAGATGATAAAATCTGAATAGAGACAAGTATTCTTTCTAATGTTTAAAAATATTTCATTTCCCATATCAGCATGATGTCAATACAATCTAATGTATAAACTGATGGCAACGCACAGACCAGATCTTCAGCTGATTTACATCACTAGCTTTAAATAAGAATGCATGAATGGACAGAGTGCCTGTTTTATAGCATCCTCCCTTTCAGCATTTCCCTTGTCTCAGTTCATTTCCCCGTGGTATGCTTTGTTCTTAAAGCAGTCTTAACCACTCATACATCAAAATATTTAATCAACTTTTCTTAGTCAGAAAATAATCCTGCTTTAGACTAATTCAGTGGGAGACCACAGTGGATTCAACAGGAAAAAAAAAAAAAAGGTCAGAATGCATTTCCGAGGGTGCTTTAGAAAAATCAATGCTGACATGTTTTTAATGAAAATCAATAAGTGACATTAGATAATGAAACAAACATCCAGCACCACTGCTGACAGACCATTTAGGCAATCAGTTTAGAAAGCAGCCTGCGAGTGAGGTTAATGCTTGAACGTACAAGTAACCTGTGTTTAAGTACAGTACTTTTCCATCCCCATCTCTTAAATGAGAAGTTCAAAATCTGCTTCCTGTGAACAATGACCCAAAAGCTCACAATTTCCCTTCCCCCTGTTCCCTCGCTCCCCCCAGCTCCAAGTAAATCAGCCTTAGGAACCAGTGTTACGGTTCCTCTAACAGTGTCCCTCCATTGGGAAGCGCTGACCCGTGCAGCCGCCGCGAATGCTTTGACAAGCTGCGGTGCAGCCTCAGCAGGGGACGGAGATCCATTAAAAGCTGAAGTTGTGAAACTTTTTAGAAGAGGCCTGTCCCTTCTCAGAGTAATTAATTCTTTGACTGCCACACTGAGATGCAATGAATGAACATATACTCTCAGGAGTAACAACTATGCTAATGGAGATAAGCTGTGCAGACAAAGAATACTAGTAAGCACTTGAATTAGGTTAGACTCTATAGGTAAACTGACAATGCTACTACACACTAGCCTGCAAATCAACACAACTCAGAAGAAACCTACCTCATAGACCAATAGTTACAGTGGACATTAGTTTGCACTCACATGCTTTATCTACATCCAGTGGGAGCCAGTAATAGCACTTCTTGCGCAGCTCATACAGTCTCTGCATCAGCATGCACCTCGCAAAGCACACTGCCAAGGCCTGGGATATGGGCACACTCGAGGTCTGTCCCACCCACCACCACGGTCATCTCAGTGGGACTACAGGATGGCTGCCACTCCATGAAAATACAGCACGCAGACCTGCTGCTGGAAGCAGCTTGAAGAACACATTCCATGCAGGGGAGAGGGGACCCTATTTACTCAGGCTGTGCACATCTGATTAGGATTGCAATGCCATTTCCAATACTGAACTGTCTATGAACCCTCTCAATACCTTCCTGGATCTAACTACCCATGCTGTCACCACGCAAAACTAAACATGTTCTGTTTGCAAGATTAAAAAAAACAAATTGATCTGGTAGTAGAAAAATTTGAGGAGAAAAATACATATGGAAGAGTTACTGACCAGAAAACAGAAACAAATGTTCTCATTAAGTGGCCTACCAAGAAATAAGTGGCTGCTCAAACAATCCTTTCCACCTAGAGGTACACAGCAAACCCTCACCTCTCTGCTAGTTCTGTTCAATTCATATCTTAAAAAAAAAAAAAAACAAAAAAAAACCCACGAACAAAAAACCACCATAAAAACTAAAAATAAAAAAAACCTAAACTGCAAAATATGAACAGCTCTAGTCGGTTCCACTGTTCTACATTCCATTGTTTGAAAACTAACAAGGAAACACCCTCGAGGGCATGAAGCATTCACACTTCCCCGGAAAGTCAGTAAATTCAGTAAACCCAAGCACAAATGTAGGATGTATTGTAAGTTTCAATGAAAACTAGCAATATTTGAGGACAGATTTGGAACAAAAGCTTACCCACGGAGTCAACAAGATGACTGCAAGATTCATTACAAAGTCAGACATGGTGTTTTGGCTTCTGGCTGGACAGAAGGCTGTAGCATTAGCACATGGTTCATTACAGCAGAATTAAAGCCTGGTTATTCAGTACTGCAGAAATTAGGGATGGTACACATCAAACGGATTTTCCCATGAAAATACAGGGCCTCCAGTTCAGCGCTAGTAATGTCACTAATTATGGTGCAGAACCTATTTACATTCACAGAATACAACTTCTGTTTGGCAGTTCTTTGTCTGTTTTTTTTTTGAAATCCTCTGCAGTGGAGAAAGTCATCTTCAAAAAAAGAAGTTGAGACTGAATTTTTAATATTGCAGCAGAAATTTAAACATGACTAAGATATACGATCATACAGTAACAATGATTTTAGCATTTTTTCATAGCAAGTGTACAATGATATTTTATTAACAGGATAAATTACTTTTTCACAAGCAACAACTGTTACAGTTCAGAGAGTTACTTGTAATCAAAGAAAATTTAAGCCATTGCTACTTAGTGGTGAATTCATTAAAATATGGAGCATGCGAGCTCAGGCTATTAGTTTCTTACTGAACAAAAGTAATGATAATGTCTCAGAATAAATATACTTTCAGAAGTCAAGTAACCCAAAACTCTCAGAGGAAAAAGGGAGCTTCCTAGTATTAATAGAAGTTTCAAAATACTTCCAAATTGTGCATTATTCTGTATCAATTTCTACTGAAACACTCACAATGAAAGACGCTATTGTGCATAATGAAGAATGCTACAACTTGACTTAGTCTGTTAGGATGCATTTGAACAGGTTACTGAAAGCAGTTTCAAATCACCAAGAACAGAAAACAGTTATATGAATACCTCAATTATCTTAAACACTATTTACAGCTGATTACAATACTTAAAAACCAGTAATAAAAAAGCTTTTTTCTACCAAAAAAAGCATTAAAAATACACAATTTAATTATAGTCCATATTAACAACTTTCATATAACCACAGGTTCAATTGGTATAAATCAAAGGGCTCCCTCAATATTAACAGAGCTATCATTTTTTTTCCAGCTAAACCTTCTTGGCATTTTAATTGTTCACGAGGTTTTACAAATGATACAGATAAATGAGGCAGTTGCTCAACAGGTTATATCTCTGGTTCTCTATTTCCTTCTCATAAAAAAAAAAAAAAAAAAGTCATGTTTTTGATGATTTTAGGAAACCGATTTCTGCAATTCAGTTTCTGCTGAGCTCATAAGCCCATTTCTAAGTGTCACTCTCCTTGGCTTCTAAATTCCTGACCATCTCCTGCTTGGAGGATAAAGAAGTGACAAGGAGTCCAGTGCAACCCTTTTCATCATTTACACATGAATGTATCAGGAGTTTTCCTAGAGCACATGAGCCTGAGGGGAAAATGGGGTAATTTGTGAGAAATGTTTAACTGTACAGAAAAATAATATGAAAGAAAGGAACATAGGAAGAGCTGGGAAGAAGTGAATTCAAAACCCAGGTGTGTCAACCACTTCAAATTGATCCATGTACAGGTATTGACATGAAAGCACAACAGCACTGGAATAAAGAAACATGCAGCTAAATGCTTGTTACATGTCTTATACATGAAAAAATACTAGTTATTATACCTGTTGCCACTAGCCATTTCTCTCTTACATAGGTTACTTTTTCCTGTGACCACATGGTCAGTTCTCTTCTTGAACCTTGTTAAACTAATCTGATTAACAAAATTAATCCCCAAAAGCAGCTAGCACATTTTCTAAATGGCTGGCTGGCAGGTTTCTCCTGCCTTATTGCTCTAGCTGACTCAGCTGGATGGATGGCTGACTCTCCCCAGAGGATAGCCAAATGAATGGCTTTATAGCTCTCGTTCCCCTGGCAATCTGTCACTGAGTTCAAAAGCAACCTTCCAATTCCTCATCCCTTCTGGCTGTAAACCAGTGCATCACTAAGCAAACAAACCTGAAGGAACATCCCTGCCACCCTTCATCATAAGAACAGATTCTCACATAACTTGTGCATGCCAAATACAAGTCAGGAATAAAGGCAGTTCACCAAAATATTTCCTACATTATACATATATATTTATATATTATACACGTACATACACACACACATTTTTGCAGAAAGGGAATGAGCTTGGGGAAGAGTCAAAATGCAATTTGAGCGTGATATTTTTAAGCTGAAAAATACAAAGTGATCTGCTAAATTAATGTACTGTTTTCCCTGACATATCATGGTATAATAAAAGAAAATGAAGCCTTTTCCTGTTACGAAAGGAAGAAAATTATGACTTCTGTAGCAAGTTGACCCACTTCAGTGCTACACTAAAGCATGCTCACTCAGTCATCAGCTTAGGTGTTACTTCATTTTTAAGTACCAGTCTGGGAACAGCCAAATAAATTATTATACACCTTACTTTAAAGCATGACTCAAATGTAGCCTATCACCCATAGCCCCAAGCACTCATCTGACCCTCTCTGGCTCTAGGACTCTTGATGTCAGATCCTCCCAGAGCTCACTACCTTTCAGAATCAACTCCAGAGCTCTACATACCCTTTAGCAGCTTCACAAACTCTACAATTTTCCACATGATTTTATTAAGCAGCAGCAAATGTTTAATTGATATAAATCAATAAAGATGATACAAAGTTAACTTGGGGCACGTGGAGGGAGCAGTCTGAAAACTTTTTTCCTTTTCCTCTTCCTGAATAGCATGATTCAATTTCACAAAAGATTAAGAGGGAACTTATATGTCAATCAATAAGTACAAACAAAAGTATAATGAAAAAGTCAGTGGCTTCCTCAGTTATTGCAAGGAAACAAACAAATTCCACAAAGGAACAAATGAAAGCAATCAAATTCACTTTCTGCACAGCTGGAAGGAAGGCAATACTCTTAAGCTGAAAGGATTTATTTATTCATTTTTAAATTTGCTTCCTTCAGAAACATCAGTCTGTTTAAATAAAGAGAACACACCTTTAAACTACAAGTTGGCAGAAATAGTGAATTATCAGACAAATGCTGTGCCCTTCAAGGCTGAAATAAAAAGTCCTCTATGCTTTTCAGAGGTAGAACTCTTTCCACAACTTCGGTAATCTGCACACCACTCCTCTGACTCCTGCACACTAATGCTATCATTGCTTGACTGTGGTAGGACAGAGGTCATAACAAAACACGTTGCAAACTAGATGCTCAGCTGATATCTCATCTCAGAACAGCAATTAGATCAATTATCTTGCAAGTGGCATACGAGATAATCCTTCCAGACGACATCCTGCATCATGTATCCCAATTGCAGACAAAATATGAAAGGATTTAAATGGCATCTCATATAGAGATGGAAAAGGACTGAACACAATCAACCAGAAGAGAAGAGTAGGGGGAGGTAAGATTATGATTTCAAGTAGAAGTGATTACATGATAAAGTGGAGGAGTGAAGAATATTCAAACTCCAATTCTGAACTGCTAAAGGTGAAGGGAACTGTTTATTTCAGGGGTATCAGTAAGAACACCAGTGGTGAACAGGAAATGATGTGCTGTGTGCCACTTGGATCCACTCCTCCCCCTTCAAAACACTGCCTTCCCCTATTTCCACATAACTGGCAGCATTCCCTAGATGCTCACCACCTGTTGGAGAAGAGAATATCAACCCTGTGAAATCTGACTGGGGGAAGAGAACAGAAAAGGAGGGAGAGAGATGCAGAACTACTTCGTCATTCAAATGTGAAAATCCAGAGAGATGCATGAGTACAAGTAAGAGCAGAATAGAGCCTTAAATATTAAGTCTTCTCTGAACCTTTCACACTAATCATTTAAGCCAAGCCAACATCTTAAAAATCTGAGGAATTATCCAAAGCTTTTCTGTTAAACTAGTTCTAAGGATACAATCAGTTTCTCTCCCCCCCAGCATCAAGCAAAACGATTCAGGCAGCAGATAATAAACCTAAGTCCCTGGTATGGATTTTTTCCTCAGAGGAAAAAAAACTGGGAAGGAAAAAAAGAAGAAGAGAATCAGAGGAAAATCCATCCACTGATCAGAGGAATCAGAGGAGCCATAGTACTAAATTCAGCTGGCAAACAGCATCCTGGAAAAGGACTCATTGAGACTGCTTCCGAGTGTACTGTCACAGCTTTGTCTGGTGTTACATCAAGTAACTGAGTCCAAAGGGCAGCATGTTCTTCTGTGCATCCATCCAGCACTAATAGCCAGGCCTTCTAGACACAGTTTTTCCATTCATGCAGAGCCACACTATTCTGTGAAAATACAAACTAATTCTGAACATTCTCAATATCAAAAATGTGAGAAATGACCCTGAGGCTCATCTATAATTTGTATACCATTGTTCCATAACAAAAGCAGTCTCAAGATGAAAGACAGTCACTTCTTTTCTGCACTGATCTTTCCACGACAATTCACAGTAAATCCACGCACAAATTTAGGAGCCACAGAACAAAGAAACCTTTCCCCTATAAAACAGAAGATTACAAATAAACTCAAGCACAAAGATTTGCTGAAGAGTAGATGGGGTTAAGATCTGCAGAGAATGAAAAAGGAAGCCAAAAAGCACTATTTAGGTTAATATTTTAATGCCAGTATCAGTCCATTTGTGCCTCAGAGACATTCTACTTTTAATTTCTTCACTGAAATCAGATGTCTGTCTAACGATCAGAATGCACATACTGCAGCATAACCACCTTGTCCTGAACACAGCTTACAGCATACATTGAGACTGAAATGCATCTGAAGAAATGATGGAATCTCAGAGATAAAGCAGGTAAATGCACTTGTTGATTTCTCAGAAATGCTGCTTTCTGTGCTGAAATTGGGAGGGGGATGGAAGAGGACAACAGCGTTTATGAATACTGAGCAGTGTCAGTGTATAAAGAGAACAGGGAGAAATGCACATATCTGAGAGGCGATGTCTTCACAGATAATTATTATCTAGTTACTGTCATTGCATATAATCAAAACGATGTTATAATACTGAGACAACATGTTACAGAGACAGCTGTAACAATTACAGCTTTAACAAGCTCTAATACAAAACACGATGATATGGCAGTGTCATGCTCATCTTCACTCAAGCTGTCCAACTGAGAAGGGAGGTTGTGCTTATATTAGTTTATATTAGCACACCACTTATCAAGTTTCTAAAAGCAGAATTAAAACCTTCTGCCATGTGCCAACACCTGGCTGCTGTCCAACTGATACTTCATTTAGTATTATCACTGAAAAATGGAAGACTTAAGCTAAACTGGAGGGAGATGAGGAAGACAGTTGTCCATTACTGTCAGTTCATTCCATGTAACCACTTCTACAGCCTTCAGGAGAAGGGAATTTTCCAGAAATTACATGTCAACTTGGTTAATTTCACCAATTTAGGCTACTGGTCCTCTCTTTTTTTTCCGAGGCTTATCACAATGCAAGCTCTACACAAGCAGCCTGGATGTAAATTTGATCTCAATGCTGAATATTCTTGCTCTGCAATGTATATGTGATGCATAACCAGCATTCCTATAACACATTTTCTAACTTCAGAAAACAACATGAGAATTTTCTGGAAATGTACATTCCAGAGGTATATATTGCATGAGGTTTCTGACATAATTTCCCACCAACTGACTCCTGCTATTTGTAGAATAAAAATAAGTAATTTAGCCTTTTCCCAGTGAGACAATGAAAGTAATCATTCACTTTGGGCTAGGCTGAATGCACTTGCTCGGTAATGGTTTGTAGCTCCAACAAGAGTGCTGCTGTTGTTAGTTTTGGTCTTCTGCTTTGTTTCTTTTTTAAAATATCCCTATTTTAAACAACAGTATTTCATGTCTGGTTCATTCTTAAATCTTCTTTTCCCATATTACCAGAAATGTGGGAAATAAAGTGGTGGAAGACCTACAGTTTGTCTATAAGGGAGGCATTACTTTCAGGGTGACCTACATAGTTTGTGAGCCTTCAGCATTCCTGTGTTCTGCATTCTAGATGTTTCCAGAACTTTAGCAGAGTAGTAGTCTTTTACATGCTAAGCCTATCCAAACTGCATAAACATGAACACAGTTATCCATTCAAGAATTTGAATACATATCCAGTAAGGTTAATATGAGAGAAGTACTGGGGAAAGAACATGGCAGTCTGTAACAGAAAATGAATTAAAAAAAAAAAAAATCAAGTGAGCAGGATAATGTATGTCAGCAGCATACCCTCCCCATTTATAGATTAAAAGGGACAGTTTTTCAGAAACCTTATAGCAACAGAGGTTCTCATCTATTTAATGTGATCACAATTTAACTACTACAGACCTCCTCCTGGAAGAAAGTGTTTTTAATGCCAAAAAAGTGAAGTACAAATCACATGTTTCCCCACAAATTCTTCTCATTTCTTGGGAAGAAATGAGGTTAAGAAAAGTAATACCTTAGTCCATCATAAGCAAAGGTCCTACTAAAGGATCTAAGGGGAGAAAAATTATACCACTATTAGTTCTTTGCTATTTGACCTGTTGGATAGGTTAGTCCATGAAGCTATGACTTTGCAGTGTCCCTTTCCACATGCCTACAAATTCAGAAGAAAGCAGGTCCTGCAACATACGTACATATTAACAGCTCTTTTCCTTAACAGCAAGGAATAAGGAAATATAAGCCCTAGCTCTTATTAACTTTATTCTCACTTTATTCTCTTGAAGTGTCCTCCCCTTCGTGCAGTCTCACCCTTTCTCTCACTGGGTCAGTTTAGTGCATAGGCATAATTAAATCTTTAGCTGTTGCTAGTCTCTTGCTCCATGAGCTACAAGTATATTGAAAAGCATGCATATTCCAGAAGAAACAGAAACACAGACATAGCAAAATATTCGGTCACCTATATCAGCTTTCTTTAAAGATAAATAAATAAGGAAATGAACTCAGTACAGTGGGTTTTTTCCCCTCCCTCACTGATTTTTATACTAAAAAATATCAGATCTCATCTCAAGTGAACAAAGATAAGACCACAAACGTTCCTATTTTCCCCTAAGCATTCAATGTGCTAACACATTTTAGCTAAAATTCCTGCTTAGTCATGCCTGACACAATCTAGTCTTTTAGGCAAACATTCCCTTCATTCTATGTGCTATGGCTGTCAGCCAGTTTGCAGTTGATGTACTCAGTGTTTCTGCCTGTGTCCAGGCACAGTGAGATCTCGTGAACCTGCTCTCATGGATTATTTTTATCCTTGCATATGCTCTTCATTTATAAACAAAGCATATGCATATTTATGTATAGATAGGTCTAAATGTGCTGCCATTAATTTTGAAGATATCAACTGGATAAATGTTATATTCTATAGCTAAGGCTACAAGCAGGAAACAAAACTACTTCCTAAAATAAATCAATATTTCTGGAAAAAAAATAAAAAAAATTAAAATGATACTCTCCATCCTGCAATTAAAGCTTTATTGCAGTTTAAATAAACAGCTTTGTATACATAATATATATTGCATATAAAATAATCATTTCCAAAAGCAACTTTCAAGTCTTCTATAAAAGGAAAATGAGAAAGGGACATATTCAAACCTCCTGCCTGCATGTCAGCCTCAGAAATTGTCATTGACAATATTATTCAGAAGGACATCATCAGATAACTCCTTTAAAATCTAGTTCTGCCTAGATAAGCTTTGGTTGAGCAAAAGAAGAAAAGATAGCACATTAGTCATCTCACTAACTGATCACCATTCTCACTTCCATATCCTGCCTGATTTAGCTAACTACTTGGTCTTGATAGTAATGGTAGGAGTGGGCAAATATTTTCAGAGAGAAGGAAAAGACAAAACAAAACGTTTTCCTGTTACCTGCAGTAGTGCTCTCTGGATGGCAGGTAGCAAAGCAGCCTCCAGAAAACTCCTGCCACATCCATGTAGGCAGGTGCACCTTGGAAAGCACAGACAGGAAGTTCTAGGAGTCTGAGGCATAATGTGCACTCACTGATGCTGAGGTGAAACTTTTCTGCTCTTGGCAGCTAGCTGGTAATTTCACTGGAGCCAAGAAAAGCTGGGGAAACATCTCAGCTCTTCAGGTCACCAATAGTCTCTTGTGTTATTGGTATAACACAGGCATGTCCTGCCCCTCTGAATACTCGGGAATATTATGGGATTTGAGTTCTCTTCCTATGCTATTCTTAGGTCTCTGATGCCTGGAGTTACAAGGATATCAAGTTTCTTCAGGTTGAAAGAACGCTCTGAATACCTCTGAACATTCATTTCCTTCTTCTCTTCTATGAGCAGCAAGTGCTTTCTCCAGTTGTGCCTGCCCAAGCTTTTTCCAGAAATGCAATAGAACAGCTTCTGTTCTGGAAACGTAATTGTTCCCCAAAATGTGATTAATTTTGGAGAGATTATTTTAATATAGTAGGTCTGTTGCCTCAGCTCTAATTACATTTCTCTTGTCAATTAATTAAAACCATGCTAAATGAAATACCAGTTTTTATTTAAAGTTTAGGGGGAAAAAAAATCATGGGATACAATTAGATGTTACCAGACGTGATCTCAGCAGGTTTTCAATTATTCTATGTATAATAGGTCCCTAATTCAATACAAAGCTGTAATTAAGAATGTAATTAACTTGTGGCATTCTACTGATGTCATACACCACAAGAACACATAATGAGCTACAGTTTTTAGTGCAGAATCCTTAATGGATCGCTGTGTTTCATTGAGAATGAATTAGGTACATAAAAATAATTTATTATGGGTACTTGGCCAACATAATGGCCACACTTTAAAAACATGCAAAGTATAAAACAAGAGGCAATAAACTTTGTTCTGGCAAAAGCCCAAATCTGCGCCTGGTACACATGGTATGGAAATGATGGACTTGCTGTCACAGGTAACAGAGCTCACTGCCTTTGGCTACACAGCTCTTGAGGACAGGTCCAGGGACTGGCAAGAATCAAGGATAACTGCAGATATGTCTACATATAATCTGGATATGAGCAGCCTGTCTGAGTAGGAATAGCAGCAAATTAAACTGCCTGATGTTGTTTTGGTGATATACTGAGCTGTTCTGTGTACAGAGCAGACAGTCCCATGTGCTTCATTCAAGTCTGGACCTGAATGAAGCAGGGCTTCTGGATTCACCGCCTGTATTAAAACTTTGCATTTCAGTCTAGGTTTCATAATGTACCATGCTGCACCCAACCTCACTAAACTTATGAGAAACCCTCCAGGACAATGCTGCTTATTAAAGAAAAGCTTGTGGTTCTATAACACAGACAGCATTGCTGCATTGTCAAAATTAAAGGTTTCTGTTCTCAGTTACAATAATTTGAGGGGTTTTTTTTGTTGTTGTTTTTTTTTTTTAATAGATGACATAAGGGGGAGAGGAAAGTGAGAAAATAAGCCCGAGGAAACTAAACAGGTTCCAGAAACTACAAATAGCAGGTCTATGGTAACAGTGAAAACAAAAGAGAATACAAAGTATTTTACTTTCAAGAAAGCCCTCTTACAAGTATACTAGGATAAAATTCTGACTTACCAGCTAAGGGATCTTCTGCACTGGATTTTGCTGGTAAAGAGCAAGTAAACAGATGAAAGTGCAATAATGTAGAGCAAAGACAGGCACTTTAGAAAGTATGCAGGAGCTCTGTAACCATCAAATGGACTTCTGATTCTTTAGAAAGACACTTCTGATTTCCTCTCTAAATATTTAATACTTCCCTCTTTTGGGAAAATAATGAATTAATGGAGTGTCTCAATGATCTATACCTGCTACCTTCTGAAGGATATTGTCACCTTCAAAGTTTTCCTTACAGTCAGCTTACTGAAGTTCTTCCTACAGCAACAAACAACTGAAAAAGCCATTCTCAAAATATTAACTACTGCATTAAAAACCTGCAAAAAAAAAAACCTGCAAAAAAAAACCAAAAAAAAAACTGTCTCTACTCCACTCTTAATTTCTTTTGCTTCTTCACAACATCATTCTCTTCAATGATCTATCAGCTAGTGGAATGTAAACATGCATTTACCCATCCTAAAATCAAGTCACTTGAATGTCACTAATACAAAAGCGTTCTTGAATCCGTCTTCCTATTTGGAGAAACTTTTCCTCCAAGTAGTTTTCACATAGCAACGTGTTGAAAAGTTAACTGAGAAATATCTAGTTTTCTAAAATATTCCAGTAAACCACATCCAAACACTCTTTACACTCTCTGCTAACTAATGCTATGAGTATTTATGAAAACAGAACTGATTGAGTTAGTGGCCTTACTTAACAGCTAATGTTCTTTGAATCACAAGATGCCTCTTTCAGATTAAAGTGGCATTGAAAGAGTCTGAGTTCAAATCCATTCCCATGAATTCAGCATCTTTAAGATTCTTACTCTTTTTCCACAGTTCAAGATGTTGGCACTTCATGAATCAATCTCCAAGGATATTAAAAAGCAGCAGGAATAGCCTACAATGAGCCAGAAGGTTTCTTCACAAAAACAAAACAAAACAAAAAAAGAATGTTACGTTTGCCAAGTAAAGCACTAAAAGAAGCAATAAGGAAATACAGACTTTAACTTAATTCATGCCCACATACATATGCATCCAGATAGAGCCTTTAATGACGTTCATGCTTCCAAATAAATTCTTCCTAAGGCTGAAAGAATAGACAGCTGCTCACCATTTCTTTATCATTATATATAACCTTATGAGCTAATCCAAGACAATATTTAAGTGTTGCACTGAACTATTACTATTTCAGTGCAATTCTCATGCTGCTTTTCATGGCATCAAACAGAGCACTTCAAAAATATTAATACATTCACTTGCACAACGCTTACCTAGAACAGCATTTTCTGTAATTTTAACTGCATCACAGCTAAATTAGTAACTAAACTCAGAAGCATCTGCTAATACAAACTCCTTATTTAGAAAATCTATGGCCTCATTTCTTGAAGAATACAGTATTAATGTTAACTCAGAGCAAATCTCTTGCTTACTTTAAGAACAGCTCTAAAAAATGTAAAAGTAGAACATAAAAATCTGGATTCTTTAAAGGACCACACTAACTCTGTGGCAGGAACAAGAACAGAAAATAATTCCCCAGAGTTTTACTAAACTCTTTTAACCAGCATTATCTTTCTTCAGTCTTTGCTGCTTCCACGAGTTACAAACTAACCTGCAAACCTATCCAGCATGTCTGGCTACAGTAAGTAAAGATAAAGCAGTGTTTTAGAAGGCAGAGTCCTGAGTGCCTAGGGAAGTTTTTGGTAACTTAACATGTTCTGAATCATATATCCCCTACCTATCTTCCTTCTGCAGTTTGCATTTGGCTCACAAGGGCAACCATGTGATCTTCAATGGGCTACTGAAAATATGTTCCAGGATGCTGTCACCAAGTATGAAAAATAGTGACAGCCACAAACTGTTTATGCTCAAAAATGATGAAAATTCTCTGTATAGATTCAGAAGTTAAACTCATGCTGAGCCCATTACATCCACACACCTTCCAGATTCTGTAACAAATGAAGCAGAAGTCCACAGACAATAACCTCATTCAGAACAACAAAGTTATTTTTCCCTCCCCAGAAAGCTATCCATCCTGTGCATGAAATGAGACAACAGAGCCATAAACAACCACCTGTTCCTTAACCCTTCTCATCCCCAGAGATTGTTATCTAGTTCTGCTTAAAAATGAATAAAGGAATGAGGCATTCTGAGAGCATGGAAGGTGGCTTCTGTAGCTTTACAGTTTCTGCCCTAAAAATTGGTCCCGTGATGGCTTATGACAGTTAAAGGGAAACATCCCCTTATCTGAGATGCAGTATGCTCTAAAAAGACAAGATTCTCATAGTAACATGGCTGTCATCCTCTTGATTTTATATTAAAAATAGACTAAACTCAATTTTCAGACTCAGAACTCTGGCGACTGAATAGAATTTTCATGGAAGTTGCCCAAAAGTTATATGGTTTCAAAAACATTTTTATCCCAGTTTTATGTGCTTTTTTAATGCAGGGACATGCTTGCAGGTGTTATCTGCAGTCATGAATCTTACTTATGTATGAATGCTAGCATTCATTTTTATTCATCATCACTTCAGAAAGAGATTAAGGAAAACACCATTTATCTTTGCCTCTAACAGTGAAAATTGCAGGATTTAACCCAAATAGCACCACACAGGGAAATGATTCTTGCTGGCTAGAACTCAATTTCTAGCTGGCTTTGTTCTTGGAAACAACTGAACCACTTCACAGAAACTTTCTCAAATCAGTCAGAAAATATGCAGCTTGGAAAACTTCAGCTAAAAGTGTTACAGCTTAAGAAAGCCCCACTTAAAAAGGGTATTACAGTGTACGGTGCTGACCAATTAATCTAGATGTGACGTTCTGATGTGCAGATATGTGCCTCTCAGATACAACTGAGTATAAACTTGTTTTTTAAAATACTAACTCAGGCCGCCCACAAAAAAAAAATTTTTACTTCCCTAACTTTTTTTTTTTATATAATACCGATCCATTCAGAATTATCACATATGCAATGAATTACACCACAGACCTTTCACCTCAAACTGCTTTGAAATATTGCTTAGTAAACCCACTAGAGTTAGTTTTTCCAATGAAGAAAGACTACTTAAACTAAGTCTTCACATTCTGAGTATTCCATGTGGTTTGCATTTTCTGTTTCTTCAAAACAGTTCCCTTGAAATGTACACTGTTTGATTTCATTTTCTGTTGAAAGTTATAATTGTTAGGGGGCAGGGAACAAAAAAAAGCATATTCACAATAAACTCATGTATAGTGTTAATTACATCTATAGCATGCTAGCATAGAATTTAAATCTCAATAAAAACCCAAAGATACGTCTTCAAAGATTGTTAGGAATGAATACAATGAGAGAATGGCAATCCACAACTTGGTTTCAAGAGGATGGAAGTTTAGATGGTGTGTGTTGGATTTACTGTTTTAAGTAAACAAATCCATAATAAATAGAGAAAAGTAATAGAGAAGTGAGCTTCCCAGCTAGGATCTCTAAAACTCAATGTAAAGAAATACTAATGGTTGCTTTGGTTGTATTTTGGAGTCAAAACACGGTATCAGTTTGAATAACCCTCTGGAAACGGTTCTTACTCACATGTAACCAAGGGAACAGAGTACTCCAGAGGCCTATAAACCTAAGTTAGAAACTGAATCTGTTTGAGCTCTAAGGAGTGTGACCACTTTGAGGTTCCAGGTGTGTCATCAGCATTCATGTATAAGATGAATTGGTGCTCCTACCATAGGAGAAGGTACAGACAACAACTTCAACTGAAGCCCACAAAGCAAATCACTTTAAAGCAGACATCCACATTTGGTTAGATGAATCACTCACCTGAGCAGCACACATTATTATCTAGATCACTTCTGCCAGTAATTAGCACACTGATGTTGACACTCCAAACTGAAGTGAGTTTTAACCCTCAACCAACAAGAAGAACTAAGATATCTGAACTCTTTAGTCTACCAATGAAAATATTGTCCTTCCTTACTACCATCTCTCATTTGTATCACTCAGCTATTCCAAGTTTGAAAAGAACGCTAACATCCAGAGTACCGAGAGTGAGATGAAGACAGGAAGGACTATACGATGTGTTAGGAGATAAAGCCAGAGATAACAATCTCTGCGTTGCCAGAACTTCCACCAAAATATCAGAGCTTCTCTCTGTGCCTCCTGAAACCCTGTGCAGGGCTATAGCAAGATGAGGGATGGAGTAATAGAGCTCTAGCTGTATTTTATGTTAGTTTTCAACCCAAAGAAATACAAACGCATAAGTATACTTAAACTTGTAACAGTCGTGTTATTTTGATTAAATGTATTCTGAAAAATTTGAACAGACTCCAAGGAATTGTTCTAAACATTCTCCTAGAAAGGATGTCAAAATAGTATTTTTCAAACAGTGTCTACCACTTATAAACAGACTAATTAACATAAAAAGACGTCCAAAATCAGTTCAACTCTGACAGTGTCTAGCAGTGCCAAATTAGATCTGGCACCTTGAACTAGCTCCTCTCTTCCAGCAAATGAATATATGTAAATGCTATAAAAGAATTCACACAAAACTGCTCTTTGCCCATGAACAGCACTAAAAGTGTCCTCTTCATCCAATCTACTTCTTTTCACAAGAAGAGAAATCACATAGTAAAATTAGGTAGATCAAAGATACCAAGCAGCTATGAATTGTTAGATATATAGACTAAAATGTATGCAGGCTGAAATCTTGATGAATGGCAAGGCTCCTACTGAAATAAGTAGACATAATTTCACTTGACCAAGTGTCCATGATGTAAAATTTCCTTAATTACAAAGGAACCAGGATTTGATGAGCTAATAACTTATGCCAGTGTCTTTGTAGTTATTCATGTACAGATTCTAAAACCCAATTTTTAATTTCAGAAAAGTCCAGTCACAAAATAATGAATTACAGAAAGTCATGAGTGCACTACGATCTAAGACTTCAATTTGACATAATCTTATTAAATGATAAACAAAGAGACTGTGCACAAGAGACACACGGTACAAAAAAGAACAGAACATTCCTAAATTTTAAGTGCATTTGGACTACTGTTATTTTGACTCAACGTGCAAAGATGAGATCCTTTTCAGGGTCTAGGCCAGAATCCTTAACACAAAAACAAATCAATATAAGTAGTCTTCAAATAAACTGTTTGCATTTTGTGACCCTCTTAAACAACACTGCCTGAAGGCATGATTTTCACCTCAAACCAGTTTTGACATTACAGCACTACATGATCACGTTTAAATGTCATCTGATGATTCCTATTAAAGTGTCACAGTTTTGTCACTACAGCTAATTTAATTCTAAATGAATTTTCAAAACCAAGACTAAAGTTCAATGGAAGCCTGAAGCTTTGAGGAATTGTGAAGCTTTGAGCCTGAAGCACAGTGATATCCAACTTCAATCTATTAAATAGCCATGGAAACATCATGAATCTGTGGTTCTTTGAATAACGGTGTATAACGTAATGACTTAAGACCTTCCAGATTGACATTGCACTATACATCTTTCCAGGCCAGCATTTGCCTTTCTAGGCTAGCACTCTACTTTCGTCCACAGAATGTTCACAATGTTCCAGATGAAAAAAGAACAACGTACTAATTTCACTGTTTCACACAGAGTTGGAAAAATCCACTCTACCGTTTCGTTGATGTTCCAAAGCATGGTACATTAGTTTATGGACTCAATCTGAAAATATGACTAATGAATATACCCTGTGAATTACTGAGTACCATCAGGTGATGATGATCTCATATCAGATAGGGTATTTCTGATAATAAATAAAGAAACAGTAATAATTCATATTGCTTTGTAACCAGCTGCAAATCTTGTCAAAAGAACTTGCAATTTATCCCCTCCACATTTTTTTTCTATTCATACTATGATAACAAAAAGGTGATCAAGTGCTACAGTCATTCCCATTTTACAGATGAGCAAGTTAAATCAGAGAAGTTACCTAAGCAGTCACACACATAGCTGGAGAGATAATTAAAGAAACCTGGGAACCCTGCTTACTACTTCTTGCTATTCCCACTAAGAAATACACGCATATATCTTTGGCCTCCCCTCACAGATAGAAGAACAAGAGCATATAGGGGTTGAAACTCGATGATCTTTGAGGTTCTTTTAAACCCAGGCCATTCTATGATATAGGAAGAAATTACCTTAATTTCTGAATTCTTTTAATAGTTTTTTTCTGAAATTATTGATGGGAAGATTATGAACAACAGAATCATGAAGGCATTTAAAAGCACTATGAATTCAACAGTATTTCTCACAAAAGACAGTCTTTTTTGAACACATAAAAGATGAAAACAACAATTAGAGTCACTCTGCTAAATAGAACACTTTTTTAAACAGTAAGGTTTATCATTTTTGTACATATTTGAATCCCTCTCAAGACATACCAGGACAGTCACAAGAGACTAGTCAAGAATAATCCAACTCATGTAATGTCACATCAGCTTTTACAAGAGGCACAGGCTTTACAGTTACACTAGGCATATGTGCTGCCAAAGTGCCTCACGCAGAAATTCACCGAGCAAGCACTCCATAGCACAGATGCTGTCTTCAGAGAACATGCAGCCTTTTCAACTCATGCTTCCCATTCTCTGCATGATTCATTTCCAAATCCCAAATTACAGCTGTACACAAAGAAAAGCATCTTCTCAGTCCAGTCAGTCCATTATTGCACACCAGGAGCAGTGAAACAAAATCAAGTATCAGAGAATCCATTAGAAGAGCAAAGCATACACAAAAGAAATCCTATATTAAACTCATCATGGAAAATGCAGAAGTGCAAGTATTGACAACCTAAAGTTCAGTTCTTGCAAAAATAAGTGAGATTTAAAAGATTTAAGATGGATAATGCATAATTAGATTCTCCAACAGCACATACAAACCACTACCAGAGAAATCCCTGAAGATGACTACATACAAGAAAACCACTGTGGCAGCCCAGTATCACATATTAAAATGAAAAGCAGCTGGGCGTGAATCCATAGCCATTCATGTCAACAGGAAAGTTGTACCTGATTACAGTGGGCCTTGGGGCAGGAAGACATCGCAGCAGACCTGGTCATAATTTGTCTAATGGTTTCTTCACTATATACTTCACTTCACAGTCCTTTGCTTCAGTACCATTCTACATTCCAGGCTTTGACAAAAAAAAAAACAACGTGTTCTAGTGGCTGTGTACTTCTAGACCCAACCTGCTCAAGCCTGAGTCCCTCTTTCTATCAGAAAGTGACCTAAACCTAAACACGCTCCTGTTTACGTCTCTGCTCATTTTGTTATTCCAGTCTTAGTCTCAGTCCTAAGACATGTCCTTGACCTACTCCTCAGTGCTATTTCCCCAAGATTCCTACCCTTCTGCAAACCTTCACCCTAACCTCCTCCTCCACAACACCTCCAGGCAGATCCTTCCCTCCACTTCTAGTCTTCCTCCTTACCCAGAAAGCCTGACTCTCTCCCACCTGTCCCCAGATCAATTCTTGCCCTTGCTAGCTTTCAGACCACACTTTCCTGCTTCATTTTCCTTTTTCTTGCTTCACTCCACATCCTGATCTCTAGTTTTTGTCCTTCCTTTAATCCGTTGAAGCAATTTCATTTTCCAGAAATTGCCCCTGCAGCTAGGGAGGGGGATGGAGCATTCTGAGAGCACAAAGATGGACAGTGTCCCTACCCACACCTCCTACACTTTGCCCGGGTCAGAATTGTGCAGTGCAGATCTGCAATCACAAGGAAAGCAGGGCTCAACCCTGTCGTGGCATATGCCTAGTGCATAGCAATTTTCATAGCATTAACTGTAAGGATCCATCAAGTCCTTCCCTGTCATAAGTAAACATTGTTTGAAACATTTCTGACTTGACATCCCACCAAACCAACCACAGATTTTTTTCAGATCTCACAAGTCCCATTCTTGGCAAGTTCCATAAGGGTATCAACACTTCTCAAATAAGAGGTCAGTAACTATTTTTAGACAAAGGAAAATCCATGTTTCCCCTCCTCTCCTCCCTGCCCCCCCTCCTCCGCCCCCCCCTTACACACACACATAGCTTTGTTCTTGTAAACCACTGAACTCTTGGCTGAAGTTTTGGAAAAAAAAAAATTATTCAATCTGAGGCAGATGCTTGGCCTAGAATATTTCAGTTGAAACAGTTAATGGCTAGAGAACTTAAACTAAAACCTAACTCTAACAAGCAGTGCTACTGGTCCTGTTTGTAACAATAGTACAGGGAAGTTGTTCATCACAGGTTTTTTTCGTCGTTTTCAGGCTTGTTTTTTTTTTTTTCCTTGGTTTTGACTTTTTTTTTTTTTAGTTAAAAATATGGCACTACATCAATGTTAGCATCACTATTATTTGTACAGGATCAACAATAAGAGAAAAACATCCAGCACAAAAAATTAAAGCAGCACAGTTCACCAAGTGCCTTTCATTCTCTAACCTCTTAGTGTTTAATATCCTGCATTGGATATATAATGTAAGCAATTCCCATAACAATCTCTTCTTTTGCAATGGTGTCACATGTACAAATTAAAGCCATACTGCTCTAAGTGTTAGGCTGCAGTACCATAATCACTGAGCGGTCTCTCCCTTACTTGAGCCCATCCTTTATTTTTTTTGGTTATACAAGCAGTCAGTTGATCCCAATGTGATACAAACTTTCCTTTCATTTAAAAAAAAAGAAAAAAATTACATGTTTTATCTCCCTGAAGCAGCTTACAGAGGAATCAGGCATGTCAGAGCTGGCAGAAGAGGGTTGTTCAGTTTGGAAAAGGGCAGAAAAAATATTCATTGCCTCAAGCCAATGAGGTACTGAACACTCAGGCAATACAAATGGTTGGAAAATGGAATTTCAGAAGGACAGAAACTAATGTTGAAGCTTTTCTTGCCATTGAGAATGAAAGTAAAAGTTAAATTGTTATGTAAAGTTAAAATGCTTTTCAATAGACATTTGTAATTATCAATCTTTTTGTACAAGTTATACTGAGGGGATTCACTTTTGCAATATCAGAACAATATTATAGGAAAATACTAATGATGTGCTCTGGAGAGCATCTATGCTGTTATCAGTTCATATTTGAATACATTTACTAGAAGTCAAAATTTGTTTTGTGAAAGTTTCCTTAATGAAAAATTATCGAATTTAGATGCAAGCACAATAAAAAAAGAAATGGCTTAAAACTCTCTCTCCACTTTGTTTTGCAATTGTATCAGTTTTTAAAATATTTTTGAAGAAAGAACAGTTCAGTTGAAAAATATTTATCAAATGGAAAAAGACAGCAATTACATAAGTAATACATTAGAAGTACTGTGAAGATACATTTCAACATCCGTCCTCTATGATTCCATGTTGCAGCTGAAGAGCAGAACCTAGTGGACCAGCCCCCTGTTGCATCAGTACCGCAGGATATCAGCTTACCTTTTATTTACTTGAGACTTCTTCTTCATGTACAGAGAAGCTAACTTCGACATGTGCTCAAGAGACCAGTAAAGATTCGTTTAAAAATCAGCAAGCTCTCCCCTGGCTTTCACATGCTTATTAAACATCAAAGTTTCCCTATAAAAGCCAAATTTCTAAGCAGTGTTTTGTGACTTAGAATTTGCTTCAAATTATTGAACAGGCCAATTCACTTAACAATTCTATCTCTCCTTGCAGCAAGTTTGTGTTTCTCAGTCTTAGAGAGGAACATGCAACATAAAGCACTGAAACTCAAATTCTGGTAGCAAGAGAAATCAAAGGAGAGAGCAGTACTCTTTGATGAATTTACGATAAAAATATTATACTGTTACAAAATATTACCGTTCTTCTACAAAATTACATGTTTAAGAAAAATTGTAGAAGAAAGTTGAAGGTGTTACATGAGAAGAAACAACAAAAAGGAGTGCTTGGCCTTAGACATGACACTTGTAGCACTAGCTGATGGTAAAACCCGATTAAATTCTTACTGCAGTATATAATGAAAGAAGTGTCCACTTATGGAGACATGTCTAGCTGTTTACATCTGTCAAGCTGCTGAAACTGCTGTTGTAAAAGAATGCTTTTGATAATGACAGTGGAACTATGATTAGTATGATCTGTGTTATTCAAGCAAAAGAAGTGCCAGAAAAGGTTGTCTCCAAGCACAAAGTTACTGACCCAAGATGTCAGTGCTGCAACAGTACAACATGAGCACATTTCATAAGTGTAGTGGCAAAGAACTACTTAGTCAAAATGTACTTCCCTAAAGAAAAGTTCAGCTAATTGACCAGTGGTGCAAAGATGCCTGTAATTTTAGTGATGGGGCTGACACTTTGTTTATGGAATTTAAGCTCAACAGATTAATATGCGCTAGAACAGCAAAGAAAATAGAAGAGTAGATTCACTGGGTCATTTCACTAGAGTTGAAAAGAAAAATGGTGACCTGAGGCTGTGTATTGACCCAAAAAAATGTGAACAAACAGACAAAGAAAGAGTATTTCCATTTACTAACTAAAACAGATGCAGGCAGTACTTGAGTAAAATTATTTTCAAAGCTAGATACATCCGCAGGCTTTTACCAGATACCTCTAAGTGAGAAGACTGCAGAAGCTATGAACTTTCAATGCACCATTTGTCTGTCCCTATTTCAAAGGGGTCACATCTGTCACTAGAGCCTGAGCCAGTCCGCAGAACACAAAACAGTACAACTGCTTGAAGAGCTGAACACTGTGAAACTGTTTTGCTAGGGTACCAAGTCTGTAAGGGAGACTGAATAAAATATAAAGGATTCAGGCCCGCAAGAGCAAGTCAGGACAAGAGTTTGACCTAGACAAAGGCAAGTTTTCTGGCCAGTAAGATACTGCATACCACTATGAAGGACAGAGCACTCAAATGTCAGTCAAACACCTGGAGTTAACTTCCAATTGTCCTATAGCATCATAGAATATTACCTGTATTTGTATTACTGTAGAATTTAGATACTAAAAAAGAACTAAAAAGAACCTACTAGACTAAATGGCCAAGCAAGGATCAAAAGCCAGCAGAGCAAGCAACCAACAGATGATTGCAGTGAACAAGAGACAAGGGAAATAAAGATGCTACTGATAAAAAGTCAGACAGCAAGACAGTGGTATTCCTTACAGTAGAGGTGGCATCAGATTCCTACTACATAGCTGTCCTTTCACTAAATCCACTCTCCTTTTCAGCATTAAACCAACCTTGTACGTACTAAATATCTCCTTTAAACTGGTGGACAAGGTATTTTTGTAATTAATGCACAGTGTGATTGCTTTCCATCTCAAACCCTTGTTTTAGCTTTTTGGTATCCTTATGAGATGATTTTCTAGCCATCTTTGAGGCTCTCTCAGCTTGTTACTACATTGTTATTATTTTACACCTATTACCATGATATGCTTTTCAACTCTCAGAGTAGCTAAGACACATCTAAGTGTTGCCTGTCAGATGCAAACTACTGCCAAAATCTCTGTGTGGCTGCGCAAACTGGCATGCATCATGATTAAATCTAAGGGTTTAATGAAGATTTGAAAATTAGAACAGTGTAATGTAATGTAGCCTCTTCTGTGGCATGATCATACTCTGAAGATTGTAAACTTTAGTTTACTTATTTGTCTCTAGACTAGCTGCCTTAAAAAAGACACAACTCTAACCACAATTATGAACAACACCTCTGAAATATTTACTGCAGAGGGGCATTACCTTGAAAACACTACCGAGGGAAGTCTGTATGCCAATACTTCTAGCAAATATACCATTATTTACAGTTTCTAGCTGTTCGTCAAAGGACAGCTTTTCAGTGGTGCTGATGTACTGTTTCACCAAAAGAGTTGAAAAATGCAGAACTAAATCTCAACTCTCAAATCTGTATCTTTAAATCTCAGTGAGTATAACTTTCCAATGCTTACTAATATTTGGAAGTTTATGAAAGATTAATTCTCTGCTGTCTATTAATTGATTTCATACAAATGAAAGTTCCACTTATCACATCATTTTGGTTTTAAAAAATAGCAGAACAAAAGCAGGTGCTATCCCAGCCTCTGGATGCACAACTATGCTTGCATTTTTGTACAAAGACTACCTGAGTACCTAGAAATCTGGTAACACCGTGTAAATTTAACATTTGCCCATGTTCAATACTTTCTTCCATATGTCTACACACACAAACACACACTTCTCAGATAAATGAATCAATCCTCTAGCTGTACATCCTTAAACTCTTGTTTAGGAGTTACTTTGCATTCTTCATTTCTGATTGCTATTATTCTGTTTTACTTCAGAGATGAGATGAAACAGAATTCAGCTGTCTATGCATTATACAATGAAATAGATCTGTACACTTGCCTTCACTTCATTTATGCTCTGATTCAATAAAAGAATTAAAAATATCTAACCTCAAACTCATGAATGCTTCCTATTGACTACAAAGAGGCTTAAGCACATGCATTAGCACCTTGCTGAAAAGAGGTCATTTCCTGAAAGGAATATATATACACTCAGGATTTACTTATGTAAATATGATTTCGCACACATACTCTCCACCTAGCGAACAGGCATCCAATAATTGGCATATAAAGCATGTGCATGCACCTCAATGCAAGAGCACTTTTGCACACTGACTTTTTATACATCCTGGTCTAACTAGAGGCATGGCTTAAATTAAATGCCAAGCTTCTTTCTTGAGATTGAATGAATTAACATTATTAGCTTGATAATAACCACAGCATAATGGCACACTGAGGCCTAAGGCAACATTTCAGGAGAATTTTCTTAGAAATTCAAGCCTGATAGGAGATGCTAATGAGTTCAGAGAAGTAAATATAGCTCTTTAAATAGCAAATGACAACTTGTCTATAATAGTAATCTCAGCACATTCACAAACGTTTTTGCTTATGAGCTATAAAGTGACTTTCATTTAGTTGGACTTTGGCTCTCAAAAACAATCACTATCCTAACACGCCAACAAACAGAGTGCAAATACACAAGGGGAGCGCAAATGAAATGCTTGTTAGGGCCTCACAAGGAAACCATACAAACACCTTCTTAAATAAGTTTAATTAACCAGCTCTTTTCTCGACAGTACTGCGCCCAGCGATGCTGAAAGGCAAATTATCTGCTCAGAAGCTCTGCTTTCCTTTCCCTGAAGTAATATTTTCTCTTTTATTCTCAAAGAACACAGCCCAGCACCCCCCAGCAGCTGCTGCCGGTAGCGGCTGGCTGTGGCACCACTACTGACTTTTTTACAGCACGGCTGAGTCAACCCTGACCCAGGCTCCAGCGAAGAGAAACAGCTTAATGAGGTTGGTTTGTTTATAACCTCTCACTGTAGCACTTTCTGCCACCCATAAGAAGCAGCACCTACATATTTCTCTATCTGAAAATCTTTTTTTACAAGAAAGCATCCATACATCAGTGCCCAATTCTATTAAATCTAATGCAAATGCTGATTGGAGAAGATGCGTTTGCAACTGTAAAAGCTGCATAGCAGAAGAGATATAGTGCCCTAAAAAGGTGCCAGGCACTCCTTAAAATTCTTAATCCCCTGCAGACTCTGAAAGTGAGCACGAGGCTAATACAATTCTCACCTCCGGACCACACCATTCAAAACAAAATTCCATTATTTACATGCTTCACATCAGCACTTTCATGGCACATTGAGTCACAAGGATGTCCATTAGTTTTAGTGTACTATATTAAAATGACTGGCAGTAAGAGGCCATGCAATTTCCTGCCAAGTACTTTATTTTCTGCACCGATCTGGATGGGGAAAGAAATTGCCACCAATTCAGCCCTTGCTTCATTCTTGAGATACTTCTATACACATCCGTGCTGCCTCTCCAACCAGCTGCCCCTGGTAAGAGGTCAGCAAGACTGGATCAAACTAAACAATGAAAAGCCTTTTATTAATAATCTTCTTATGTCAGTCAAACAGCATCACTAATATAAAGAGGATAAAAAGCAAAATGATTTTTTTTTCTGTTGCTAGGGATGACTACAACAGCTGGAATTTCAAAGAGCTTAGCAAGTTTCCATCCCCAAAAAAGCAGAAGATGTTCACAACTAACGCGGCCAGAGCAAGACCACAAGACGTGCTGAGACATGGCAATCACCTACAGGTCTGCACGGAAGCCCATGCTTGGATCACACACAGTTTGCATGCCTGGGTCACTTCAGAGATTTGCCTCTGTCAAAGCGACTCTGATCACAGAAGTTCAGAGATAAGACAAAGCGTCAGATCATTCCAATGACCTCTCTGCTAAAACAAACCTGCTCCTGAGCTGTTCCTGTAATCCAGATAACAATCGTCTCGTTCCCTCCAGGTAATGGTTTCTATCCATTCTCTGGAGCTATTACTGCACAAGTCCAAATTTCAAGGGTGCTGTTCCATAATCTCAGCACTGTCACTGTGCCCCTGGTGCTTCCTGGAGCTTTCACTGCGTTCCACGCCGGAACATCCATTCCCACAGAGAAGATCCCTTCATTACCGGGCAATAATTAAGACGCATTTGTAAACGGCAAAAAGGAAGGAAACTTTCCGCTTCTCATTTCAGTCAGATACAAGCTCGCAAGGTTTGCTCCCATTCATATAAACACGAGAGCAGAAATAAGAGAATGGAAGGGAGAGGGGGGAAGACAACAGAGAGGGGACGTGAAGAAAAAAAGAAGAGACACGAGGGGTGGAGAAAGAGAAAGGGTTAACGCCGCTGCGGGGAAAACAAGCGGCTCTTCCGAGGAGCTGCGACCCAGCGCAGCCCGAGCGCGATCAACTGGTGCTCCGCTCCCCCACCCCTCCGCGCCCAGCGCCCCGCTTACCTCCGCACAGCAGCGCCCCGAGCAGCAGCCCGACAGCCCGCGGGCAGCGCGGCCCTCCGCCGCGGGCGGCCCCCGCCATGCCGGGGAGACGGGGCCAGGTCCCGGGCGTGGCTCCCGGAGGCTCCGCCGCCGCCCGGTCAGCCCTCCCGGCGGCCCATCGCCGAGCGCGCCGCGCTCCCAGCGCCGCTCAGCCCCGCGCCGGGCTCTCGCCCATGCCGCCGCGCTCCGTCCCTCAGCCCCTCCGCGCCCTGCCCGAGCGGCGGCGGGCCGGGGGGCAGCGCTCGCGGGGAGCCCAGGCTGACGGAACCCCGCCGCGCTCTCCGGGCAAAACTTTTCCAGCCGAGGATGAGGGAGGTCCCGGAGCCGGGAGGTCGGAGTCGCCGAGCGTCCCTCGGCCGCTCGCCGCGGTCGCCTTTCGCCGCTGCTGCGGCTGGCTCCGCTTCCCGTGCCTTTATCTGGGGGCCGGCGGCAGACGCGCGCACACGGACTTTTCCCTCAGAGGAGGAGGGGAGAAAAGCCCCGGCGGGGAGCGGAGGCGGCAACCTGCGGTCGCCAATCAGGGGAATCACTCCGGGACCCACGCGCGGCCGGGCAGCCCGCCCCCGACCCAGCCCGCGCGGGGAGTCCCTCAGCGCGGCGGCCGTTGGTCTCGCGCCGGTGACCGTTGGTCTCGCGCCGGTGACCGTTGGTCTCGCGCCGGTGACCGTTGGTCTCGCGCCGGTGACCGTTGGTCTCGCGCCGGGCGCCGTCTACGCCGCCCCCTCAGAGCCCGGCCTGGGACCCTGTCGGGGAGAGGGGAGCCGCGGGTTGATGGGAGGCTGCCCCGCACCGGGAGGCTGAGGCGAGGGCAGCGGTCCCATCACGCTGAGCGCCGGGGGAAAGTGGTGATGAGGTGCTGCAGTCGCTTAGAGCACTGGGAAAGGGAAGGGAGAGGGACGTGGCCGAGCCGATGTGGCTGGAGAAGGGGCACGGGCACTGCTGGCCCTGCAGAGCTGAGAAAGCTCCCTCAGAAACGAGGGCACAGCTTTTCACTGCCCTGTTCCTTCAGTCCAGCTCTCTCAACTCCTCTTATAAAGACGTATGTAATGAAAATACCAAACCAAAAGAAAAGAGCATCATCAGAGCAGGGAAGTTTGCTGCACGCAGATGCTTCCATCCAGAGAGGGCAAGAGAGATGAGTGACAGGTTTCAATCAAGTCAGTTCCATGCCTTGGAGGTACAGCCCACTGCAGTCCCTCAGGTGAGCGGTTCACACCTGGATTTCACCCATCTCCAGCCCAGCCCTTTCCACCTTGCCCTCTTGTGCTTTCATTTCCATCTGCACCTTTAAGTTCCAAAATCTAACCGTAATTCTTTAACTTGATGCTTTCGGTTGGGTGCTCTGAATAACTCCAGCTCATTTCTCTTCTGGTAGTTTACTCATAGTAGAAAGTACTGAGCGCAGAAATGATCAAAGTATGTAACAAACCCCCTGCTGTTCTCTAAAACCTCTGGCAACCTGCTGCTTTTACCCTGAAAAACGAGACCCCTGTCCCTCAGGAAGCAGGCACAGCCCGTCCCCTATGGCTGCCCCGCTGTGACACCACTGCAGTTCTCTGGCCAGGTAATGAAACAGCAGACAAAGTTGGTTACATATTTTGCTAAATAAAAAGATTAAAGCATATCCATGCTGATTCCATATGGCCTATTGTTTATGCAAGACATTATTCATGGGTTGATAAGCCAAAAAAGACTGCTAATAGGGTTTTCTGACGAGGAATTGCAGAGAACTTTTTTGGGATCATGCTTTGTATTCTTATAGTTTACGTGATTTCATTGTCTGTAGCAGCTACTTCAAACATAGGGGAAAAATAAGCAGAAAGAATTGCATATGGACGCAATTCTAAGATAATTTTTTCTCAAGAATGTGAAGTAACATTTCTCAATGAAGAATTAGTGTAACAGCTATAGTCTCTTCTGCTTGATTATGAATTCCACACTACAAACACTTGCTAGAGGGTCTAAATGTAAGAATGCAGTGATCAACAGTAAAACACATCGGCTAACACACATGTATGTCCTATCCATGCTTAAATGTGCAGGTACCGTTTATGTGTTTATACTGTTTCTATTTGACTAGATGACATTTAAAGGTCCCTTCCAACTCAAATCATTCCATGATTCTATATGTAAGGACATTACAGTCAAGACAAAAGCCTTTTCTAGGTAAATATTACCAAGAGACCAAAAAACAATATTATCATTATTTGTAAACTACCAACATCTATTATCTTGAAATTGTGAAGAAAATGTCAGTAAAATGTAACCTGGAGGGAACTTGAGTTTATTCAGAAATATTGATGAGTATGGTTATGTCTTATGTATCAAATCCAAACTGGAATGCATACGGCACTATTTGAATAAAATGCTTTGAAGAAAGTTTTGGAAGATACGTACAAAATCCATTGGCTGATGCTTTTGTGGATAAGAAGTCATAAGGAGGTGGCCAAAATGTAGAGAAGTTTAAACAGAACTGTTTTTGCTGCAGCTATTATTCCTTTGAAATTTGATTTCTTGTCATTGTAGATGCAATATTCAGTAGCCAGAATTGTCAATAGAAGCTATGCCTAAGACAATTTGTTTAGGTTAGTATTTCTGAGGGAGACTAAATGAGTTAAATACACAAATCACAGTCAAAGTTGAACTTCCTATCTTAATTTCTTTCATTTCCCACATGAAAATAAGTGATGCTGTGAAGAATTTAAAGAACAATGCAATTAACAACAAGCAGAAAAACAGAGAAGGGACATATATGAAGTAAAGGGAGAGTCTATAATGGATTCCTGAAAATGGGAAGTGTTATATTAAGTTAAAAAAAATACATGGGAATTGAAATTATGTTCTTTTTTATGCAATCCAAGTTATGCTTCTAATCACGTAAGCAAGGGCTTTTGATATATGTTAAATTATATCTAATCTTAAATCTGGATTTTATTGTTTTCTGTTGTTCCAGAATTATATATTAAATGTTAGATTCTGTCATTTCATTCGTGTTATTATGCTGCTCAGATTATCCTGTTGAAGTCAAGGAGGTGAGTCTGCTGAAACTATGTAAAATTAATGGACATGAATGTAGTCCTAAGGGTTCAATTCTATTCTCAAAAAAGTTTATGGAAATTTGATCCCTGAGCCCAGATCTTCCTTTTAAAAGGTTATTCATGTGAGTGAGGAGAAAGGGTTAGGTGGTTTTGTTTCTGGTGATGTTTGCCATTAGGCTTACCCCTAGGCTTCAGCACATCATGGTATGATTTGTCAAGGTGTTTTCCTGGTTCTAGAAAATGAATACCATGAAATTCATTTTGAGTAATATGTAACTTAATTTCGCTGAGGTTTTATGACAATTATTTTGATTTTTATTTGTAGTAAATATTCCATCAGCAGATACCTTTAAAGTAGTTACATGATTCAATTTCTGTGAAGGAGTCTCAGGAGTTTAAGCTTTGAAATCTTTAAGGGCTCTTGAGATTTAAAACAGGCAAAACCAAAATTTTCAGTCTGTTCCCTACAGTAAGTGTAAGGAAATATGGAATATTCTCAGGAACAAATAAAAAGTGACAGTGGGCAATAGTTGACTTTTTAGAGTCAGTCAGCCTCCTAATTTTTTCAAAAGGGGCTCAGTGTACTTTGAGGTGAAAATACTACTTACACCCATGTCTCTCACCACCCCATCAACCACAGTATTGAAGTCAACTCCAACAAATGAAAGCAGAAAAAACAATCCAACAAAAAAAAGGCACATGCTGCCATGTACAGATCGCAATGGATAGGAGAACTCTAAGCCCTTATGCAGACATTGAGATATTTTGCACAACTTGTATTAGGAAAGCGTACCTGCTGCATCTGAGAAGTTCTATATGCTGATTGTATCTCACAGGCATTTCTCTTTCTGAACAGTGTTCTACATGCTGTGCAGGTAACTGAGCGTTAGCTGTAATAGCATTACAGCTATTCAATTTGCTATTATTCTGCCGGAGAAAAAAAGCTTAACGTTTATCTTATATTGAGCATGGAGATATATAGCATTCATCATAAAACAGAGAATAATTGAAGAGCAAGATTTTGCACTTTTTTTTCTTAATGAGAAAATATTTTTATTTCAAGGCAAAAATGGCCATTTTTTGTGCTATGTAGACTTTCAATGACAACAGACTTTCAACATCACAATTGTGTCAACCAACCATAAGACTGGACTGCAAGCAAAAGTGTGTCAGAAGGAATAATCTAATAGAATGTTAGAAAACAGGTGCTGGGGTTGTGAAGTTGCCAGCAGTTTAGCACTTGTGACACGAGTATAATAGGCATTACAGCCTACAATCTTGATTTTAATCAGTTTCTAATGAAAACAAATTTTTGACAACTACTCTGTGATTTAGCCAAAGAACACAGGTTGTCCTTGATATATGTGAGTGGTTTTGGATGTGGTCATTTAGCTCTATGTCTACTGCTCAAACACACATTTAACTTGTTCTCCATTTTAGTTAGCTCTGTATTGTTATCTTTGGCACTGTATCATACATATGACTCTATCAGTGTGACCTTAAATAAGTCACCTACTCTATTCTTCAATGTCTTTACATATTTAATGGCATAATAATACAAAATTGTTTTATAAAGTGCACGGGCATATAGAGCATAAGGCTGTGTATGTATCCAAGCAGCCCTTAAAACTAATAGCACTACCTAAATAAATAGTTTTCTAATTCAACGTATGCTTCTCTGCCCAGCAATTGTTTTAGTTATTCATAATTACACTTTTCTTAACTCATTTTATGTAAATATAGGAATTCTTTTTAAATCCTTTGAATGTTGTCATGGCCAGTCCATACCAAAACTGCATTCTGTGTTGCACCAGGTGTATAAGAGTCTAACAGAAAGTAAGAAAGGGCAATACACCCCAAATTAAGCCAAAGTCTGGAGGTCACATAAAGGAATAGAATGAAAAATTTGTTCAGGATTCAGCTTTATGCCACCCTCGTGCCTGGGTCTGTTTCATCCCTCCTCTGTCTGCCATGCTTTGTTTTGCACCTCGTAGTATTGCCACTTAAACTGATTTTATTATACTTCAGTGTCACCACTTCTCCTTGAAACAGAGATTTAACTTGAATCTCTTGCAGTTATTCATTTGTGTTGCATGCAGACAGCATGGCATAGGTTTGTATTCCGTACATCTGAAAGGTATACTTCTATCACAGTGCCTAGTATTATTCTCTTTTTGATTGACAATATTTTTAACAGGACCTTAGGAACACATGGTACCGTTGCTTGCAAAAGGAATCACCTCACCTATTAACTGAGCTCTTTCGTAATTATCCTTGTGATTGTAAGCAATATACTCAATACATATCCATTTCATGAGTCAAGAATTTGGGGTGTCACAAATGTGTACTTGTAGTAGAAATGCTAAGTCAGGGTTTGAAACAGTGATTGAGCACCTGGCAGGGCCAACACAGGGGAGCTCAAGTGCATGCAATGCAATGATATCGAAAGGATTAAATAGAAGCATAGAATTGTTAGAGTTAGGGTAGTTAGGTGAGGTTGCAGTTGGACTTGATGATCTTGGTCTTTTCCAATCTGAGCAATTCTATGATTCTATGATTCTATTTTTCTGCACTTAAAAAATGATGCTAATGCAAAAGCTTTTCCATAATTTTTAATAATTGAAGTTTTTGAAGAATTTGATCTTTTTTTCCTGAATGTACTAAGATTCTAGTGTATTGAGTCATACCAAAAATTCATCTAGCTTGTTTCTTGTGGTGGCCAAAACCAGACTACTTGGGAAGAATATAAGAGTGCAAGTGCATAGTGATAGTCCTTTTCTGGGCTCAAAAGATTTGAGGCTCTAAAATTCCCAAGCCAACAATTGTATCATTGTCTTTTATGGCTTTCAATCCTCTAATATTTTCCAGATTTTTTTAACCTATCTACATGTTAACATCCACAATTCTGGTATCTGTTCTAAGGCAAATACCAATGTTTTTATACTTAAGTAATGATGTTGTGTTCCTGAATTTTTGGATTTAAAAACTGTCAAAAATATGTAACTACACATATAATATATAACAATATATTTTTTCAAGATGTCCATATATATAATAAATATGTGAGTTAGCAGTAACATTCAGGTCTATTAGCTTCCAGTGTTGTAGAATACAAATACAACTTCATCACTTGTGGAAAGCAAATGTGAGGAGAATTTGAATAGAACCACAACTAAGTATTTTCATACAGCAAACGCCGAAGCTTTTTTTTCATCTTCTCACTATTTTTTGGTTTCATCCAAATACTATAGCGCACCCTAACCTCAGACCGCAAACTCCTGGGAGGGACCATAAGGAAACAATTATGATCTCTAGACTCTATTGCAGTAGAAGTTCATAAACCAGTGATGCCTGTGTCTTGTATAGTGTTTATCGTGTGTGCATATCATAGCATTTTCATAAATGAGTAACAGTTGGAAAAATTCATCCATGAGTGTTTCTGATCCCTCTTATTCCTTTTCTTAGTCCTACTTTTATTTTTTTTTACATAATACAATATAAATGATGATATTTTGACGACCTTTAAATGTATGAGGGCTGCTCTGAAAGTAATTCCTCCCCTCTACTGCCATATATTGTGTGGCAACAAAATATAATGGAATGTTGGTGGTATGGCAGTAGAGGCTTCCCACCAACATTCAGCTCTGCTATAGTAGGCCCAAATAATAAATAGGAAGCATTACTTTTGGAGCAGACTTTATATATAATGAATGACTTACGCATTTTCTGTAATGTTAATTATTTGTTTTAATATAGAAATTCTAACTTGAGAAGCAAATATTCGGTCAGATATAATACATTTCAAAGGTGTTAGTAGCTTTACTACTGCAGATTTTAATTTGCTTGCAGCTAAGGCTTTGAAATACTTAAGACACATCTGTTGCAGGTTGTATTCTGAAAAAGGATAGCTACTTCAAAGTGCTACGCCCAGGATAAATTACTAATCCAGGTGAACCCCTTGACACTTAGCTTGAGTTCAGCCATTACTTTAAACACGTGGCAACAATTATTAGACTCTAAATCTGTATTATGCATACCAGTTCTGCTGTGACTGTACATGAAAATGGTCATATTAACGCCATATTCTCTGAAAATTGTAATGGAGGGGACAGCATCTAAACAGGGGTTAAAAGAAATATTTTTTAATGCGGATTATTTTTAAGCACCAAATTCTTCTGAGGGAGTTTTGTTCTAAGGTTTTGACTGATGGGGAGTGTTCCAGCTTGGCATTCGCTTTGCCGAAGGCAAGTGATCGCTTTTTCAGTGCGAGCAGTGCCCCCTCGTGCATCAGCCAGGGCTTTCTGCATCATGCCAGAGGGAAAGCAGGAGCAGAAGGTAGGCTTGTTATTTTTTCCAATGCATCTGGTATACACGAGCAATATGAAAGTGCCAAGTCTCGTTAATGTGGCATACAGCAAAACAATATTCAGATCATTCCCTGATCATGATGGATTATTTGGTCATAACAAGCATATTATCCTTGCTTAATGAATGGAACATGCCATTTCTTCCTAGCCATTGTCAGTCTTTGATGCAGTACAATTAGCAGACGTTCTCATTTAATTACCTAGTATAATAGGACCTGAAATGCTGAAATTTAATCTTTCATATAACTACTGCTTTTCAGCAGTCCCCTAGGATAATGAGGATAATGTTCTAACCTAATGCATATTATTTATAAAGAAAACATTGCAAAACAAGTGCAATCTTACAGGAGTATAATGCTTTAAACTGCTTTAGGAAACGTTTTGATTACTGTGGCCAATAACTGTTGTAAACTGGTAAAGATACAATTAAATAGCTCTGGTTAAAAATTAATAATAACCTAGCCAGGAGAAGGAGATTATGTTTGTTACTTCTATCTCTCTTTTTTTTCCCAATCAAATAAAGGAAAAATATATTTGTAATGACATTCCAAAGGCAGCCATCTTTTTAATAAGAAGAATGCAGACTGTTGCCTTTGTTAGGATAAATTTCTTTTTTAAAAAAAACAAGGAATTAGGGAAACAAATTGCAAACAGAACAACTTTGGTGTTTAAAAGATGAAAACAGATGTCTAGACACACTTTAAAGACTGTATATATATTCTGCAGACTGCTGGAGCTCCTAAGCACTTCTGAAGATCTCACAGACTTTCTTCTATAATATGACTTGCCTGTTTACAGTCAAAAACGTCTTACAAGTGCCTAAATCAAATGTTTGTAGAATGAAACCATTCTTTATGACTGTTTCCAGAAAACAAATGAATCTCAAATTTCACTGGACTATACTACGTAGATCTCTCAGAAAGTAATGCCTCCTATTTATTTCTATGGAAGCTACAACACATACCAAGAGCACAATAACACTATTTAATAAGGCAAATTCTCAGCTACAAAATGCTACTTTTCAACATAGCCACCACCATTAGCCATGCATTTTCACCAGCAATGGACAAGAGCCTGCATGCCATGCCTGTAAAAATCTGCATGGCTGTCCATACATGGCTTGTCTTTCACACTGCTGTTGCCACTGCTGAGACATACCACCCACTGCTTCGCTGTGCTCAGAGCCACTGTTTGGTCTCCATAAATGTTCAGTGAGTATCAACTGATATCAATGGTTGCCATTTTTTCTGCATAGAGGAATTCAATTAATCACCATTGATTCCTACACACTTCCATGGCAGATGTCATTTTGTCAGACTGCCCCTCTGCTGCTATCTGTCTCACAGCAACAAAATATAACAGAATATTGGTGGGAAGGTTCAACCTCTATTTCTTATTACCAATATCTGCTATTGTGGGCCAACATAAGAAAATAGGAGGTATTACTTTTGACGCAGCCCTCATATGTTCACTATTCACCCTTTTGTTAAACATTAATTGAATAGTAGGCATGAAATAAGCTAAATTTTTTTCAAATAGAGTATTTCAATTCTATGTGGAAACACTAAAAACACCTCAGATTTGACACTCATGTTCTAGAAACTTGTATTAAATGATCTTCAGAGATCTTTCTTAATCTAAATTACTTTATGATTTTATCTCATTTTTTGTGTGAGCCTGAAAACCACCAAGTAACTTCAGAAGAACTTCTTTTTAATGAGAAGATAAGGGAAAGAGTGCTTTCAGGTGATAATTGTCCATGCTGAGCTCTCAGTTAATTCATCTTCAGATACATTCACATGATCATCAGGGCAGAAACAGAAGGAACCTCCCTTTGCTTTGGTTTGCAAGTGTCACTGATCCCTTAGGAATCGCAGACAGTGAGGGTAGGACATTAAAGATACGGAAGAATTTTACCCAAGAAACTTGAGAGAAGCTGGTCTTTGGATCAATGAACTATAGTGAGTCCTGAATATTTCTTGCAGAACTCAAAATCGCTGGCATTGTCATGAGCCTTTTAATTAAAAATGAAAGGCGAGATGATTCTACGTGTGAGCCACAGACTATTTACTACAATGTTCCCATTAAATATTTGTGGTCTGAAGACCACGGCTTGACAGTCTCTGACATGTGCAGAGGTAGGACATACACCTCATAACATCCACTGAGATCAGCAGGAACTTACGAAGAAGTGTATAAGTCTATCTGTGCTTCCCTCCTTGGTAGTAGATACATCAGATTTTGTTTTTACAGAGAGCAGCTCAATTTTCCTGAAACAAATTCAGCTGCATACTTCTAACCTGCCTGTAAATAAGTTGGCCTTATCTTTTGTACAAGATTTTTTCCCTTCTGCTCTGCGGGATGTTTTTGCTTGGAAGAATAAACAATAGAAATTCTTAATGTCCCTTTATTTCTCCTAAGAAGTCAGCAGTCTCAATCTTCTCCTAAACATCTCTTGCTTAATAGACTGTAGTAGGTTTGAAGTTCTCATTGTTTTCTAGGATATCTGTCAGTGGATATTTGTAATCTAATTCACAAAAGGTTACTTTGTTCTTTCCTGCTAATTGGTGACAATGATTTAAACAGTGTGCTCACTGCCTGGATGAGCAAACCAAACCAGGCATAGATTTTGTAGGGTTATGGCTCTGCTCACACTTCTTACCACCCAAGTTCTCTTGCTTTAAAGATTTGAGAAAAAGAAATCTTCAGAAGAAATTCTAGATCTCAGTTCCATTTGAGTACCAAATTAAAAGATCTGAACTTCAGTTTCACTGTGCAACACTTTTCCATGTTATAGTAAATAATAGTTTTTCTTCATGCTATCAGATTCCGTAGAGATTATGTTGTGAAGCCTGCAGGTGTTATACCAGTATAGTTATACATTTCAAATGAAGAAATAATGGGAAAAGAGTGTGATTACTTTTAATTTTCTCAGTTTCATTCTTCAACCTTAGCAATTGTCAACACTAGACAGAATTCCCCTAACACCCAGTTTTGTGCTTATTGGCTCTCCGCTAAAATGATTTTTTTTTTAAAAATCTAATAAAGGCAAATACTTTTCTGCTTGGCTGACAAAGTAAATCAGTTCTGTGAAGATTCCAAGAAAGCACCACAGCCAGCTTAAGGGGGACAAAGCTATGGGCAGGCAGATGAGAAAACAGGCAGAGAAGAAGGGAAGAAGAAACAGGTCTGTACCTTTCAGGTACAGAAATTTTTTAGGCAGTCTTAGGTGTACTGTGGAACTGTACCCTAATGCCCAACGAAAGGTCAAATCTGTCCTTTCTGAAGCTATTATAATGGGATAAGATGACCATCAGTTATCAGTTCACAGATTCAGAAAGAAAGCAAATTAGTTATGATGTTGATATATATATATATTTTAGTTCTTTTTCTAATTTCAGAAATTGAGAGAAGTGTTTTCATCTATCCTAATTGCATTCAGAACAGTAGCTAAAAGAACTTTCCTCTTAGGAGAGATCTTTTTACTGTGTGTTCCAGGTGCCTGTTCATTTCTCTTTTGATCATGTGAATGCTTCACTTCAACTTTCATAAACAAACATTTGCCTTTGATAAAGAAGCCTTCGAGTATTATGAAAACACATTCCAGCACTACAGAGCACTGTGAATGGTCACATTTACAAGGTCAAGCATTCTTGCCAAAGACCAAAGAGAGATATATTATTTAAACAGAGAAACAAAGGGTGAAAGGGCTTAGCCCATTGAAAAGGCTATTGTCTCTCTTTCAAGGGACTGTGGAGTTTAGTTTATGAAACAGAAATCAGATCAAACCGAGACTGAGTCAGATGGCTTCGCCACCTGACAAGGTTAGGTAATCTGTCTGACCTTGTTAGGAACCTAGAGTGAGTGGTAAATAATGCCCACTTGCCAATTGCTCCTAAAAGGGTTTTTAAACAATAGTGAAAACCCAATATGTCAATCGAGCAGCTTTTGCTACTAGAACTAATGGGAGAATAATTTTACTGACCTGCTATGTTTATTCTGTTATTACTATGAACTGCACAGCAGAGGGCCCTGTAGCATAACTGCAGATAAAGAATGTTATTTTATAAAGCTCCATTCATTTTCTGATGCTAGTGAGATAGTTGTTTTAAGCAACTGGAAGCCTGCTTGTATTTGTTCATATGCAGTTGTTTTCTGTCATGTCTGGAACACCAACCATTAGTAAAATGATGAGCAAATGTAGTTTTATTATACTAAAATTCAGTACTTGGACAAATAACATTTTCTGGCTGAGGAAATTCAAGATAGGAGCTGCTTCTCTAATAATTCATGTAGTTTTCTACACTCATACAGAATATACTTAGTGTGTTACAAAATCAGAATAGTGATAATGAAACAGTTCAGTTGGAAGGGACCTACAGAGGCCGTTGAGTCCAAATGCACGGCAACTTCAGAGTTAACCAGCATTTTATTAAAGGTGTTATTCAAATGCCTCTTGAACACTGACAGGCATGGAGCATCAACTGCCTCTCTAGGAAGCCTGTTCCAGTGTTTGACCTGACTCATGGTGAATAGTTTTTTCCTAGTATCTAGACTGAACCTCCCATGGAGCAGCTTTGTGCTATTCCCACATATCATATCATGTTACCCGGGAGAGGAGACTGGCACCTCCCTCTCCATTTCCCCTCCTCAGGAAGCTGTAAAGAGCAATGAGTTTGCCTGTGAGCCTTTTCTCTGAACTAGACAAACCAAGTATGCTTAGCATCTCCCTGTAGGACATGACTTCCAGCTTTTTTGTAAGCTTTTTGCCCTCCTCTGGAGGCATTCAAGTATATTAATACCCTTTTCATATTGTGGGGCCCAGAACTGCACACAATACTCGAGGTGAGGCTACACCATGTAGACATATATTTACCTCTTTTGACTGACTGGCTATGCTATCCTTAATGCAACCCAAAATGCGGTTTGCTTTCTTGACAACCAGAGCACATTCCAGTCTCATTTTGAGTCTTTTGTCAAAGAAGGGCAAAAGCAAGTCATAAGTAGATTTGCCAAATCTCTGAACCATAACCTGGAGGACTAAAATATATTCCAGGCCAATAGAATTCCTGTTTAGACTGTTACCTACAGTTAGAGATGAGAGTCCAATGCAAATGTATTTCTACAGGGGTTGGCCAAGAAAATTACCTTGGGGCTGTTGTGTGTCATTTTTGTGGAGAAGCAAATAGAAGAAAGTGGTGTAAAAAAAGAGAACTAGATGAAAAGACTTAATGCTCCTCCCAGCAACTTTAGGTAACAGTTTAGTCTTACTCTTATCTAAACTTCAAGGGTTGTGGATGTATTTATAACATGGACACCTTCCAAACTGGAACTCATACAGTCCCAGTTAACCCTTGGCACAAGTGAATTCATATGTAGTGTGTTCAATTTTAATAGCCAGATCCACCTCAGTGAATGAGCACTACTAATAAATTATTCTATCTTTTTCTTCCTTTCATTTTTTGTTTCAGAACTAGAAATTTTTCTCTCAGACGTTTTTCCAGATCTTCCTTTCCAGCTATAGATAGCTCCCATATTTTAGATTTCTTCATTAGCATCTAAGCTTGAGGTTTTCTCTCCTGATGCATCATTCTGATGCACTCAACGCCCCACTGGCCAATTCAGCGCATATAATTGCATCCAAAGACTCGTGCCTTTAAAGTCATCATGTTGTCATCATTATGAATTTAAAGAAATAGGCTTTCCATACGCATCTAGCAACAGAAAGTGTATACTGCATTGGTAAATAATGACATCATCCTACATTCAGACGAAGTCTGTAAAGATGTATTAAGAAAAAGAAATGGCTAAAAGTTAAAAAAAAAAAAAAAAACACAAAAAACTCCACAAATACATTACATTGTTTCCAAAGAGTTCTTGCATACTGAGTATGTCAATCTGAGAATACTGGTGACAATATTCTTCTACCATGAGATGAATTAAAAATGAAGTTTCAGTTGCAATATTGACTATATATACATATATATATTTATGCCAAGAGTTAAAGTCATAAAAGTGAATTATCACAGTCTTTGGGTAGTGGGAAAAGGGACAAAAATAATTTTGCTTTTTCATTAATAAATTATTTAAAATTTTGGTACTGATACATTTGTACTCTTACAGATGCCACCAGTTTGTGATCAGAGAAAAGGAAATAATGGGTTAGTATCTATTACATATGAGCAAGTATGAAAGAAATTGTATTAAATTTTCATAAAAATTCTCATTTTGTTGTATTATGTTTAGTGGTCCCAATCAAGATTGCAGTCTCACTTTAGATGGCAGCTGGCAAACTGAGTTTACAGCTAACTTAAAAAATGTAGAAAGAGGAGGAGAAATTGAGTGGTAAATGTGATCTACAAGATGACATAGTACTTCAGTTAAAACTGGTGAGAAATGTGATCCTATTTCTAACTGCAAGGATGTAGCCAAAAGCCTGGCTTGCCTCCTTGGAGCTAAGTTGGATGGACATCTAAAAATATGTAGTATTGTTCTCAGGGGTTTTATGATTATGATTATTTACTAATTTTGGACTGGAAGTAGTTTCGCATGTGCCGTTCTCTTCACTACAGGATAACAGACTGTTCAGTGCTTTTAGAATGTTAGTTGCTGATGACGCATTTTCAAGAAATGAATTACGGAATTTTGTTTCATGAGGGCTGAATACCCTTGAAGGATCAGACAATCACTTAATAGATGTAAGACTTTTAATTAACTTTAAAAAACAGTAGAGCAGGTCTGTAACTGAGGCAAGAAAGTTTGTCCCTTTAATATAGGGAATGAATGTCTAAGATAACGCGCATCTGGATTTCATCATGCTTTGCATTATGCAAATATGAATAGCATGATGTATAAATTTGCAGATGGAAATAGATTCTAGGCTATTATTTTTTAAATCTTTGCTCACAGCTCTGCAGCTTAGCTACTTTTATACCGAACTACAGCTGCAGATAGCCCAGAAGAATTCAGCAATCAGACAACATAAGAATGGTGACTTCCAAAACATTGTTAGAATGCCCATTTTACTGATTTTCTTCCCTTGTATGTCCCACTAGCAAGAGCAGCAATAACCTCAGATTGAATTCTGCTGCTTATCTCCAAGGAAATTGAAACTGGTAAAAACAGTACGACCGTCCCTTCCTATGTTTTCAAAAGATAACGTTGTTATTTATTTGTGGAGAACAAATACACAGAAAAATCCCTTTACTTGCTTAGGACTGTTGCTATTCTCTGTCTTTCCATGATTGAGTACTTGGTATGGGAACATGGTGGGTTGAGTCATCCACCTCATACTGGTATAAGAGCATGCTGTTGGTCAGAAGAATTCCTCTGTGTTTTTATCATGACGTCAGCTCTTCTAGATTTCAGTTCTTTCTTTTTAAACCTGCTGCCTTTATTGTAAGTTCCTAAATGTGATTTTTTTTTAATGTAGGCACTTTTTATAGGTCAACAGTATTTGCTAAAGTCACAGTCAAAAGAAACGTTTTCATTGTACTAAATGTGACTTGGATCAGTCTTCTGGAAAACTGATATTCACAGATAATTCTACATAGATAGAAAATGTTGCTGACATTTGTGTTATCTCTTTGTTTTCTCTGAAAGTGTTCTTGAATGTGGTTTTCCACTAAGAAATGCTTTGCAGATACTGCACTATTGCACCTGAAGCTTGCAGTCACTTTAGTAAAGACGTCAAATTTTGTAAAGGAAAAACTACCTTTTAAAAAAGTCAGTAATTGCCAAAGACATGGATAAAGTCTGAAATATCACTGTCATCAGTTAGTCTGAGCAAGTTATTTAGCTCATAGCATACTAAGAGCTCAAGCTAACAGCTCAGGCAAATCACTGAAAGAATAAGTTTAAAGATCTCCCTTCCCTTCTGATCACTATCCTACAGCTGCCCACAGAGTGGGCACTGGTAAATTGTTGTTGCAGAGTACAATGACTTCAGCTTACCCTCATCTGGAGAGTAGTGTGTGAGCAAGGAAAGAAACACTTAAAAACTTGTGCACTGACTTAAAAAAAAAATCTTACTCATCGGAAAAACGCCTTGTGATCCTTTGTACTTGACATGCCTGATGATAAATATCATATTTTAAGGATTGTACATTAAGTATCTTACGGAAACCAGGGGGAGGAAATAAGGAAATGAAAAAATATAGTAATAACAATAACAATAATAATAATAAAGATATAATCATTTCACAAGTCATTAAATGAAATTCTAGTTATATTTTATGTGCTGTTGAATAAAAAGCTCACTGTTATTTATTAAAATACCATCACTAACTGGTAAACCATGTTAGAAGGGATGGATTTATTATTGTTCCCATACAACTAAAATATTAACACCCTTCTGACTGCAAAATAATGCACTGTCAGCTAAAGAGAGTATTTAGCATTTAATGAAGCTGTGAAAAATTATCCTTGGTATTTATTAATAGACCAATGCCATTTTCTAGGGTCAGCTCCTAAAATCTTCAGACACAGGTATGAGATTTAAAGCTTTTCACAGTTCATCTTGAGTATTCTACTTGCAAATGTTATTAAATTAAAAGATCGAAGAAAATGTGTGAGCTCAGATTGTTTCAAAATATCTTTTAAAAGAGTTACAAACAGGTCAAGCTGAAAATCTCTCGGTTTGTTCCAGCATTCTTCTTACTGCTAGTTTTCAAACTATTAAAATTAACAAATAGTATATGAGGTGTTGTGACAATTATGCATCTAAGAGTGTTACTCTTTAAAGAAGAGTAAGAGAAATTAATGTCCCATACACTGCATCCTGCTTTGCCTTTGGAACACTAATTCTGTTAATATTTTATGTACAGCCCAATGCATAATATAGTGGAGAATATCTGTCTAGTCAAGTCTAAATGCAAATGCTGATTTCTCAATACGTACATATTTTGTTTATTCCATCTGTACATGTCTAAACTCTTTACAGGCAAAGCAAAGACTTGAAATGTCTTATCTAAGACCAGTAGAATTGTCCAGAAATAATATTCTTGTATTATTATTATCTTGTATCAGCACCTATTTCATTTACCTACCAATCTAACTACTTTTTACTTTAGCTGTCTTAGTTAAATCTTCTTGGTCTCTTCTATGAACATTCCCTGTTACTCCTTTTTGAACAGTCTATTGACTGCTCCCAATGGTAACTTGTCATGTTTTGAAACCTAGCACTGCAAATTATCAAAATTAGTGTTCATCACAAGGCAGTGTTCATTTATACTCTGCTGCAAAGAACACCTAGTTACAGAACTTTTACAGTATCTTGTCTCAAACTTCATTAGATATAGAGTACTGCCCGTCCACGACTTGGGTTTTTTTTAACTGAATAGCCTACACTTTTGAAATACTTGCAAGCCATTTGGCTCATATTTAATTTTAATTAGACCAAATCTGTGAAAATAACTCATGTTTCTTGTAACTAAATTATGTAGAACAACGCTGACAAAATGTCAGATCTTGCTATAACTATAGTAATGTCTTCTTTACACTTTAAAATAATATTGCAGATCACTGAAGTTGCTTAGAAATTTTGGATGATGTTCCCAAAATTCTTAACACTGCCTTATATTTTCTTTCACGGACATTCCAGAAATTCTGTAGTTGATTTTAAATGAAGTGGAGTGAAGCCTAGTGATGCTCAGGTCTTTCAAAACTCACACATTGTCCTGCCTCTGTTGGAGCAAATATATATTCTCTGTGGCTGTTCTGCTGTATGTTTTTTTCTGTTTGGAATGGTTCCTGAGACAGGACTGCATAAAATCTTTACAACCAAATCCAAGAAATGGTTAATTATAATTCCTGATTGTGATACATCTGAAATGCTAGGATTTTTGGTGACAGTTTATTAATTGATGATTTGCAAATGGTATTGGCTTTATGAAAATCGTACATGATTTTAAGAGAGACCACAGAGTTTGACCGTGAATGCATTATACAGAGAAAAGAGAACAAAGTCTTCTTACCTTGATCTAGTGCACATGCACGTATCTGATTTCAGACCTAGTCAGATTTAATAGAAATCATTAAGCACTCCCATTTACCTACTGATTTCATCATTTCAGAGGGAAGATGAAACAGGTGTTGGAAAAAACAAATGTTTTTCTCATCAGGAGTATGTTTTGTGTGTTAAGCTATGTGTTATAAATGTTTCCCTATTCAATTCAATATTGCTTCCTCCCTGCATGGAGAGAGTTAAATCAAAGTGGACTGTAAAGGGGTTGCTAGAGGACCAAACAGGAAATGTAAAACAATGACACCGATAAGAATAGCTTCAGATACATAGCTTCAAAGTAGTTAAGATAATAATGGCTGGGTCATCACTTGAAGAAAAACTAATGAGCTGGCTCCATCCAGGCTAGAATAGGTACTCTTCTCAAGACTAAGTGGGGGATCAAAGAAGCCTGAAACCTCAAAGAACTAGAACAGGGAGGGAGCTTTGGGTGAGCCAAGAGAGGTTTCCCAGAATGTGTCAGTTACAGAGCTGACAGGCTGGGAAGACTCGCAGTCTGAAAGAATGTGCTGTAAGCAATGTAGGCTGTTCCCCCTGAGAAGGAGACTAATCGGGATTTATGTTCATTATAGTGTAGAACCTTAGCCAGGAAACGTGCATATAGAATTTTTTTTTTCCTTTCTTATTTTTTTCCCCATTGTTTAATACCTGGGCCTGCAATTGTTGTTTCTTTGAATTAGTGAACAAAAAATATTTTTCTTTTAAATTAGTGGGGTTTTTTAATCTTTCTAATTAGCCACTCTAGTAGTTACCAGAATCAAAGCTCCTTCAGTAACTAAACCCCAGTTGAACATACTGAAGTAATCCTAATGGATACACAGGAACTGTTATCCAGCTACAAAAGAGAACACTGCCAAATTTCTTTTTAGGAAAGTAAGCACTCTGGGCCTAATACCAGCATAAGGACATAACCTTGAGAAGGGACAACTTTCAGTAACGGCTGTGCTTCCTGCGATGGATCAAATAGTTCTATGACTTTCTAAGCAGATCTGCTGTGGATGACTAAAAGCGCTATAGTAAGGGCTGGTGCTAGCCCAGTATTGATCTATGTGTACATATTGTTAGGCACACTCACTTAAGTTTTCCAAGATGCTTAACAATTTTCATGGGAATTTTTATCTCATATTCACTATTTTGAATCTGAGATTCAACTATTTTTGACCATATTACTATAAAGTAACTAAGACGTAGGTGAAGACAAAAGCTTTTTGTGAGCTTCTCCCTCGACACTAGCTGATGACCGTTGAAGGACCAGTGAATATAGCAAGGATGAAGGTGTTCAATGAGCTATTTCAGCAAATCATTGTTAACTTGATTTCACTAATACCTTCAACTAGAAAAAGACAAATGTTATGATTTCAAGAGAAAGAAATTTCTCTGGAAAACTGCTTTTTTTTTTTTTTTTTTTTTTTTTTTTAAACCAGAACACAGGGAAGAACGGGGATACTTTGAAGATCTTTGCGTGGTAACAATCTTTCACATTTTTCTGTCATACTTTACAGGGGATCTACTAAGTTTTTTGTAGTTCAGCACTGAAATACGTGTATACTAAGCTAGGATCTTGTAGTCCTGACATACAGCAGCTGTTGTCCCTCTTCTGTTTTTGAGAATCCGGTACAGTCTGTTGATACAAACTAGCATTTGAATGGAGAATTGCCAACAAGACATATGGCTCAAGTGAAATAAATGATCACTGAGAGACATCAAAATGCAGAGAAGTATTTTTTAGACTTGTTATGCTATTGTTTGTATACTTTTACACTTCGCTCCTAAGTGACACATATAGACAATCCTCTGTATGAGTATTGTGATTATATAGTCAATCTGAGATGAGATAAAAAAAAATCAGTGATTTTGTCATTATTACATGATCTTTTCAGTTGTAGTCATAACTACTGAATTGTGCCATGATAGAAGAATCTGTTCCCCCGGATCCAAGACCTTCCTTCTATAGATCACTGCCTTTCACTGGAAGATTCTCATGTGTCTTTGACTGAATGCATCTTTTTTTCCTAAGTGGTTTCTTCTCTATCATGGATCTTCTTCTTCTTCTTTTTTAAATAGTATTGTTATTATAAGCTTCCATAGAGATAACATTTTTAATTGCCTATTCTATTTTAGCTACATAGCCTGTTCCTCAATTCTATTACAGAATGGTCTGCAGAGTCACCAGGGTATAAGAATCTGATTAGAAACCTTGGTGCACTGTCTTTTTAGAAAGTATCTTTGTGTTTTTCATAGCAGAGGAAAATGAACTATCTAGTGAAGTTGTAATGCACATAACTAATTCAAAATTTCACTGACTACTCACTTATTCAAACAGTTATCCTTAGAGAGAAGAATTATGCAAACTGGAACGTCCTTACATTCCTCCAATATCTTTCTTGCCAAGACATTTTATAAGTAGATGCAACCCAAGGGTTATAGAACTAAAAACTATTTTTACACAAGTAACAAAATTTTCAGCAGGATTGGCAACGCAAAAGAGTGAGGAGAAAGATGAGATTTTCTGCAAAGGCAATGTAAGTTAATCAGAGTAGGCAAGGAGTTGGGGAATGCAGCAAGGTTTTCACATCTTTCTTAATAAAATGCTGTAAAGAATTATTATTTTTTTTTAGCCATAAAAGATAAGTACTTTGTTCTTTATATCATCCAGGAGACTGCTATAGAGTACCCACAACTTGCAGGCCTTGCAAGGGCAGTGATTGTCTGCCCCCAATCTTGGTAATGTTTTTGTGGGGATATTCTTGCAGGGAAACCATTAAATTCAGGAGTAAGACAACCAAGACTTCTGTGGTAGACTTCAAGAGATTGCATGAGGAAAGCATTTCTCACTGTCTTTTATACGAGTGAAGATTCATCTACTCAGATGCATAATGGACTCTGATATTTACTATTATTTTTTAATTTACCAGAAAGTGAGGAATTTTCAGAAAATCCAGACCATCTAACTAACTGATGGAGAATTAAGGTGTGGCACTTCCACTGGTTACTGCAAAATAATTGCCCTCTTTACCTAATGTAATTCAATTCTGTTGAATTGAGATGTGTAACAGGGTATGTGGAGAAGAGTATACAGCAAAATGTGACAAAACTGTGCCTAAGAATCTCTTGTTCTCAATGTTTAAATTCGTCAGATGATGAGTAAGTTATCAAAATAAGTATTCCCCAAGAGAAGCATCCTCTCCCTGTAATTCATTCCTCCTAGGAAAGCAAGTTACACACCATCTACAATGTTTGACCCCTTCCTTGTTAGAGCAATATTTTGAATGTTTCTCTTTGAATATCACCATTTCTTCCACAGTTCCACTTGTTCCTTCCCATACTTCCTCTATTCTTCAGCACTGAAGTACCTTCTGTCTGTGAAGCTGGATTTAATTCTTCCAAATGGTCTTTTCTTTTTCCGGAGACTCGATATTGCTTATGCCAAAGTCACATTTTTTTGCTGACTGACAAGTATAAAGAGACAGGAATTGGAGCAACTCAATCCTTCCCTCTATGAAATAATGACCATTGTTATAGATTGACTTCCTACGCTAATTTTTGAGACAAAATGAAATAAAAGATTTACAATTCTGTATATTAATCTCACATCTTAAAATATCTTAGGAAGATCAAATTGTAAGAAAATTACCATTGACTTACCAAAAACCCTACAATCTATTGCAATACTGTACTGTTGAAAAAGTATGAAAAATCAGGCCACTGCATTACAGCAGTTTTAACTGATGGCATGTTAACCTTCGTTACTGTATGTGCAAGCTTTTGGCTGAGCGAGTCACTGACTGAATAATAATGTGTTTAATAATCTTTTGTCAACTGTAGTATCTCATCTAGATGGTTATCATAATAAAGACAGTAATTGTTTTTTCAAAGTAGCCATTAGAGAATTCTGTAACTGCTACCATTCTAATTAGAGCATTCAAGATTAATTTCAGGAATAGCATTCCCTAAGAGTTCAGTCACAGGGGACACTCATTTAGAAGGAAGTAAATTGTTGTCCATATTTATAAAGGCTAGTCCCCATTAGATGAGATACACTGTACACTTAATAAAGTTAAGTGCTAAGGCGAATTGAGACAAATAAACTAATGAACTCACTTTTCCAAGGTCATTGATCTGCCTAGAAACTAAAGAATGATTTTCTTAGCCTTCTGTAACGTCCAGTTCACTAAAATCTGCTGTGATTTAGATATGTATCATTAGAGGCAAATAATTCCTTATATTCTGTGTGTGTAGTGACTGCAGGTATATCACTGGGAAAGATCCAGGTGTGCGAGTAGGTGACAGGCAGCTTTTCCAAATATTCTTGGTATAGGCAGATCAAAAATCTGCTTACCATGTTAAGACTGATTTGCACAGGAAGTTTCCTGATTTTTCTCATATAGCCCAAGTTCCAATGCAGGCAAAAAGATATAAATCTGCCTCCTTCTGAAAACAAAGAAAGCCCTAGATTCACAGAAAACTGTGAGATCACAGGGGAAGAAACAAATGGCATCATTCATTCGTTGTGAATGCTTGGGACAGAATAGCAGAAATGACAGGACATGTCTGTTACAAACTGTGGAAATTTGTGCACTAACTTTTTTGATCTGCTAGATTTACCAGAACTATAAAATCACTGAGAGACACCAGATGGTGCTATTGTAAATGGTCTTACTACTTTTGATGACCTGCTGATATTGCAGTTTGCTTTTGGAGAGATGCTTATGGTCAGCTGTGATGCTTCATATTTGAAAGCTGAATATACTCCCAACGAAAGTCTGCTTTGGACTAATAGGACAGAACTAATCAGTTGTTAAGTGGAGCAATGGTCTCTGAGCCCAAACAAAATGCCTGACTTCAAATTCCAACGAATATAAGGGAAGGTGAGAACCATGCCTGGATAGATCTCAAGTTTACTTGAAAGGTACCTTTCTGCTCTGGCAGAAATATAGCACCTGGTATAGTATGATTCAGGATAGTCTAATATGTCCAGAAACAGAAGTACGTTCCAAAAACTGTAAAACTGGTTGCCATTTATGTAGATAACTCTGAAAGTAATGCCTCATATTTACTTACATGGAAACCACAACAAATGCCAAGAGCACAATAATACTGTTTAATAGAGAAAATTCTCAGCTAAAAAATACTATTTTTCAGCATAGCCACCACCATTAGCTATGCATTTTGCCAGCAGTGATCAAGAGCCTGCACATTGTGGTCATAAAAAACCACATGGCCATCTGGAATATGGTTTGTCTTTCACATCACTGTCACCACTGCTGAAACACACCAAACCCACTGCCTCACTGTGCTCACAACCACTGTCTGGTCTTCACGAACATTCAGTAAACGTCAGTTAATGTCAGTGGGTGCCGTTTTCCCTGCATGGAAGAATTCAGCTCCACACCTTTGCTTCATACATGCTTCCACGTCAGATACCATTGTGTCAGGCTGCCACTCTGCTGCCATCTGTCACACAGAAACAAAATGTAATGGAATATTGGTAGGAAGGTTCAGCCCCTACTGCCATACCACCAATATCTGCCTCTGACATTGTGGGCCAGCGTAAAATAGGAGACGTTACTTTGGGAGTAGTCCTTGTACCAGTTGAGCAAGTAGTTTGAATTCTTTTATTGTTTTAGGACTGTGAAGAAATTGTTTAAGCCATCATTTTAAAGCAAACATGCAAAGCAGTTGATTAACTTGTGACTGCGCTTACGATCTGAAATGTTTCCGTCACACTGCAGATCACAGGAATGCAATAAATAAAACTCAGCGAGAAATACATTTTTTTATCTCAGCAAATATACAGGCTAAATACATGGTGATCCTCTTTGGGGTGAGAGAAAATTGGGCGTTCTCATGCATGGAAATGTTCATATTACCACTCACTGTACAGCACATTTAGAACAGCCTTATTCTTCTCAATAGCTCTCAATTTTCTTTTAAAATGCAGAAGACATGCACATGAGTACTACATTAAATTTTCTACATGTGCTGTGCTGATGTGCTGTCAGGTCCCATTGCCTGAATATTAATCCTTCCTTTGATGAATGAAGTTTTACATTTCAGAGGACCTTATTTTTATTGCCAGATTTGTCTCTGACTAAGGTTCTCAGTGTTCTCTTCTGCTTGTGACATGGTGTTGACTCTTCCAGTTTTCAGTGAATCCACGAACTTTCTTGCTTACTCTCCCACACCCCAGCAACCAGATGCAATCTGAGTACATTCAGTAAGAGATAATTAGCTGAAAGGGACATTGGTCATAGTACCACAGTCAGTAGGACTGTTATCTTCTAATAGGGAGCCATTTCAGCTTTTATTTCATGTTCTTCCTATTCTAGCAATAGAAATATCATCTCTTTGGATATTTTTTTTTCCTTCTAAACCACAAAATGAGCTGTAGGTAAAAAAAAATCTAAAATTTCAGAAATACTGGAAAATAACACAATTATAGTGTTATGTAACTTCTTTCCACAGTCTGATCTTACAGGGTAGCAGGAAATAGGAAACATAGTTGAAGATGATTCATCACATGTCTGAAACAGATGTTCCTCAATTTGAAATGTATCATCTCAGCCAGGCAAATAGAACTATGGTAGATGTCAGATGCAGTTACATTTGCCTGACAGATATACCATGCTTTGGAACAACATTACTGCTAATGATAGCTTACTGTTGATGTGTAGTTCTTTGTTTTGTTGCTGATGTAGAGCAGTAAGATCTGTTCTGTGCATCCATTAGCAATAAAACTTTGTGTGTGTGTGGTATTGCTAAATTGAATTATAATGCAAAACACAGACTGCGTCCTCACTTCATTTTTCAAGCTTTGCCTGTGCAGTCTCAAAAACAACTGTTAATAAAGCGAGATACTCTCCTCCATGGAGCTAAGCCACCTGATTTATTTCCCTTTAGAATAGCAACTTCCTGTGATTGACCTTTGCACACAGCTGAAGTTACATCCCCATGCAACAGGCCAGCCTTTGTGTGTGACTACAACACTGTCTGAAGGCTGGTGCCAATACTAATTGCACTAAGGCCCGCAGCCACTGCCATCTCTCTGAACTGTGAAGATTTCTTGCTTGAGTTATGGAATGATAAAACACCAATCTCTTTGTACTTCCTTACAAAATGCTGGTGTAGCTTTGCATTTTATTTCTTTTGTGTAATAGAAAGCCTTTATCATTAAGCTAAATACCTATTTCCATAGCAATGAAGTAGACCTAAAACACTATATGCTGGACAGCTCACATGGTAAGATTCATCCAGATGTGTCCAGAACTGAACGGACTTTAAACCCAAGACTGAAGCTTTATAATGGAAAATGCTCAGCAGATGTTTTATGAGGATAAAAGACAGGGAGAGCACAGAAGTTACATTAAGTAGAAAAACAGGAGCTGGTATTTCTCCACCCTTGCTTGATGAGCATAATTTGATGAACATGTTTTCTCATGTTGGCTATTATATTCTTAGGCTGACTTGCACAAAAGCACTGAAAGTAGATATAGTTCTCTATTCTTCATTAACCATGAGGTACATACTAAAATTACAGCTCAGATTCATTGCTCTGCATATTGACCAGTTCTGTAGCGGTGCAGAATGTTGAAGTTAGAGAACTGGAAAATAAGGATATTTTTTATAAGGAAACAAGGACTTTTTAATTATTATTTATTTTGAAAGGTGACAGTACAGGGTTTGTGGGTATTTTTCTTTGTTTGTTTCATTTTGTTTATTTGTAGTGGTTCTCTATAAGAATGCTTGTAAATCTTCCTGAGAAACGCCTTTAAAGAATTTCTTGTAAACGGTAAAAGGATGAGAATGTGATTATAAAAAGAAGCATTCTATTAGAGTTTGAAGAACTTATGTATTTAAACTTTAAATGTTGAACATTATACTATCAAACTCTCACCATTTAAGAAAGTACATACTCATACTGGCTAAGAAAATTGACTTTTATTGTGAATGAGGAATTTGCTTATGTAAAGAATATAAAGGTGACTGACAGCAAGAGAAAATTAAAAGGACACGTATATTGTCAAACTGCTTTCTTTAGCAACAGATAACTGCATTGAGAATAGCCTAAAGGCATGGGTTGTCTTGTTTTGATTAGGCATAGCAATTTGCTATCTATCTTACATGGGGCTTTAATGACTTGTAACTGCAAATAGACTGATTTGCTAAACATACTGATAGCAGCAGCCAGAGTGAATGCTGAGGGACTGACAGCCTCAAAACCAGCTTCTGAAAGCAGGAAAGTTGCCATTTCTAAGTTGCACCTTCTCTCTTGTGTGCACACATACATGTGCCTTCCAGCTAAAACAATGAATGAATGAATGCAGAACAGAGAAACTTAAATAGCATTGTATTCCTCATGGGGGAACCTGTATGTTCAGTTCTTCATAATGTCTGAAATTAAAATGACTCATTGTTCCTGCAAAATTTTAAGTCTCATGAAAGCCTTTAAATGAAGTTAAAATGAAGTTGAGGAAAAAAATAAAAAAAAAAAACATTTTTGTTTTTTTAATCATAAAGGAACTTCGACACATAGATGAATATAACTTGAAAACGGCTGCTTGACAGTTTAACATAAACAATTCCACTGATGAAAGCACAATATGGGGATAATTATCTGTTCAAATAAATCTGCTTGATGCTAATGAGCATTTGAACAATCCATTAAGGAGTCATTTTTTTTTCCATGCAATTTTCTTTGGTAAGCAAAAATGACACATCCAAAACTTTTATTAAGTATACAATTTCCTCTCTATATCGTTGCATCTTCTACAGAGCTTCCTTTTCCAAGAAGGCTTTGCATCTGCAGCAGAAAGGACAGGGCTTGGTCATACACAGCAGCTTGACACAAGAACAGCTGCTGGAGCTAAAATTCAGTTCAGAAGTGACCCAATACTTCACACTGATGTTGCAGCTTGCAGATGTAGTACTAGGAGAGAGACTGCAGAGCTCTTTTGTGGAGGTTTTATCTTGCTGAATGAAACAGTCCTGTATGATCACGTAGTAATTTTAACTAGCTAGCAGGATTCACAGAATCTCTGCCTTTGCCTGTTCCACTCTAATTTTTACAGAGTTGCCTTCCTACATTCAGTCAGTGAATTCTTTCCCAGAAAATGTCTACAGCCACAGAGGTAAAAGCTGGGTTTACTCTAAAAACCGAAAGCATTTGCCAGTTCAGCCACTGACTGTCAAACCACTGCCACCAAACACGATAATGAGAGTTGAGAAGAAATTTTTTTCATAGGAATGTACTAACATCTGGTATTAAAATACAGAAGCCAACATCCAGAATTCATGGGATGTCAATCAGATTTAAAAGGTGCTTAGCTAAGTATTGCAAATATGTAGGCAGTTTCATTCAATCTCACTATTTTCTGCTAAATCACGTAATTTAAAAAGTTAACACCAATTGTACTTGATTTTGGCTTATAGAAGGTGCTTTCTAATCACTTGAGTAACTAATATAAATATTCTTCTTAGGAAAAAATGCCTTTTATTTTAAAAATCCCAGATTTTTCTTATATCTTGACCTGTTAAAAAATGCTAAAGAAGTGAAAAGCTGATGTACAGTGTAAAGGTAATGTCTGCCTCCTCATACCCACACCAAACCACCAAAAGTTGGCATATAAAGTAACCAGCTCTGGAATGGGCAACAAATGACAAATTTTTAGTCCTACGGTCACACTGGACTGGTGTGATGTTCCTTGCATGATTTCTGTCCTGTCATTTTGGTATAAATATAGAATAATTAATGTGTGTCTCTGTAGATGCACAGAATTTTTTTTCACTCCATTTTGAATATGTAGGCCTTGCAGAGGGGTGAATTTCTCCATGTACAGTTTTGGTTTTTGCTAGCTACTGCAAAGGAATTTCTTAAGAAACTCAAAAGAAACATATCCAGCTTCATCTAATTTCCAAAGAGAAAAAGCTAAAAGCCCTTACAGCATCAGCAGGTGATGCTTTTTCCTCTTTCTGGTAAAGTCAAGACAAGGCTCCAGTGATCTAATGTGTTTAGAATTGGATATAGATTTTTAAGATTGGATATAGATTTTTAAAAGAAGGTCAGGAAATTTAATTTCATTCTTGACATCTACTTGGTCATAAGGAGCTATTTATTGAAAAAAAAAAAAAAGAGATGAAAGATTTTAAACTGAGCTCTGAGTTAATTTCAAAATGCATTTTTTTTCCTTACAGGAGAAACAATTTTTTGTGTTTGGTTGTTTCACACTTAGATTCAAGAAAACTCACTTCTGTGGTCACTGAGACATTGAAATTGCATATGCTGTAGTGATTTTTAATTACACAGAAACCTCACTTGCTGTAACAAATAATGAGTACATACAACGGAAAAATACACTAAACCTTTTTCGTAAAAAACAAAATAAAACAGCAGAAGCTTAATAATACCTTGAAAATCTGTTCAGGGAAATTTTTCTGATCTGGAAGTGCATGCTGTAAACATTTTTGCGCAGTATTTTGCCCCAGGGATCTAACTTCCTATTATTAAATATACCGCAGTATGCTTGTTAAAAATATGCCTAAAATAGCCGTTCACTGGCACTTTTAGGTTTAAAATATGTTTACTCCTCCTACCAATAGCTATTCCCCAGTAATTCATTTTCAATGACATAATTTTATCTTTTGTGACTTTATTTCAAAGAAATTTTATTTTGAATAACTTCGGGAGTTCTTTTCTCAGTCATTACAGTATGGAAAGAAAGAAAGTTGTCCAGTAAAAAGAAAATACATTTGTTGATCAGGTGTCCTTATTTGTCAGCAAAAAATAATCCAAAGAACTGAAGCCAACTTTCTCTTAGGAAAGTAGACATACTACTTTTCATGCCAGAATAAATCACAAGGTAACAACAAATGCGATAGTTCTGTTGTAAGACTGAGTTTTATTTCCACCATGTTTGCATGGTTAAAAGCTAATAATGATATTAACTTGTTCATAGGCTTATTTAATGAATACTCTTAAACCTAATCATTTCTGAGAATGACTAGTTGAAGAGATCAGCTGTAGTGATTTTGTAGTACCCTGAGCATTAATACACCAGACAACAGTGGGTCCATTTTCTTTGATTTCCAGTAGCCATCCAGACAGTTCTGATATAAGTAAGTGAGATTGCTCAACTCATTTGCAACAGGACAGATCCAAACATGTTCTCTGAAAAGAAGCAGACAACAAGCATCACTGAATACTTGTGTCAGTAGGTACAGTTCTGTTAATTTCTACAACAACTGAAGATTTAGAGCAACATCTGTCTGCAGTTCTGCAGAGAAATGTATGTAAGGATATCTAGTATTTTCACCTGAATAAAACCTCTCTCTACTCACATTCATTTATCAACCTGGTCCTGAAGTATGTAGGCTTCCATTGCTGTTTTTCTGTAGCTGGTTAACATCACATTTTATTCCTACTTTTATTTAAAACTTTCATACATCTATCATATGTATATACAACACTCAAGCACTGTATTGCACTCTACAGTAGAGGACCCAGTAAACTGCTAAATTTGCAGTGTACTTGGGAAAGAATTGCTCAAGTATGAATGAAAAAAACTTATTCTCATTCTCATTCATATTAAAGTAGAGATTCTGATCTGTAATGGTGATTAATGTAGGACCCTTGAATCCTGAATCTGACCATAAATATAGACAGTTAGTCAAAAATCGATGATATTCCCTGTTATTAATTTATTTGTAATATTCTTATCGCTACTAGGTTATATGGAGTAAAGATAGCTTCACTGGATAAAGATTTCTCTGCTTTCACTAGGGCTGCTTTTGGGGTGTCCAGCTCATTGCAGAGCATCTGCCCTAACATTAGTGCCTTTGAATCCCAAGTGCTTGTGGAGTGTAGTAAAAGTAGTGTATTTTACAAGAGCACTGAAGTTAGTGGCCATGAAGAAGATAAGAAGGCAGAGCAAGTGGTTATCCTGAGAGCACCAGGTGACATTGAATTCTTTACTGGTGTCAACGGAATTCATTGAAGGTTTCTTGAAATAAAGGGAAGAAATCACAAGCTAGTGCGTTCTTTCCGTGAAAGTAAGCATTATAATCACAAATCGTGCTGCAGCTGAAGACTGGGGAATATCTTAGAAGTATTTACTCTAAAATGTTGACAGCTAAATGTAATAATAAAGGCCTAGACTGAAGAGTGTCACTGCCTTCCTCCTCCCATTGCTGTTATGTGGGAGTTTGGAGCAGTTTATTATGTGGTGACCTATATTCCACTTTTCATCTATTGACTGGAAAGGAGAACTCTTTATTTTTTTTAATTCTTGCCTTTGTCAAGCTGTCAGTGGATCTAACACCAGCTGCTAACAGAGACAGCTCACTAGAATGTCTTAGGTGCAGGGGTGAAGTTGTTTCTCACATCTAGGGTTGTAGAGACACATAATTCCCCTTCTCCCAACCGCTAGAAGCTATAATCTTCAGTTTTGATCAGATGGCTCTTGAGAAGTTGTCAGTACATCTGTCAGTCAGAGGATGTCGAAAAGGATATATGAGAGATAGAGAAGTATTTGTGATACTATGTGTCAAAGTCTTACTCTAAGGCCTGTACCGAGTGAACAAAGCTTTCTTTCTTTTTCTTTTTTTTTTTTTAACATTCTTCCCTGCAGGGATCTTTATTCCCTAGTCTGGGAGTTTGAGAATGGGTGAGAGAATTTCAGTCTCCTGGTTTCTAATCTCTGGGCTGACAAGGCTTGCAATGTGACCTTGAGCATATTATTTAAACTCTCAACATCGAATTCACCACTGTTTATGCTCTCTGCAACCTCGGTGTCATTATACTGTGAGTGTAACTTGTTTTCAATTCCCTAACAAGTAATCCCAAGATCAGTGTTTGTTTTTCTCATAAATATTTTGCAAGAAAAATTACTTTTTGGTTATGCTAGAAGAATATATTTCAAAGTACAGCCAGTGGCCAAGCACTGGAGTCTATATACGTCCAAAGGTTTTGGACCTCAATATTTCTGGTGGGACTGTGGATGGAAATAAAGGCATAACTATACACCTACAGGCAAAAAGATACCCTATTTATGGCATTCTCTGTATGGAAAGAAAAAGGCCTGCTGCCTTGACACAGGTATCCTGTTTTCCCTCTAATTTCTTCTCACATAGGTTTTTTCCTTTTCCAGGCATCTTCTTGAATCTCTCATTTTCCTGGACAAGGGCAATGACGACAGATCTCATTGGACACAGAGAAAAGGAGCAAGATGGAGAGAATTTTTGTCTGGTGAGTTATATACCTGCTTTCTTTTTTTCTTCATTTTTAAGCATCTAATTCTAAAGGTGAAGGATCTGCCCATGTTTCAGAGACAATATTCGTCTTCTGTTACAAGTCCTATTACTCTATCATAACATCACAGCTCAACAGTCTCAGAGCATAATGAAGATGGTATTTTTGACACTTACTGTTCCCTGTCATTATCTTTTCTTTTTCTAGTTAATCAATAGATAGTTTAACAATTGCACTATTGGCTATATGCAAGGTTGCTATTTGAATGCTTACACTGTTAGATCAGGAGAATAATAATTTCCTTTACATATTGTATATCTCTTGATACATCAAGCAGGAAACAGAATCTTTAGAGCATTTATCCCCGAGGGAAGAGATGAATAAAAAACCAACTGCGGTTGGCTCTACTTCCTATTGCATTTTGTTTCTCACTCTTTGCTGCACCACCAAGAGTCACTATGGTCTTTGCTATATAGCACTAGAGTTGAGAATGAGAGTTTTAGAGCAGAAAAGGGGAGAAAAACACCAACTAATATTATGAATGTCACAGTTTGCTACACCTCTACTTGGAGTCAGTAACCCTGAGTTATGATTTTCCTATGTTTTCAATGACATGTTGACCTGAAAATGTTTATTAAATCTATCCCTCTGGAGACATTTTAATGATGGAATCAAGTGACAAAATCTGGTTTTTTTTTGTTTGTTCTCATGGATATGATTATTGCCTGTAATAATCATAGTTTAATTTTCAAGAATGTCTATTAGCTACACCAAATTTTCAAATTGAACTTGTCAGATTTTCGTATTTGGAATTGGAAGTTCATTGGATATGTTGCTACATCTCTAGATAATAAATATAAAATGAAATATTGATTAATTTGAAAAAGAAGTGCAAATGAAATCTGTTACTGATTTCCTCTCTCTTCTGCTCTTTCAATGTTGTTGAAAATTTTGGCATGCTTTCCAATATATTTGATGTTAGATGAGCAAGTGTGAAATTGGAAATTCACTGGGGGAAATGGAAGAACACCAATATTCCTGTTACTGAAACAACACTAAATTACTATGACAAATATTATCATGAATATGGAAAGGAAGAAAGATTATGTTTTCTTCTCCAAGTACCTAGCCACAATTTCACGTTCCATAAAAAGGAAATTCAGCAGCCTGCCCATAACTTTGAAATGTTGATCTCTGAAACCAATTCTATCTTCAGAAGACGTACAGCTCATTAAAAATATTAAAATATATTTCTCCCTTACCTATCCCAAAATTTATTTTTAAAGCTTTTTACGTAACTGTTCCAGGTAATCACTCAGTCCTAGAAATTACACCTATTAACTCCTGTATATTCAGGATTGATGGTTTAGCTGAAATTCTTATCTTTCTGAAGTGAAGGTAACTCCCTGCAGTTTCTAACTGAGCAGGGATTCCACACTTTATCTCTTGGTTATGTACCCTATACTTTTTTGTGTATCTTGTCAAGTGTTCTAGGAAGTGTAGGAGGGTGTGTACAAAGGGAGGATGTCAGCCTGGGCAGCACTGTGTGCAGTGGCTTTGTAACAGGAATCAATAGTTCAGAGCAATCAGCCACTCCACTGTAAAGATTTGGATGTAGGAAGCATTAAGTGCAGAATTTGCATAGCATTTGATTTGTCAAGGGAAATCTGACCTGTGCGTGAGGTTTGGTTTTCTGACCATAAGAAGTCAGGGAAACGGAAAATGGAGATGGAAACATACAAATACATCCATTCTTACTTCTTTTAATTTATTCTTTCTTGCTATAGCCACAAACTGATGCAATCTTGCATTCACTAAATAGACTACAAAGTAACGTTGACCACAGGAATTATGACTAACTTTGGGGAGAAGGATTAGAGTTGTTTTACCTTTTGTAGTCTCTTTTCATCAGCTGTATAGAAAAGAGCAGTTCAAAGCTCTGGTTCTCCCTGGTTTCTTTCACTTTGAAAGTATTCCTGCTTGGGTATAACAAAGATCTGGCTTTTTTGCTGGCTCATTTTTCTCCCTTTTTTTTCTACATGCCTGACTTCAAAGATGATGATCAGAACAACTAATGAAAATCTCAGAGTATCCTTGAGGAGGCACCATTTTATCTTAGCCACAAAGTTTTCTACTTCCATTGTATGCCTAATAATGTGTCTCAGAAGAGGTCTGAGCTGATTTTATAGGTTCGGAAGTTTAGCTAGTTGGGTAGATTGGAGAAACACCTGGATCAATCCTTTGTATTTTCCAAGGCTTGCTCATTACTTCACTAAACTTACAATGTTTGGTTGTGGTACTTATTCTGATTTCTAACCAACACATTATCATATAGTCCATCAGTCATTTTGCCACCAAAACATACACAATTTAATATCATGAAGGATGCTACTAAGAATTAATTTCATTTTGAACAGTTCCTTCTTAGAGATAGGAAAACATAGCGCTATCAGATGTTGCTGAATATGGGAAAGGAAGTTTGCTATATATTTTCAGGGAATTTTCTACACCTTTTGTAGATAGTGGCTGTCACTTTTAAAGTGTCACAAGAATGTGGTCTGCCTAAGCTGTGAGCACAGAGAAAGCTCCCATTTTTTTCTTTCTAGAAGTGTTTACTGGTTTAAAACAGAAATTTGAGCCAGGAATGATTAGGTTCTCTAGTGGTTTGTGAAGGTAACTGATCTTCAATATAAAATTAAAAAAAAATTGACTGTGGTACCCCATCCCTGGAGGCATTCAAGGTTAAGTTGGATGCGGGCCTGGACACCCTGATCTAGTGGGTGGCAAACAGCCCATGGCAAGAGAGTTAGAATTAGATGGTCTTTAATGTCCCTTCCAACCCAAGCCATTCTATGTTTCTATGAAATTGAAATGGAATTTTCTTTCCACCTCTTTTCATAACTTGGCTGCTCTTGTAATAGAATGGATTGTTGTCGTAAAAAGATGTACAAGCAAGCATAAAGAAGCATGAATTCATTGACATTATGGCCAGTTTATGGAACTCATTTTCTTAGGAGGTCATAAAATTCTGTCTATCTGTCTTACTAAGGAAAAGGCTTGGTAACATTAAAGTGTTAACAGAGAAGACCTCAAAATGGATTCCTTGTTTTATTCTTGACAATTCCCCTTTAAATCTTTGCTCACCATCCCCTACACCTTTGCATACTTCAGTACTATTTGTGTTTCTGCTTTGTGTGAGAGAGGATGAAATGTTTAGGATCTGTCTAACCCCTGAAATTGCAGTGATTTTGACCTGGGTTCTTTTCAAGCAATTCTAAATTTATATGAGCTGAGCCAAGGGAACTGACCTTTTGAATTAGCATAACTAAATGTGTTTAAAAATCCAACTCAGGCTACACTGGCATTTTTCTCTAAGGAACATGACACAGTGTCAGTACTTCTGGGTGTGGTGTGCTTTTTGATTCACATAGCTTATGACTACCCTGTTCCCAACATGGCCTATGTGCTAGAGACTTGTTGTCTATGATGGGTTGCAGACCAGAGGAGTGTCATGATATTTAGGTTATTTTTACCAATTTATTAGGTTATTTTTACCAATTACATTTTTTCATAATGCATTGTATATGACCTTTTAAAATCTGCAGCAAAGAAAGCAGTGCTCATCAACACTTTTGTGCAAGCAGGAAGACTGTTTTGTGACCTATCCTTCCCCTCTGAGGTTCCCAAGGGTCCCTGGCAGCTGTGATGGTTTTTCAGTATGTATTTCCCACCATGCCAAATTTCCATTGTAATGTCTTAAGGTCTGAGAGAGGATGAAGATTAGTGTTCCTTTCTCTCTGTGCAATAACTTTGACATGGGCTCCAAAAATCTGGTTAGTTGGCAAAGACAAACTTGAACATGTTGCTTGCCAGATATGCCCAGCTGTACGTATGCCACCTGCTTATCCATGTGCCATGTGGGCAGGCTGCCTTTTACGTTGCTGACAGTGTGGTGTGATGCATAATATGGTATAGCAGCCAGATACAAAGATAAGAAGCTTCTCTGTCTCCCTTTTTTTTTTTCTTTTTTCTTTTAGTCAGTTAATCTAGTATCAATACAAATATGAGCAAATTTCAGGATTAATTTAATTAAGAGCCAGTTTAAGCTAAATCAAGGTAAGCCCCCTTACACTGAAACAGGATTATATACAGGAGGTGTGTGCTGGCTTAACTAATTTACTCCTAAACATATGGAAACAAAGTCATGTAACCAGCATCAAAAATACAGGAAACCATGATGGAAGACCACAGCTTTTTTTTTTTTTTCTTTTTTTAAGAGTACAACAACAAAAACTGTCTTGAAATTTTTTCTTCTAAAATATGTAGAAGTCATCTGGGTGCAAAATAATCACTAACATGAGAGCATTCAGTGAGCAGTGAGCAAATGCTGCTGCACAGACAGAACACGTGAAAACTGATCAAATCTGTAATGGGCTTGGAGTGCTTAAATCCTTGTTACTTGTAAAACTGTGGTGATAAAGAAACAGTGTTATAAAATTAAATAAGTATTCCTAAGAAATGCAAGTATTATATTACATCCTCCAGAGTGAAATAGCAAATGTGGTTTCATAGCTGGAACACTTTTTACTTACAAACTGATACTTCAAGAAATGCTGTAATCATTTTCCATATATAAAGCAATATTATGCCATTTGCTTCTTAGAAATCTCTGCAATAAACATACTAGAAACTCATTAAGTCTCACTAAACACTTCCATATTAGGTAAGAGTTATTTCATATTTTAAATAGATAAATGGGCATAGCATGCCTAAGTGACTTGTGTAAGATAATTCATCATGTTGATAGCTTCCATGGCATGTAGAGTAGCAAGTCCTCTCTTTGCAAAACAGGGGACACTGATAGATTTTTCATTACAAGAACACTTCCTTTTTTCTAACCCCAAGTCCAAGGAGCATAGAGTAAATCTACTGTTTAACTGTGTTGGTTCCTTTTGCCTAATGCTTAAAGGACTATGTCACATACAGTAAATAACTGTAAGATGAAATCCCTACCAAGGTAACAAGTGCCAAATAAAATATATTAGTCAATAAAAAAACTATTAGAAAGCAAGTCCTTTTAATGTGATTTACAGTAGGCTGAAGTCTCAAAACAGCAAATAGAAGGAAAGAAAATTACACTATAAGAAGTAAAGAGTACCACTATTTTTATGGTATATGTTGGAAAAAGAAGGAAAAGTAATGAGTAGGTATTGGCTGTGGCCTGTTACCACTGTTTCCCAGGGGAAATACTCCAGCATTTGAAAGCATAAACACCAATAAGGCAGGGAAGCTTATTTATTATGGTTAAAGGCTCAAGCATACAGGTCATTTTCTAATTATCTTACTCTGCTTTCCACTGCTCCATGTTTGTCAAAAGGATGTTTTGTGGTGTGAGTTACTGTTTAATATGTAGAAGAATGTAGGGATTAAAGAGAATTGCGATCAATTAATAACAATTATTGACAAGACAAATTAACAAGGCCTAACATCTAACTGCTATTTAGAAATTGCTACTTGTGGTAGGGAGCTAAACTTGATACAGTGCTGTTGCTTGTTGGGGCACAGGACCATCATTGGGGACATACAGGTTCTGTTCCCACTTCGGGCTGATCTGTGATTGTGATTTTGTCACTGTACTCAGATTTCACACTTGATGAATGAGAAATGCTAGTTATCTCCCTTGTAAATTGGGAGTCAATGAAAAAAAAGTACGTATCAGTAGGTATCATTGAAGAAAGAAAACATTGTTATTATTTGCAGGATCCATAATAAATCCAAACACAAAATGCTGCTGTTGACAAAGGAGATTTCTACTGCCATGAAACAAAGTTTATTTGCACAATAGCTTAAAAGCCGGAAATCTCCCAGAGGTAATGCTGATAAAACATGTGTATAAATAGCATGTTAGTTTAGCTTTCAGTCTGCGGCATAGATTCCTTCATAGATTCACTCTCACAGAAAAAGAAATAAGAAAATGTTTATCTGAAATGTGTAACATGGTTATGTGTGGAGGCTGGAGGGGATGGGGGAAAAGGAAGGCAGCAACCTTGTCGCATTTAAAGAACACACTTTTTACTCTGGGAAAGGCAGTTGCCTTCTATTTTTAATTAGTAGAGCTAGCACCACTAGAATAAAAAGAATCCAAGCAAAGACAACACAAGATAAGAGCTGTATGTATTGAACTGCTTTTCTTGCCTACAATGTGGTAAAATACTACTGGAGCTGTTCTGTAACTGAGAATTTGCTCTAACAAATAGTGTTATTGTGCCTTTTGTATCTATTGCAGTTTTCATGGAAATAAATAAGAGGCCTTACTTTCAGAACAACCTACTATATTTAAATGCTGGGTTGGTGTTAGTATTTTAGAAATTTGGTGATAAAAATTGCTCTCATGCATGCTACTCTTAAAATCTACTAAACCTAATCAGCATCTTCCTCATAAGAGAGACCACCCGGCACAGCTGGCTGTTGAAGAAAAAAAACTATGGATAGTGGATCAATACTTCATCTGTGATTTGATATTTTCTGTTCTGGCTATTGCCTCAGTTGAATTTTGCCCTGCTCTTCCTGAGCCAGTGGGACTCAGAAGGACCACAGAATGGTTGACTCAGCTGCTGAGCAGAGATGATGCTATAGAGCCAAGGTGTGCTGCCAAGATAGAATCAAACAGTAGTGGGATGGCAGATTGCCTGCTCCTCTGGTCCAGCAAGAATTGCCTGCATAGAGTGGAAGAGAAACTGAATCCTGAGTGTGATAATGGAGGTCCTAGAAAAGAGGGTGATGATGGTAGATGGCAGGTTTTTTAGAGGCTCTTACTAAGAGCTGGTTTTGTGGAACTGCAGCCATCAAAGTCTTGATCAAGAGAAAATCAGGACAGCAGTTTTGTCTGTCAGAGTTCCAGTCTTTGTAGAATGAAGAGATGGAGGAAGGAGAAGAGGAAAGCAGAGGAGAAAGGAAGCTGAGTGCCTGGATCTGCATGACAGTGGGCCATTGTTGGGGGATACCAAAGGTTGTAAGGTATCTCTTGAGGAAATATGTCTGTCCCAGAATGCAGTTTGCTCCATGCCCAGTACAAGGTCTTCAGACACTGAAGTATTAAAAAATGTTCCTTAGCATTGATCACATCACATTGCAAAATCAGCAGTAAATGATTAATATTTTTCCTTATCATTCCTATAAAGAGGAGAAGCTGTTTGGAAGTTGCAAGTATTCTTTGAGCAGCCCCCTGTTTCTTCAGAAAAGATCTTGTACATGCCTCCCAGTATTTGACTTATTTCAGTCTGTAAATCTTTGACATTTTTACTGCTAAAGTACAGAAATATAAATCATGGTAAAAACAACAACAACAACAACACATTTTTTTAAATGTCAGTACCTTCCACAGCATATGTCTGTTTGCCAAGGGACTGATAACTATTCTGATAGCATTAGAAATGTTTTTCAAATACCAAGCTGAACTGGCCAAATCAGTTCTTGTACCCCCATTTTCTACGCATAGAATAAGTGGACATTATAAGCCACTAACTATTCTCAGAACGTCTTCTTCATTGAAACGTAAAGGTGTCATCACAGGTTTAAGTGGTTGATACATGGTGTTTTTTGTTGCTTTTTTTCTTTGGACTACTTTTGTAACACAAGAGATACTTTCCAGAATAACAGGATAGTTCCTGCAGTCAGGATGATAGGAACAAGAGATAGTTTTACAAAAATCTCTTCATTTATTTATGTGATTAATGTCACATAAATAAAGCTTAAGCCTTCATCTTTTCTGCCTTAGATTTATGTCCTTACTTGAACTTTTAGTTCTGCAGGTGTCATATCTCCGTTTGTTTTGATCAGAAATTTCATCCTGTACCTAAGAAAGTTAAAATTGTAGTGGTCCTGTGAAAACTGCAAGAGTTAGTGAAATCTCTGTGCTCTCATAACAGTATGATAGGATGTTCCTTGCTGTGTGGAACCTTTTGACTCCATGAAGTTATGCATTCTGAAATTACAGTCATGGATTTTACCTCAACAAAATAAAAGCCAAATCTCCTCTGTGACTGCTAGTAGTGAACTGTACAGACTATATTGTCAGGTAAAAAGAGACTGGAGCAAGAGAAACAGAGATGGTAACTGGTCTTCTCATCACTCCCAAGAGGAGCAAGGTCTAGGAAGTTCACTCATTAGCTTCAACAGAATGTATCAGAAGTATGCAGAAAGCAGATATTGAAGTAGTAGAGGATATACTAGATAAATAGGTAGATATGTATAGGATATATAGAATAGTAGAGGATGTATTGCTCTAGAACAAAATGATGAATTTAGAAATCTGACAAGCAAAGTGAGCTTAATATCCAAACTATTTTTAGATTAAAGGTGTCTTGGGATCCCAATTTTGAGAAGTGGAATAATGTGCCTCCCAGAAAGTTCAATTAAAGTCATAACATTTAGCAGCATGTACTACTTATTCCCTAGAGTTCAAACTCCATATATTGCACCAATTTGCTAAAGATGTTTCTCCAGAAGTAGTGGGAAAACAATATGCAAAACATTTTATAATTGTGCAGGAAGTTTGAGATGATGTGACTGGAGTGAGAGAGATTGTTGCCATGTGATTTTTTTAGCTGGTCACAAATCCCTGTAGAGGAAACAGAACTGAGTACAAAAGTGACATTTAATTTCACTGAAGAATTTGCTTCAATTTGCTTCAGCTTCTCTTGATGATTTCTTAATGCCATACCTATTTTGTGATCTCGAAGGAGTGGAGGGTTAGGTTTGTGGATATATGTGCTAAACCAAGTTGAAAAATGTGAATTTGATACTACTTCTTCAAATTCAGTTCTATTGCTCTAAGAAGTCATGCCGGTTTTGACATCTATCATAATATCTGGTTAGGTAGAGTGATTTCCTTATGAAATGAAAACACAGTTAGGAATGACAGGCCCTTTTCCAGCACTGCTTCATCCCCAACATTATTTATTTATTTATTTATTTATTTACTTACTTACTTACTTACTTATTTGGAGCCTTAGTATCTTTGCATTTACCCAAATAATGATACTAAAGTGGACAAGATGTCAGCAGGAAAAGTTGGCTGTTGATCTCCAGCTGGATCTTTTGGAAAATCCAGAAGAACCGTAGGAAAGGGTTCAGTAGAGAAGAAAGTGAGTCCATGTACTTATAATTCATTTGACTGCCCAATTTGCAAAGTCAACATGTGTATGATTTAATTATTCTGAAGAAAAGGCAAAGTGAAGTGTAGGAACTTGGAGAGTAGAGGGGAAGGTTTGAGATGCAGCAGAGCAGATGGAGAATGAAATAGAAGAAATAATATGCAAGGGCAATTGCTCTGATTTTGCCACTGACAGAGTAAAGAGTTTATGTCTGTTAAATCCAACATATTGCATAAAGCATGAACTGTAAAACTTGCTGTCTCATACAGATAATTGATTTGAAAATTTCATCTGGATTTTGTAGGAATCCTGCTTTGGTTTCAACATAAAATGAATCATTTTCATCCATTTTAGGAAGCAAATGAATATGAAAGTATATTTGGAAAATTAAAGAACGGTAAAACAATGGGATTGTTAGCCCAATTTGGAGTTCATTCTGCTTCTTATCAAAGCACTGTGAAGATTGTACACTAGAACTTCACCTGATTGAAAATGAATCAAAGAGGTAACGCAAGACAATATCAGCAAGGCATCTAGCTTGTCTTCCATTGCTTATCTGACTTGGAGACATAAAGTAATTGAATAAACACCTGCAACAGAGTATAATATTTACAAATAACTCTTGGGAGATCTGTATTGGTAATTTTGGTGACTTATTGAGTGCTGTTCTAAAGAAAACCCAGCGACCACCTTCACCTTCAGCTTTGATATATTCTTTTCACCGTCAGATAGAAGAAAAAGTGAGATATAGCAAGTGTTTATGTACGGTAGGCATTTCTCATTAGAAATGATAAAAGGAGGATTGAAAAAATGTCATGAAAATTCTGCCTGAGTAGAAACTGTGTAGGAACTCTGTTTGGCAAAAGAAGGAATCAAATTCTCTAGCAATGTTACCATCAGAGGGTGTCCATTCAAAGCATTTATATTCATTTTCTTCTGTGCTGCATTAGCTCCTGTATTTCTACTTTGTACCACCCTAGTCTGTTATTCTTGGCTTTCACATTCTAAATAGTATTCTTTATAAGGCCTTAAGTGTATAGATAGCCTGGTTAGATCAGTCTTCTCATTGCCAATCTGGCATAAAGATTGTAGACATTGTTACCATCAGTACAACATTAGGTAGTTTCACCTGACAATACAGTAGGATTCTAGGAAGTATCAAATTGCAGCTGGAATGTATTGCAGCTCTGTCTGAATTTCAGAATAATCCAAATGATATGTTGATGCACAGATGAAAAATAGAACTAGTAGGAAACAGAGCTCCATGGCAAAAATTGGTCTTTAGCTGCTCCACTGTTGGTGCTGGATGAGAAAACCAGTGAAGTATTATCTGCATTGGCAGTATGGCACGAAAAAAAAGAAAAACAATAGATTGCATTTGGGATCTGTGATAGCTTTATTGATGCATGACAATATTGCCTTACAGCAGAAGCAAAAAAAAAAACGAAAAAAAAAAAAACACCACCAAACCCTAGAAAACACCATGAAATAGTGTAACTTTAGAATGATTAACTTTCAAAGTAAAAGAAGATACTTTTAAGTATGCCTAGGTACATTTCTCTTCAGGAGTTTAAGGGATCAGTATCTTTCCTTTGTAACATTTCATTATGTGAAAGAAGAGATGCATTTGAAGAAAAACGATGTGTAGGTAGGTTTGAATTCACCATGACTGTAGTCTGAATGTTGGTTGAAAATTCCAGGTGAACTGTAGGTTCTGGAACAGCAAAAATGGGAATAAGTAAAGTTACTGAGCTACAGGTACACAACTGGAATGACTGGGAAATTTTTTGACCTGTAAACAGCACAGGCTGTAGATGTGGGCCTCACGCTGTGTTTTGCCCTAATTCTTGCCATCCTTGGGATATTTCTATTAAAAGAGAAAAACATTCTAAAGTACCTTTTAAGAACATTATGTGAATTAAATTACGTTATGGACACGTGAGGATTATCCAAGTTTTCAAATTCCCTTTGAAAAAATCTACATATAAAGTGCTAAGTAATATGAATTACATTAACTAAATTATAGGCAATTGTGATACATTTAATTAATAATCTTCAATAAGAACATATGTAAAATATGTTTAAGGTACTTTCAAGTACTATTTATATAGGAAATATTAGAAACACTTTATTTTCATTTCTGATGAAATTCAGATCCATGATACTGATACTCTTGGAAAGGAATTAAAACTTTCAAGTAAAGGCACCAGACCTTCTGGAATTCATGCCATAAAATACTATGAATTAAGAAGACGATCTGGTTATCCAGATCAGGTTTGTAGTACAAAGACATTTTTTTAGTATAAAACTTCTTTCAACTCTAAAATGATTTCCTATCATTTTTGCAAGGCAAGCTGCTGACTCCTCAGTTGGTCTGTTTTAGTGATGTCATCACATGTTGTGAGCCTGGTTGAAAGGCAGGTCAGTGAAATGTAGAATGCTTAACAAGCATGTGCATTAATAATGTAACTTTAGCAGCACTACCCGCAAAACTAGAATGTTTTGTGTCTGCCTCCACTGACCCCTTCCTTTGCATAGTACACTTCAGAGTGTCACATCAGAATGGAGTTCACACTTGGCTGGAGAGTGAAGATACTTGAGTTTCATCTGAATTTCCAGTGGTGATGGTGTAAAAGCACAACCACTCAATGATTATTTTCCTCTAGAGAACAGTGACATACACATAGAATCATAGAATTAGTAAGGTTGGAAAAGACCACTAAGATCATCCAGTCCAACCATCAACACATCACCACCATGCCCTGAACCATGTCCCTCAGTGCCACATCTACCCATTTCTTGAACACAAGAACTATCCACCAGGGCAGATATCACAGGCGGAAATCGTAACCCCTGAGCATGTGCATTTGTTAATATAATTCATATTTACAGAGCAGAGTGTATGCCTGTATAGCATATCAATATTGTGCCAAGAATGAGAAAGATATTTGGTAATTTTATGTTGTTCAGCTTTTAAAGTTATCTCACTTGCCCTGCATTCTGCAGGTTTAGAGACAGGAATTGTGTTATATACTACCACATGCCCACAAAATAAATCTGCAATTCAAGCACGTGAGAGTAGTTTACAAGCCAGCTGGAAACAAGGATAAGCAGTTCTCACCTGCTGACCCCTGTCTTAAAGTGAGATTGTTTTGTCTTACCTAAATAATCCTTTCCACCTCACACTTATAACCTGAAAATGATGAAAGCTCAAAGCTCAGTGAGTGGCTCTCTAGCATTCTTGTCTTGTAGCAGCATATCTGACTATACTGGAGTGTTCTTCATTTCAGACTGCTCCAGAGGTTAAGGCATTCTAAAATGACTTTTATAAAATCTTCAGAAAATTACCATTTGGTGTATCTCTAGTACAAAGCAACTGCAGTAAATTCTGACACGCACTTTGCTGGGATTATACATAACTACTTGAAATCAGTTTTCATTGTCACCTGACTGAGGTGACTAAGGTAGATGCACAGAGCTGCTTTCTGCCTAGTGTTCTGCATGGTTGGCTAGGTTACTTTTGCTGTTACCTGAGACACACAGAGGTGTCAGGAACTGACATTGCAATCAGTGGTTTTCACTCTTATTACATACAGCCTTTACAGTAGATTAGATCCCAGCATTAATAAAACATTGAATGGAAGTGCAAGAATTAATACAGTGCAAGAAGTATTTAAAAAATGTGAGGTAATTAGTCAGCCTTTTCTTCAGCTGAAAAGATTCAACTCAGTTTCCTATTGATAGATTGCTTCCAGGAATGCTGGATCAATAATGTAAAGTGTTATGGGATTATAACAAAAGGCACAGTGCTTAATAAAAGCAAGCTTCATAGTGGGTTTTGTTATAATCCCCCTGATCTTCAGATATGTGATCTCCTGTTTGTACAGAAAGGCAGAATAGCCTGTGCTGACTGTCAATACAGGTGATTGCTTCCTCAGATTGTGCAGCCAGAGGGAAAGAAAGGATCTAGATTACCCAAAAGCAACCTCAAGTTTCCCGTGTGGCTCAGTTACTTTAAGAGCTATGCAAAACAGGACTTGTAAACTGGGCACAAAGCAAAAGTTGTCATTTTCATTATGCATTTATAGTATGATAATATCCAGGCATCCAGACAAACAGAAAGACAGAAAAACCCTGCTCTAAAGAGTACAGTAGAGTTTTATACCACTGGCCTTCACCCAAAGAGGCACAAAGAGTTCCTAAGAGAGAACAAATTCTTATTTTTCTCAGGAGGAATGCTAGGTCCACAGTAGTGGCCAGTAGTTGCTACAGGGAATGCTGTCAGGAGTATCATCTTGGAATATTTACTACTATACTGGAAGGGAAAGAAAAAAGAATCTCTAATATCTAATGTGACGTTATGAGTGTTACAGAGGTGCAGATTGATGTACATGCATGTGATGTATGTGTGTAACTCCATTAGCACTAATGGGAGTTAATGGATATAGCCTACTAGAAGAGAAGAGGCTATTTTTCTAAGTGTCACAGACTAATAAAAATGACATTTCAATTTGGATGTCCAACCTTCAGTTTAGGCAGCAACTGCTTCAGATGAATTTTTTGATGGCTACAGTACCATAATTAACTTCAGGATCAAATGGATTTGTTTGTGCTTTCTATAGTTCATCCACAAGTTTTAAGGCCTCGATTCTGTTCTATGACTTAAGGGGAAACATATTCACTTGCATTTGGAAGCTTTGTTTTCTTGGTATAATGCAGGAGGAAGGGAAGGAATGGGAAGTGAGAACAGCCTTTGTTAAGTGATATTCCTGTTTTTAAAAAAGTTGACCCTACTGAAGAATGCTTGCAGTTGAGGTGATAGTGCTTCACAAGTAGATGCTTTGTACACGTTTGTTTGACTTGCATGGCTGAATATTTGAGGTAGAGGTGTTCATGAAATACATAGCTACACATGGAGATCTGGCCTCAGTTAGCTTTTAGAGCCTAACTCAAAATGACTGGGAATAGTTCAGATGGGTTATATACCAGGAATTTAAACTGTGTTGTATGTTCACTCTCATTATGTGGTTGCGAGAATAGCTATGAGAGAAGGAAGGCAGGACTAGAATGAAAGTTGCTCAAGAGATGCCTGTGTGGTGCCAATTTCAATTCTTAGACTGACTGCTGTCAGTCTAAGTTCAGGTCAATGAACATGTTAGGGGCTCAAGTATTACTCAGAGTGAATATAGGGAATATAATATAATCCATAAGTTTTTGTATGTCTGGATGTATTTGAATAAAGATTTCCAGTTTTTAAAGATAAATAGTGCTAGAGCAGTGATGTAAATCAATATAGATTTGCTAATTATGGACAGAATGGGATTTTATTTTAGCTTAGAACTACAAGGAAACAACTCCAGCTATGAAAGTCAAATTCAGTCAAACGATAGGGATGCTGTTGGTCCAGCTGAAGTTGTAAAAAAATCAGCTAAATAGTCAGATGTTGTTGGATATGATGGCTTGTGTTATGAAGACGTTGTATCTTTCATTAGGCTGTGTTAATATATATGCAGAAATCTATCAACGAAAACATGATTTACCATTGTTTATAATACAGCTAGTTAAAGGTCTCTCTCTTTTCTTCTAGTAAGTAATGTAAATGAGCAGAATATTAAATCCTACACTATATCCATTAGGAAATCTAGCAGTTAGACAACTACAAGCAGTTTAATCCTCAGAGCAGTTTAAAAGCTTTTCCATTATGTTATTAACTACATATTACCAAGGGAAAATGCATAATGGCAAAAGGCTTCAGTATCCCAAACTACACAAATCTGAGCAACAAAAAAGTTGACATGGTTTGAAAACACCAGAGAAGGATAGTTCCATTAAAAAAAACATATACATATCTCATTAATAATACTGTCAGAAGCTATGAGATCTATGACATGAGGCTGGAATAGCTAATTGTGATCAAATAATTCCAGATATCTACAGTGCCACTGATGTTATTATTTTTAAGAATTATTTTTCAATATTCTTATACAAGACTTTTCTGATTTCCTTATCTCCCAGTCTGAAAATGTTAGAGTAAAAGGTAGATTTTATGGAAGATGTCATTTTTTTTGCATACAAATGCTATATTCTCTGCTTAATTAGAAGCATGCAACTAGATCCTTTGCCCTTCTGAAAAGTATGCAATTAATGTCCCAGTGCAAGGAGTGGTCAACAGCCGTGTAAAAGGAAATTACTGTCCCTGACAATCTTATTTTTAAATGTTTCTCAAAGTTATTGTTGAGATCTTTTTGCTCGTAAAAAAGTGACATAGGTACCACCAAGGAATGCACTTTATGCACTTCATTCATCAGTCTTAGGCACTCATTGCATGCCTTCATCCACTTCTCCCCTCCACCTACTTCCCACTCCAATACCTGGCAAAGTATATTAGTGTTTTATATGAAAAATGGGTTGCATGTACTCCTAGATGTATTCTTTCCTCCAGAATTATGTTCTGAGAAATGGATGATGAATGTTAAGCAAAGTTAAAACATTTGTAGAGAATTAAACAGCAGAAATGTAAGATTAGGTTGACCTCACACTTAAAGAGATTAAAAGACTTTCATTTATCCTTTGATCTCATTGTGTTGCTGTAAAGATCTTTATGGTCAATGTTATGGAGGATTATCACCGTTCTAAATTATTGTTAAAATTTTCAGTAATAGATTACATGCAGAAAAAATGGTCTGCTATATAAATGGCAAAGACACTTTACTCATTTCAGCCTTCAATTTTAAACTTAAGCACCAAATTCCAGCAAATGCTCCCCACTTAATTAGCCTGGAAGAGAAAACTAGCACACTATGTGAACAATAGTAACTGCTTTCTGCTAGCTTACACAGTGGGTGAAAGCTGGGAAAAGTTCCGTTCACTTGGATAAGACCTCAGTACACTAAGGTTATGCTGGCTTTTTGTAGATATTACATATTCACAACCTCCAGCTCAAGGTGGAGGTTTGCTTTAGAGATCTCGGCCAAACTTTTGCTCCTTTTCATACAGTGCCATGTCAAATAGCCACTTTCCTTTCACCTTAAAAGTGGTATGATTTATAATGCCTAAATGAGGATTTGGACATCTTTTAATGGAAAGTTCCTGTAACCCTATTATCCTCTCAAACACTTAGTGACCTGTTTAATTTCATAAGTTGCCAGCAATCCTAAACTGAGTAGTCACCGATTTCTGAATAAAAACTCAATGTGATCTCTCTGAACCATTACAAGGAATTAAAATTGGTGATGGCAGAAGTGGCATTACCAATAAGTGCAGCCAAATTTCAATAAATTGCACGAAGGTGCACTGACTTAGGGAAAACTATATGACAGTGTAAGTCTGATGCAGAGATGAAGTGCGGTCCCGTTGCTATCTCACGTAGCGACAGTCTTGGCAGAGTACTTCTTCAGTCCCTCTGTCCTATCATCCTGATGAACCGTACCACCCATAGGCTCAACAGCTATGTCAGCAAGTGCAAGTTTGTTACTTGTAACTGGTTACAAGTATATTGTACATATAACATTGATACGTTATAAACTAAAAAAATAAAAAAGTCACTCTTAAACCTTTCTGGTTTAGAATCTTTAAAAGCTTCAGAGCGAATCAATTGGACAGTGGTCCATCTAATCCATTATCCAAAGAGATGCTTGTAAAGAAGACACAAAAAATGCTTCTTGTACTATCGGTTGTTTGCATGAGCCATGTGTGTTCTTATACTCTCCCTTTGTTGATGTGTATTTGCTTTTTCTTACTACTCTCTTCTATAAAAATAAAAAATAAGTTGTCATAAAGGAACAGTCTCACTAACAAGACCATAAGTTGCAGTCAGAATTGAAGCTATCCTAGCTAAGGAAGCAGAAATACTTTCTTTCATAAAATTTTAGACTATATTTTTGCTTTTTGTCAAGTGTTTCCTTTGTTGTGAAATGCCTATAATTGCTACTTACTCTTGCTATTGGTTTTCTTTTATTCCTTTCTGATAGTAACAGTGGAAGCTTTAATTGGTTTCACCTTGCAGAGGGAATGACATTTCTCTCACTCCTTTAAGGGATGTATTTGTCAATTAAACAACTTTGAATATTTTGGGGGAGGAATTAATTTCCAGCTACTGTTTATTGTGCAAATGCAGCATGTGATCTTAGGCATTGTAGTGACAGTATATTCCCTTTTTATATTTTTTATTTTCTTTCCAAAGAAAATCATCCCTGCATGGCAGCAGCAGCAGGCTGTTCTCATCTCTTTGACATTCTCTGTGAAAATAGTCTGTGTATTCCCTGGGAGGGCTTTTGGAGGGCCAGATTGTCCTATTCCGTCTACGTTTGCATAAAAAGTAGAGGGGTGTAAGAAACCTTGTCTATGTTTTCTGCTTAGGTCAAATTGTTAACGTTTGCAGACTGGCTCACAGATGCAAACTGCATCATGTTCTTTCCCATTCTTGGATCACTTTGAAGGAGCCAAAACAAGATAATCAGGGAAGGACTCAGTTCTCCCTTCTCACAGGCAATATGCCTGCAGACTGAGGAGTGTAATTCTAAGTTGCTTTTATGGTTCCTTTTCTTTAAGAGGAGATCTTTTTTCTTGCTAGAAAAATACAAATACAAGAGTCTTTTTCCACTTTGCTGTTTGGAGACATCTTACTCAGTTTATGGTTTACTTGACTTTCTGATCACTCAAAAATCTAAAATTTGGACTGGGCCCTTCAAAATACTCTAACACTACCTCAGAAAAGAGTTGTTAACATTAACAGAGGACCAGTAGGCTGCAATGACAAAATTAAGTCAAAATGCATTCAATCCAAAACCAAAACAATGACGTCTTTGTGACTTACCTGAAGTTTATCATCAGGAACACCTCCCACTCAGCAAAGCATGTTACATTAATACCATTTTCTGCTGTAAATTAACACCTTCTCATTGTTCCAGATTATTCATCTTTCTGTTTTGATCAACTGTAAACCATAGAATATTGGATCCTATTTTATTCAGCTATTCCATTTCTCATGTTCCTTCTTTCCTTCTCCTCCCACTAGATGTGTGCATCCATCTAAAAATGGAATTGTTTTATACTAAAAATAAAATTTAAAAGCTCTGAGGTTTCGGTTTCTGTTGCATTCACAATTGCTCACCCTTTCCAGTTCGTGAGCAATTGTCATTTAACGTAGAAGTGAAGTTAGATTTCCTAAAAAGAAAAAAATGCTTGATGTCAGAATGTGTTTTCCTGTAAATCACACAGATGGAGCGAGACACAGTGATTGTAATGCAGGACTGACATTCTTTTACACTGTACAGTCATCTAATATTGGTTGCCATAAACACTATAAATCAGTGTACAGTGTAACTGTGCAATGCAGTTTAAAACACCAGTCTCTGAGCCTGATGCAAGATGCTAGCAATAAAACATTTACCTCTACCTCAGTTACTTGTTTACAGCTTGTTTGTTGGGTTTCTAAACTTTCTCGTGGTTCACACTTGACATCAGTCTGTATGGCAAAGGGAGCATAAATGAGGAGTGAAACAGGCTTTCCAGCAGCTGCACGCAGTCAAATAGATTCTGGCAGACCATGGTTGATGCAGATTGCATTCACTTCTTAAAACAATCTAAATGTAATTTTTCTTTTTTTCTTTGCATCCTAGAAATAATTGCAAAACAGTGTTTTGATGACTGAGATTAGAAATTCCTGTGACCAAAAGCTGAAATCATTGACTACTCATGTTCCCTAATGTTCTTCTGAAGCTGCATATGTCAGGGTAATTTGCAACACATAGGACCAAATGGATGATTCTTTAAAAGTTTGATACTTGGTCTGAAGTAACATTCAGGAGTTCAGGCATTCATATAAATATATCTTACCTAGGCCTCTCATTTCTTATCAGAGTTTGGCTTGTGAGAATTGACTGTTGTGCATGATTCCTTTGCATCATTACTCTTGTTTGGTTGTCTGACTCTGCTCCACTCCTGACCTGGATTTATTGTGTAGGGAAGAGAGTATCAGCAAACTCTCCCACTGAGAATGGAAATCTGAAAGCAGCTTGAGGATGGTGCCAGCTCTCTGAAAGATAATAATGAAACAGCAGAGAGGGTTCTTCAGAAGCACAGTATACCTCAGGAAAAATCTGAGTAGAAGTTTGTGTGTGCTGTCTTCCTTTAGCTTCTAAAATTTGGCTTAACAGCACAACATAGAATGATTCTGTGGTGACCTGTGCTCCCAAGTTCCTACTGTCTGTTCTGAGCCATTGTTGTTGCCATTCTGATTGCCCTTATCTTGGAGACATGACATTTAAAAGATCTAGTTGTCCAGGTGCTTCTTTATACTGTGACTTAAAAAGCATAGGGAGCTTACTACCATCAGTATGTCTTGCAAAGGTATAAGGTATCTGAACCTAGTGAAGAAAACAGCAGATTCCATTTTATACAGCTTCCAAACAGCTACAGCTAGCTGAACATACAGAACGTGAAGAAAGCAGCACTTAGTCTGTGGGATTAGAGAGAGTGCAAAATAGTGTAAATTCCTGTAAGACTGCTCCCTGGTCCAGTGACTCAGCACTGAGTCTTATACTGAGTTGGTCACTGGCTAAGGCCCAAAATCCAGAGTTTGCTGGTCTGCAATGCTCATAATTACAGAGAAACACAGCAGCTAATAAACAGGAAGATTAGTCATTACAGCAATCTTCTTTTAATTCATTTGGTTCTCATGGATTACCAGCAACTGCTAAGCAGTGACTTTCTGTAGGATGCTGTTGTAGTTTTTCAGCAATTACTTTTTAAGTCCTATTTAAAAACAACAGAAAATATTTTTTTTGTGTCCTAAGTCTTTTTCTCATTTCTGGACAAGGTGTTATTTTCAAGTGCTTCATGGCTCCTTAAATTCAAGTTTAAGACACTGACAGAGAGGGAAATGTTTCAAGATAAAAATAGGATGTTTCCATGGGAGGCTTTTAAAACATTTACAGTTATTGCCAGGAGAATACATATCATTACACTTACTTTACCTTTCTGTTTACTATTAGAATCTTTCTTCTCTTGTTCTCATTCTTCTAAGCAGGGAGGTAGAGTAGCTGTGAGGAGTGGATGCAAAGGAAATTAGCTGTAAATACAGCAGCTCTTAGTGATATGTTCTAGAAGTGTGAAACTTGGTCAAGATAAAGTTGTTCAGAGCTCATAGTTTGTCACTTGCTACTAGTGCAAGCCCATCTGTGACCTGATTTCAGGCATTGTATTAGCTTAGTCAACATGACAGCTAGGGCTGGAGAGTGGCAGAGAGAGGGGATAACATCTGTATTTTTGTGGTAAATTTGAATTATTGTTATAGGATGAAAATAAGGCATCTCAAAAACAGTAAGTAAAAGCATCAGAATTTAGATTTCGTCATTAAAAGCTAAAAGTAATCATTAAAAGCTGAGTTACAAAGGCAAGTTAACAGCTGAGGAATTCTCTTAAAGCTATACAAAAATCCTTTCTATCCTTTAGACTTCGTAAGTATTCTGATCTGTATTTGGGGAATTCACACTGCGCCAGGCTCTTATCTCTAGTTTATGCTATTTTTGTGAAAATAATTACTGCAAACTACTTTTTTTAGTAAACACAACTTATTTCTAGTGAAACACTGCTGGTTGCAACAATGTGTGACATTCTTGAGCCTTGCAAAGAAATGCCTGTTTGCTTCAATTATTATATACAAATTAATTGCAATTAATAGTAAGTAAATTAACTGTAGCATGATTTGTTGCTCCAAACTTCACAAATGTGAATGAAATACTTGAATTTTTTGGTGTCAAATAAAGGCTGAGGGGGAAAATGCTTTACTCTATTGCTAACTGAAAGCTTGTTCTTGATTAAAAAAAAAAAAAAACTTCTGGGGACAAGAGTATTAAGATAATTTATTAAACATTTTCCTGATTAGGGAAATGAATTGAAATTAAATAGTAGAGGATTGACTTTCTTATTCCATCTTGCAGGCTACCTTTATTACTATTTGTTAATTTGTTACTTCTTGACTATAGCCTGTAAATCTCAGTTGTTTTCCATAAAGAAGGCATGAATAAAGGTATTTTCTATCCTATTTTTTTGTCGCTCCAGATCATCCTCTTCCTCACAGAGTTTCTGTTTTATGTGCTCTTATTTAAGGTTCCTGCATGTCACTGTAAGATAAATGAGAAATTCCTGAAGACTCTCTATGGTTCAAATTAGAAGTCCAGTTTAAAATAACTCCTCAATCAAAAATGCAAGTTAACACGTAATATTTCTATCACATACTTCCAATGTGAATATGCTGTGATTAGCCACATCTTTGATTACTATGATGCACAGAACTTACAGGTGCAAATACTTTAGGACTCCTACTAGATTATCAAAACAAAACTTGTGCCAGTCTCTGGATAGAACAAGACAAACTGTTATTGTTGAACTGATCTGCTGGTTCCATTTTTTATATATGTGTGTTTTTGTGTGAGTATATACGCACAGACTAGATTCAAAGTCCTTAAAATAAAGGAAACTAGTGACTAGAAAATGCAAAACAGCTGGTAAGCTTCTTATAGATCAGCTGGATAGTTACAGCATTGTGTATACAGATTTTGAATACAGAAAGATTGTAATGGAATTTTCATTTTACAACGCAATTCAAAAAGTTCCCCTGGAACTTTCATTTCCCTGGTGGAAATGAAATTAAAAGATACGTTAAAAATAAAGTAACTCCCAGGTTTTGGCTTAAACTGACAAAAGCAGGTAGGTTCAAAGACTGGCCCCCACTACTTCTTCACCTCATTGTAAGCATTCATTCCACAGTACATTAGAGTGCATGGAATTGTTCTCTGCTCTAAGATTTGTTTCAATTGTTTAATACAAAAGGATGAGTTAATAAAGATGGAGTGACCACTTAAATTCAGAAGTTCCTTTTTTTCTGGAGATTTAAAGCTACCACGTTTCTAACAACTGATACATATTTAATTCTTGCATAGTGGTTATGGTCCACTGCTATCAAAGCACTTTAGAAGGAAGAATAAGTGACACTGAGTTGCATTCTTCTAATGTGGTGAGATGAATTAGGAGCACCAGTAGCACTGACGTTTAATAAGATGCTTTTGAAAGATACAATCTCATTATTTATGTAGGAACCAAAGATGTAGTGAAGTGACTTGCAGAAGGTTGTTGAAGAGAAATGTAGCCACATCCCTGTTGTCTTGACTCTGAGCCCAGGATTCCAGCAGGATGCTAACTGTGCCTCTGTGCTGGTAAATTAAATCATGTCATGCATGCCAGTAACTTAGTTTGTTTTAGGCAGCTGGTCTCTCTATTTGTAGAAGAGTCATGGAAAAGAAAATCAAATTTCTTCTATTATAGCCTGGTGCTGTGAGATTCTGAGCACTTCGTCTGTTCTCTGAAGTCAGTGGCGTTTCATTCCTATCTCCTTTCCTGATACTGGAAGTTTTGGTATTTGGTTAGGTAAAGAGAGAGGCCTGTTTCTGATGGTCATCTTGAATCAGGTCTTGTAATAACGAGGCCTGTTAGAGCAGTAGAAAGTAAAGATTTCTCAAGTTAACTATGACAGCTACAGAACTTTTTCTCCAGTAGACACATATTTTTGAAAGTGCATAACAGAAGATACAGTGGAAAGAACTAAGATTAATTAGATTCTGCTGAGCCAAATGGCATTTGACACACATTATACAATATCTGCATATGTTATTAAGACTATGAATAAGTAAATGCCATTTCACATTTCCATTTGCAGCACAGTCCATTTTGAAGCCCGCTAATTACATAGACATGGCATCTGTGTGTTTTTTCAAAATGTCAAGGGATGCAGATTTTTATTTACTTGTGTTTTTAATCACTTCTTGTCCACCCTGTTGGTTACATGCCCTTGTGATTGAAGGAGCAGTGTTAAGTGAGGCCAGTATGCAAATTCTGTATTGTGCAAAATTATCAGATTGGTTTTCTTTCCCATTATGTTTACATTTGTCTAACAAATCCATCAGTTCACAACAGATCCTGAATTGTGACCCACTTCTTTCTTCCTGCAGTATTGTAGCCTATTCTCTCTCTTCCTTTTAGTTTGCTGATATGAGTCTCAATAAATAGTCTTGGTTTTATAGCAGTGATTTTAAAAAAGCTAATTTCATAAAGTTTAAAATACTTGAGTCACATTAATTTAGAGAAAGAACTAAGACAAATTTTGAGTAATTGGAGACTGTAAGAATAGTTTTCTAGATGCTATGCAGAACTTTTTCCACAGATGAGAAATTCTCATATAATGATAAAATATTTTCCTCTAATTACAATAATTATGGCAGATGTTAAACAGCAGGCACTAAATTGTCATTTAAATTGGCAAATCAAGTTAGGATATATTCTGGACTCCTAAGATGTTGGCCAATATACTCTATGGGCCATCATTATTCATTTTCAGTAGGTCTTAGATTACCAGAAAAGAAATAAAAGAAAGCTAATATCATGACAGTGTTTAGAAAGTTTGGGAAAACAGCACATAGAGGTGTATGTACCTCTCTGATACCTAGAGGAGAAAAAAACGGAAATTATAATATTTAATAAATTTGATGAATATGATTAATAAGTGAAGGTAATTACGTCTCCAAACAAATATTTATGGAAAGTAGATCACATCAAATCCATTTGATACATTATTTTACAAGGTATACAAGAGAACATGTTTGGCTGATAAAACTACCCCAACCTCCCCTGCAAGTCATTAGAAGAATTTACAAAGGACTGTGGTTCATTCTCTACCGGTCTAATAAGGTGGTTTGTATTGGTTTCGTAAAAGGCATGGTGCTGTACCATCAATCCTCTCAGGGAAGTCCTGCATATTGCATTCTATTTTCAACAGAATAAATAGTCACGCTGGTTGTTTTAGCTTTTTTATCTGTGAAAGTATGCTAAAATTCTATACCTGCAGAAGAAAAAAATCCTTCTGAAGCATTGTAGTTATGATGTCTTGTATTCCTTCTATAATCAACATACTCCTGAACATCAGGCTGCATCGTTTCAGTAAGTTCATAAAATTCCAATCGTCCTTGTGCAGCAAAATGCATAAATTCATATGAGTTTTAAGTAAGTCATCAGATTGTTGTTTGTGTTATTATTTATCTTTTATGTGTGAGCTGCTGAAATAGCCAGCTTTATTGTTTAGACCTTACCTATCTGTAACATTCATGCTGTGCAATGAAGAGCAAAGCTGATTTTTGTTTTTGGGTGTCAACACATGCTGCAAAGCTTTGAGCTGTATTTTCTATTCTGTCATAGCTTCAGGCTATTCCTAGCTCTCTCTGGCTATAACTATCCTCTTTGACTAGATCAAGTTATCAAATGGTTATGCCAAGGTTTGAGACTGGGCTGGACTCTCAACCTGTCTACACACATCTTTTAACCTCTGCTCTTCCACTGTGTAAACCTGTAGGCATTTCACTTTGTAAAAAATATAGAGAATTCACCAGATAAGGCAGCTGAAGAGAGGAGAAAACATTATCTTTTAAATTATTGGATTTTCTCTATGGTTTCACAGTCAAGAACAGTGGTCAGAGCTATCTAAAGTCTGAAAGAGAAGTCGAATTCAGAGCCTAGATGATGGAAACACTGTGCTTTGTGTGTTGACAGGATAGTGAATGAGAAAGTCAGACTGATGCAACAGTTTACTGTAGCTTGACTTTTAGGCTAAGAATTAATTGTACATACGGTGTGATAAATATACCAAACTATGCAATATCCTATATATAAAAAATATACGTAATATATAGTGCATGTAATACATCTATTGAAAAAATAGCATTTCCTTCCATGAGAACATTCTCAATTTTGAACCAAAGCAGTCTAATTCCTTCCTGTTTGGATATATATATATAACTGGATTTAAGCATTCAGAAAAATTTCACTGTAATCAGTCTGAAAAAGAAATTTCCATTTCTGCTGGCTGCATAAGTACCCAGGCTATGTAGTGGTTCTGGAGATGGGAAGTACAACTATTCATCTGAGGGAGTTCAGCCCAAGAGGAAGTCAGCAGACTGACTTGACTGTCTGTTCATGTGGTCTCCACACTGAGTTTTTCAAGTGAGCTGGCATACTAACAAGAGCAGTCTCACAACTTCTGACCAGACATTTTTACTTAGAGATGCACATGATCCATTTTCCTTTTGGAAGGCTCAGTTTAGCCTCTTTCCCTTTTCTTTGGAAATAGAAGAGTTTGAGCCCTGGACAAAATATTTGTCAGGCATCCTGGGCTTTGTTCATTGAGATATGTCAACCTATGATGAGGATACAAAATACCAGGTTCCAAATAATAAGTTAAATTTTGAGAATTCAGATGGAGATAGACAGAGTTAAGCATCTGAATGCAGAGCAGAATTACAATTTAAATTAAATCTCTCCCATTTTTATGATTTTGTCTAAATTATATTTAATATATAGCTAGAACATCAGTTTTATTTAATGACTGGCTTTAGAAATAAATATTATATTGGTTTAATCTGTAATATCTGGAAACAGATCATGACAAAGGTCATGACTTCAGTTTTGTAACTCAAATACAAAACATCTTGTTCACTGCTGCTCTTGTCACTCATCTCCTAGCCTACCTTGGAAAACAAGGAAACCCTGGAAACTTGGAGGACTGCTCTTCACAACAATGATTGCTACTAGCAGTATACACGATGCTAGAAGTTGATGAATGTTTTCTAATGGTGCTTGCATCACATGTTATATTTTTCTGATATTGCCATAGAATCAGGTTGTCATCTGAAAGATTTTCTGTTTTGAGAATCATTGTATTGCTCTGTTTGTGGAAACCTCATTCTACAGCTTCAGAATAACCGCAAGAAAGACTGATTTCTAATTTATCAGTGAGAAAACAAACTAACAAACTGTTGACTATTGGGAAAAAGATCTGGGAAAATTATTTACTTTGTATGAGTTCTGATATAACTACTGTGCCTTCAACACCTAAATGTCAGCTACTATTGAGCATTTGTTGAGGAATACACTATTTCAGCACTTGCTGATATATATTTAGAGAGAGAGATATCTATAAGACTGTAGAAACCCTGCCAACTTCTTACCTCATTCCATCTCATAGTTGACTCATATTTCTGTTCCTTATAGAGTGTTCTGCGCTCCTTATTTCCAACTAATTGCACATGGTTAACTGAAAATCGGATAGTACAAATATAAAAACACAGATCATAGTTGACTGCAGCTCTTGGGGTACACTGATCAGCGGTTAAGCAGCAATAGTACTGATAACATTTTCTGGATGTTGCTGACATGTTATGTTTCCTCATAGCAAGAGGTTTCAGACAAGGGAATTAGCAGCAGTACTGGAAGAAAGGGTTGCCTGGTAATTAATGTAAATAGCGTGGTTAATGGTTCTGCTAAACCAAAGTGGCATGTGATTGTAATGGAAATGCTACACCAGTTGGAAAACAAGATATTAATTTAGAACATAAGGACAAGAAGAAATAATGTTTGGGGACTGAGTAAAGGGCATTCAGCTTCTCAAGGCTCATTTCCTTTTTCTGTAGTACTCCATTAACCACAAGATGCTATCATGATTTTTAATGACCCCAATGTTTTTGCCTCAACAGCTTTGTCTGGTTGAAAATTCCAGACACCTGTGATGGTTCACATGATTGATAGCAAATTGCTTTGTGTGTGCTTGGATTTCATTCTTTAATTTCACATAAGAAATTCATTGAGAATCATAATTACAAAAGAAAACGTAATTCCTTTCTGTTCTTTTCAGTAGCAAGTGTCTGGAACTGAGATACATTTACACTGATGCTTTACATGTAATGGCATTGTATAATTTCATTTTACCGAGTAATATTTTAAACCAATTTTCAAAGACAACATCCATACATTGTAAGGAACTTATTAGTGCTGACATTCTAGTTTTATTGATGATACGTTTTAGTATGAAGGTAATTAAATCTCTCATGACAATTTAAACCATCTTACAAATATAATTTTCCCAAGAGATGCCAATAGGACTAAGATATGAGTTGTAGTAGTCTAGTAAAGAAGCTTTTCCTCTTGCTGTTACATACTGTTTACTTCTCGTCTGTTTTCTAAGCTGTAATGCAGGGTATTTTTGTATGCTGGAAAACAACTGCCTTACTTTATGCAGATACTGGGAAAGACATCCCTAGAAGTCCTGATTTTGCACCACTGTAATTGAAAGATAAATTTATTTGTATTTACATATTTATGTTGCAATCTTGTCCATAAATGCCAATCAGGTGTCATAAAAATCCTGTCAAGGAAAATATCTCTATGCCGTTGCAGAAGACTGCTCATCCTGTTAATGAGTTGTCTGGAAAAAAATCCACCAGTTGGACATAAGGACTGAAATATATCAATTTCTAAACATTTAGTGATAGCTAGTTACCATAAACTTCAAAGCTGACCTTAATAAATGCATATAGTACTTCACACGTCAGTCGTTGCAAGCAAGTTTTAGGCTTCCCCTTACAGAAACAAGGTTTTAACTGACAATCCCTTGTACAAACCTTGTGCACATCCTTTCTTTGTTTAGATATACAATAATTTTAAAATGTAATTTAATACATTTTTAGACAGGTAATACTGTAGACATTAATTACATTTTGTCAGGAAACTTAGAATATTTCACTCTTTAGTGGATGATTCTGCTCACACTTATAAAAGTAATGATCTTTTCAAAACATCTGCCAATGAATGTTTATCCAGTCCTCAAGAGGAAAAGGGAGAAAGAGAAAGGTGTGGAAGGAAAACTCAACTTTGTCAACCTGAAAATGAATAGTATACGGTGATTTTTGTTCCTCCAAAAGTCTGGAAGCTATGTTTTTTTTATGGAAACACATTTAGAAACAGCAAGGAGTGGCTGAAAAATTGAGTTATTGTTCCCTGGACATAGCTACAGAAAACCAAGAATGCATATATTTTGAAACATACACTGAAAATATATAAAATTCCTTTGTCTCTACTGCATGTTGACATGCACATAACAACAGAGTCCCCTGTATGAAAATCCAGCACATGTACAACTTCAAGGTTAATGCTTACTCATTAGAACAGCTCCTGTGGTTCTGGGGCTCAGGCACACCCTACCATGATCTGAATAGAATGTTGTAATTGGAAGATGCAGAGATTAAAGAGTGCCATATTTAAAGAAGAAAACAAACAAAAATTTCCTTTTTCCAAACAAGCTCTATTTTGTGAAGTAAACTGAAGCTGTACTACAGAAAAGCATGAGACAGATTCACATAACAGATTGCTTTAGGACTAAATGAAGATCAGAAAATGATGAACACCACATATTAGCCCCTGTATACATTGTACAAACCATTTGGATATTGACCTGAGGGGTTATATCTCATAAAAAGCGAAGGATTATCAGGCATACTGAAAAACACTGATAATGGAAATTGCTTTTTTATTAATCCATGCTTAAATTTCCAGTTTTTAATTCTTGTGACCTAAATAATTGTTCTAAGGGAATCCTGAGTACTTTATAAACCGTGTGCACAATCTTTGTTTACTCTCTTCTTTTGGAAAGACTGTGCCACTTACTATTTACACACCATTAAAAATATATATCAAATGTAGAATAAATTGTCCACAGTTAAGCTTTTGGTGGTTTTAAACTGCTGTCATCAACAGACTTCACATACAACGATCCTATCTGCAGCATCGTTCTGCTGTTGGCAGCTGTTGTTGCTTAATGATGAGTCTTTGAGGGCAAATGGAGCAACTGCTGGCCAGAGTAGATTCAAGCACTGCTTGATAAAATAGGAGATATAAAATTAAAAGGGAAAATTCCCTTTCTAACAGATTAATAAAAGAAAAACAATGCATAGCCCAAATTCAGTGAAGTCAGTGGAAGCCTTTCAGGTGACTGCAGTTAATTTTGGATAAGGCTGAGTGAAGATGTGAATGTTGTTATTATACCTGGCTATCACTTAGTACCCCATTTTATTACCAAGAGAATTACTGAGAAAATGCTGGTCAACTGCTATTTCAGAATCAACTTGTTCAATGTTTTCATTGGGGTCTTGGTTGCTTGTATTTACTTGTCTCTTATGATTACTTTGAATATTTTAGAAATTATTGCAGAGAAAATATATGATAGTAATTATCTGCCAGGAGAAGTTAGGTTTATTCTTTTTTCTTTCTTTTTTTTTAAATGTTCTGAGTATGAGAAACAGGAGGTGTGTAATGGTGAAGTGCATCTGAAGTGAAGCAGATGGATTCCTCTGCATGGGTGGAAGAGAAAGGTGTGTTATATTGCTGAAAATATCAACTCTGAGCAGGCAGGAATGGGTATTGTTTTACTTTAGAAAATTCAAAAAATGAACTTGAGCGTCCAGCAGAGTTGGGATCTTCTGTAAATTATACACTCAATGCAGTAGAAATAGGTTCTGGGACTTGGAAAACATATAGTTCTTGGAAGAGTTTTGATGTACTTGTTAGAAGTATATTCCAGTCCCACCTGTGGTTTCTGCTGGCTCTGGTATTCTTCACTGCCTGCTTTAAACAGTTATGGAATATTTCTGTGCATGCTGCTAAACGGGGGCCATCTATCATTTCAGAGGTGGGTGACGTTATTCCTGTGTAGAGATATATCTTCTAGAGCACTTTAGGATCCTTTGGGATGAAAGGCACTATTTAAATCTGCGACTTTATTATTGTCTGTCCCCCTTTACAAATAAATCATCTTGCAAAATGACTGTGGAAGAAATTACTCTTGCATAAATGAATTCATCCTGCTCTCCCACAGTGAGATGAGAAAAACTTTATAATAACTATCAAATTGTTTTACAACCAAAATATTGCAGTGGTTGAGTAGTTACCTACTTGTGACTTTGATAATGAGTTTTTGAAAAGTAACAGAAAATGTTTCTAGAAATTGGAAAATAAGATTAGCATATCTGTTATGTTGGATTCTTTGTTAAGTCAAACTATTTCTTGTTTAGATGATAATAGCCGTGCCTTTGTTAATTATTATTTCATATTGTCATTATTAGGCTATTAATAATTTATAGTAAAAGCTGCTTCTTTTTGCTATGTAAATGCTTTCATTCTTATTCATCCGTTCCTTATTCCATTATTAATGTGATTCACAAATACATTACATTTAGATCCTCTTATAGGAGAAGAGATATTTGCTACTGTATTTTCACTTTTGTTTGGATGGGAGGTAAAACAAGAATGAAGAAAAGAAAGGAAGTCCAGGGGAGGGTTTTAGAGGAGGAATGTAGCCACACCTCTGAAACAAATTAGAGGTATAATCACAGCTGAATGACTCTTATGTTCTCCTTGGTAAATTGTTGTTCGTCAGTCAGTTGTATTTGCCCTTTAAGTACAACGGGTCACAGGTTTCCTGATGTATATGATGGACAGCAGGACTGTAATTTTTTTGTTTGTTTGTTACTGTAACCTATATTCTGGATAACTGCACTTGAGCAATTCACAAGATGCCTACTTGAATATCATTTCATTCCACAACTGAAAGAAAATAAGACTCTCAGAAGAGTTCAGATGTTACACAGTTAAAATGCAGTGAGCTTCTAAGAGGACGGGCGTTTGTCTCCATGCTGCTTCTTCACATCTATCCCAGGTTGCTAATGACCAGAATTTTATTGCTATCTGGCTTTCAGATGATGTATGTGAGATGGGAAAAGAAACGGGGCCTCAAATCTCAACACCTTCTGTAGTGAGGCAGGCTGGGCTTACACTTAAAAATGCCATTCTGAGGATATTAAAAATTTCATACTTGTAGATTAACAAGAACTGAGATCATACTGAGCACTGAGGACAGGCTCTGACCATCCATCACCTGCGCCATGCAATCCCTTTTTAAGGCTTATTGAAAGTGGTCAGGATTTTTGGATTCTGCATTCTTTTGGAAGGCTATTTCAGAACTTCAGTTCTTTCACTTGTGGGTATCTTTTACCATGAAATTTAAAAACATGCACGGTCGCTTTTATTAACTATATATGCTTGCACCAAAATTGCCATTACCTCAAATAGCCCATTTTTTTTCATACTTACAAGTTTTTGTTTTATACTTTACATTATTTTAGATTAAATTTCATTACTGGTTATCTCCTATCCTGTTAACAAAATCCTTACACCTCCCCTCCTAAAGTAAGATTTTTTTTCCCATACCTCCCTAAGAGCCCTTCTCTTCAGCTATTCCTCTCTGCACAAGTCTTTCTTGTTGTTTTTTTTTTTTATTATTGGTGTGACCCTAAAACACATGGCTATCAAAAGGAAAGAAACCTAGCAATCAGCCTACTTTGCAACACTCGATTTCAAGTACCATGGGATTCTGGAAATGCCCCAAAACGTAGTTGCCAGCAGTAAGGTTTGACCTATGCTCATTTCCATTGCTGGAACTTGAACGTGCATGTTATGAGGTTTATCATAACAGTAGTTGAAATGCCAATATATGAGGGGAATGTCAACTGAAATATTACTGCGTTATGGCTTATTCCTGACATTTTAAGATCATTTGTCCTTTCTATATGTAAACATTGTGACTACTTTCTCTGTTAGCCTTTGTTTATGAAATCTGGCTTAGCACTGTGAAGCAAATGCAATATAAATAGACTTCATATTACAATACTGTAGTAACAACTAGGCTTTAATTCTTTAATACCTATTGGTGAAAGTTGTACAGATTTAATTGTTTCTTTTCACATCAGATCCTGTAGCACAACTAACTAATGCCATCCAGTGGTAATGGTACAGCATAAATTGAATGTGATGTAGGCTTCCTTACCTGGGGCTGAGCAGTGTTGTTCACTGTTTTGGCTACTGTAAAATTTAATTAATGTGAAAAATGTATAAATGGATGATAAATTGTTCATTCTAGTGGATGGGAAAAGCAGGAATTATATATGATAACAAAGATCTCTTCCATAGCTATGTGAAACCATCTAGACAAGCTGAGCACAATTACCTGGTTTTGTAGGGAGTATTTCAATTTTGAAACAAAATTATTTGTCAGGTTTCCACTTTACTGCACAGAAGTTGTATTTTCTTGAGATTTTTACAAGGTGTTTCACTCTACATTAAAGCTAGTGGCATGGGATTTGGGATGTTTTGCACAACGTGTCACTCATAGTGTCAAATGGTGACTCAAATTGTTTCTGCTTAAAATGTGTTGATGTATGCAAGAAAATAGATTTGCTTTCCATTAACAAATTTTGTGTGCTTCATTGTGGAAAGAGTGGCTCCACACTACATTCTTAATGAATACAAAAATACTTTGAATTTTGAGTAATTCTGTGTTTTGCTGCAGAGTTTCCAACCATCTCTAATAGGCACTAATTGCTGCTGCTGTTCTACTTGGTGCAGTTTCCACAATCCTTGTTTATACTATGAAAATTATCCACTGCTCACACCAGTGGTAGCTGAACTAGGGATGAACATGTTTTAATTGCAGAAGCAGCCCACAGAACAGTAGTTGTTACAGTGAACCTTGAATTTCTGGTCTGGTGGTAATCATGACTTCCTCTTGACCACACATGTTGAAAACTAATACTTCTTAACAGCTCTGATGTTAACTTTGCTTACTTCGGCAAATATTAAGTTGGACAAAGCAGAGACCTAAGCTCAAATTAAACTCAGCAGTGAGTGTGAAAAAAGTAAGTATATTTAACTCCCAAATCTTGTATAAAATCAAATTTTACCCTTATTTTCAACTTTAACTTATTTATGGTAGAATAACTAATGGATATTCACTGAAGTAAATATTCTGGAAATTACACTTCAAATCTGATCAAGAATAATCAAGAATGGCAGCAAGTGCATATTTCATTGTTATCCACATTGACTGAGTAGTCACTTCACATTGTCTGATGCTAACTGTAAAGTAAATGTTTATATTTAGTGCCATCAATACGAAAGTTGCTCATTCAGTATTCAGTTAAGCAGCAAGCTAACTTTGAATGCCAGCATATCAAACGTGTTACTAGCTGCTTTGTCAGTGTTTTAGACCTGTATCTGTTCTAGACCTCGTATGTGAAAACATATACAAAGTTGTGGATGAAAAACAACTTCTTTTGAGTCTGGCTGCAAAGACAGAAGAGAGAAATGCCTGAAGCTCACTATTTACTTGCCATGTAGAAGTTTACTCTCTCCATTACATTAACAAAGGTTTGCGAGGTTTTAGTTTAGATCATTTAATAGGTGCTCTGAGACAGTCTGGTTAATTTTGTCCAGAAGTGAATGAAGTGATTCGTACAGACACCAATCCCTGTGGATCAGGAGGCTCATTAGTGAGCACTGAGGGGCAGTAACCTTTTCCTCATCTGAATCTTGAAGGGAATATCTGCCCTTTGTCTCTGGCTCTATGGTATTAGACAGCTTAAGTTCTACTGCACTTCAAGCAGAGATTAAACAGTCAACTAAAATTTCTGAGACCAGCTCCTTTGCTCTTAAATCTTCTCCTAATTTGCTTATATAGAACCTACAAAATCCAGACAGCAAATCCACATTGAGGTATTATAGAACAAAGATGTGTCAGTTGGAGAAGTTAATCAGCATTTCTCCTCACTGCTGTCCATGCCACACAACGGAGAAAATATTCACAACACAACTGCTGCCTATTAGAACCTGGCTGTTTATAATATTTTGGAGCAAATGCTCAGAATCTAATAAGAGTATCCCAAATATTATGAGTACCGGCAGCACACATGCTGCCTAATAATTTGCATGGTTTAATAATGAAATTCTGTTTCTCTTGGACTGTAGCCTGAAAAAAAATAAAAACACATATTATTTTTGTATTTTTTTCTTTATGAAAACAACCACCGAGTATAAACCAGTGTTATTTCCATTATGTTTTGCTGCTTATTGTAGAAGATGCAGTGTGCAGAATTCTTAAAAAAAAAAAAAAAAAAAAAAAAAGCCTGAAATACTTCTGTAAGCTAAAAGGTCATGAGTGACTTTTTTCTCTACCAACTAATACCTATTGCCAAAAATAATGATAATTCTATTCAGACTGAGGTGTATTAAAAAATTTCTGACAGCACAGAAGAGATTTTTCTAGGAGGGAACAGTGTTAATTATGCCACATTGATTTAATCTCACAGAGACCTGGTGCATAATTTAAAATTCATACTATTATTAATTTGCCAGGTATATTTTACAGCCATCACATTTTAGGAAATGCAAGCACCGCCATTACCAATGAATCACTTCCCTAAAATATTTTGCAAGATGTGATTTTTTTTAATGTTTTACTTTTATTTTTTATCTTTTCCAAGTAATATTGAAGAGACCTTTGGCACAATAGTGAGCTGGGAATTGCTGGTGGCTGGCTGGAACACCGTGCAGGGCTCCATGCTGCATGTAATTCCCTTAGTCCCTCTGCTAAATTACTGAGACATGCATGGGAAATAAGCAGGCAGCAGCTGCAAGACAGTTTATTTAGGACTTTACAATAGCATGCAGGTAACTTTGAAGAGGTAAAACTTTATCATTCTAGAGAAGCCAGTCGCAGTATGATAGGCCAAAGGCCAAAGTAAGATTTTTAGGTAGAGATGTCATCATTTTATTAAAAAGTAGACTTGCTTCTGGAGTATATGATTTCTTTCTGAGAATTTATGAGTAAATGTCATAATTATTTTATGAATTAAAGTACTATTTTAGTTAACAGGAAACCCAGAGATGTCTTCTGTTTTTAACAGTTCAGGTACTTGATCATGGCACGCATGTACAGTCTGGATGGTTGGTGCAATGTATAGTTAAAACAAAAATTAGTCTTATTATTGGGAAAAGATTAGTTCAGACAGTAAAATCCAAAACTGGAAAAATTTTTTATTCTGTATGGGGTGCGAAATACTACCTATAAAATACACTGAACTCCCACCAAAGAGAATGTAAGTACATTTATTATAAGTATATATACCCTTAAGTTCAGGGTAATGCACTTAGGCAAAAATAATTAGGAATATAAATACAGATACAAAGTGAGTAGGTTGCAGGAGTGAATGCGAGGGTTTGTGGGATGAGCAGCTGAACAGGAGACAGTATATCTCACTCCAGAAAGGGCAGCACAGCAGCAGGGCACACACACCAGTAGGGTTTGTAGGATGCAAGGAGCTTCCTGCTTGGCACTGGTTAAGCTGTCTTGTGCTGGGCTGCACAATACTTTGCCTCTTTCATGTTCTTATCTGTCATGTGTTACATGCTGACCTTTCTGTTGAGTTCATTGCTTTCTTCAGATACAATCCAAGGAGCTGAGGTAAAATCATCACCACTTCTGCATCTTCCATACTTATTAGAGGCTGTGGGCAGTTTTTGCTGTTTTTTGTTGCTGTTGCTTTTATAAGTAGATAGTTGAGGAGAGTAATGCAGTAGACTGTTGTGATCTGCTTCACTGCAGTGAGTGCCATTAACTCCACAGTTTGAAAGACTAGGTTTTGAGACTAAAAATAAATAAATAAAAATGTGCACATTTAGAAATGTAATAGTGGAATATGGATGTTTTAGCTCTAAATTGTGAATGTGCATGTAAAACTATGAATGAAGAGCCTGGAAAGCTTTTTAAGACTGATGGTTAATGTTTCCGATTCTCAAGGAGGAGTTTCAGATGGCAGAGCTTGTACATCAGTGAATGTAGAAAGCACATTTTCCTTTATGTTTAAATAGAACAGGATAAACTATCCTGAACTGTATTACTGTGATGTTCCCAATATCCATCTTCTCAAATCAAAAATGTAAATATTTTATCAGAAATATGTCCCTATGAATATATCAATATTCTGTCTGTTATTTTTAGAACTTGCCATCATCAAGAGAGATCATACAACCTGGCTAGGGAAGATGCTGGGAACTGGCTATATGTTTTAAAAGCAGAGGATAAATACTGTCCTTTGATGCAGAAGATCTCAGTGATGATCTATAGACCATGGTCCTGTAACTGCTAAAGAGGCATAGGGCTGCTGTTAAGGAGTACACAAAGCCAAGTATTTTTTGATGTATCTATCCCTTGTTTGCAAAAGAGAGCATTGTTCAGCTCAGCTGGAATGGCTGAGAATTGTGTAAAAAGTGGGGAGCTTTCAGGTGGTGCAGAGTTGGTGCCTCATAACCTTGTTTCCAACCTGGCACTGTTGCAAGTGGATAACTGGAGCATGTGTTGATGGGAAAATTCTTTGGAGCAGTTGGCCCTAGGTTTAATTGACCAACAGTGGAACTAGTGTTTGTTCATCACAACTAAAAGGACCTAGAACACCTCGTTATTAGTCATGTACCAAGAAGATCTCAGCACAGTAGGGAGTTCGGTCTTTTCACATGCATAGTAATGTAAATTCTCTGATAAGCAACTTACAGTGAACACATCTAGTTGTATGTGGGACCAGAGCAAAGGACAGCCAGAGCAATGCTCATTCAGACTGCTGACACAGTGAAAGTTTAGAAAAAGCAATGTTTAAGAATTATCCTTGAAACAAATACAATTCCTAGCTTCATCCTGAAAATAGGAAAGCACTATCTATATCTGCCGGGTTTCCCCCTCCATCAATTCTGCAAAGGTTTTGTGAGTACGTAAGGAAGGTGTCTTTTTCAGTAGAGGAAATCACAGTGCATAGAACACAGGTGCTTACTCATGGCAACAAAGAATTCAAATTGATGACATGAGAGTCAAAAATAACCACTCTGCAGCACTTTATCATGTACTTTCCTACTTAATCATTAGAATGTACAGCCACAAAGCTCTGTAATTTGTAACATGGTAATGAATTAATTGCCGTCATCAGGTGTTTTTTTCCCATTTATTTTAACAGTATGAAATTACTTCCTGCTATTTATATTATTATTCTTTTTCATTTCCCTATCCTCTACACAGTGATAGTGATACAAACATTTCTTTTGTCTGAAATATACCTTTCTCAAGTCAAATCACATTAATAGTCCTATAGGACAGCTGTTAAATAAGCAGCCCAAAGCCTTACATTTACTTGATTTCCATATATAAAAATTCAAAAATGCACAAAGGTATGCTTCAAATTTTTGTCATATCAGTTCTCTTATATACAGGCTTCTGAAAAATAATGATTTCGGTGTCTTTTTTTTCTTCTTCTGTCTTAAGCCAGCATTTTTTACAGTTGAATTGACATATAAAGGCAATTTTATCTTTTCTTTTTACTCCTCAAACATTCTCTTCTGAATTGGTAAACATCTATAATTTCTGACAAGGTCACTTAATTATCAGCGATGCTGGCTGAAAAAGAGCTGCCTTATCTCTGTAGCTTCTGCATCTTTTGTGGAGCTGAGCATTACTGAAAAGCCTCATGCATGTTCATTAATTACTATTCAAAAGCCAGACTTTGTGCATGCAAGCTTTCTGCCTTCCTGAGGATTTGCTTGTCATTATGAGTGAATTATCTCTGTGTTAAGCATCTCCCTCTCTAGTGTACCAAACCCCTAAAGATGCTAAGTTTGAAAAAGACACGTAAACAATTTAAAAAATAGAAAAATAAAAATCAATAAGAATAGATGGAATAGGAGACGAAAGAATGTACAGGAAAAGTAAGGGAGGTTGTTTCTTTTAGCTTGCTTGTGTGTGTGTGTCACTAAGGAATAAGGAAGGGCAGTGGTTTGCGCTTAAAATTCCAGACTGTGGCTTGCGAACTTTGGATTCAATTTCCACCTTCATAGTGTCTTATGAGACTATGGACAAACCATTAATTCTTCCTGTGCCTCATTGCCACATCTATACAGCAGAGTTAATAATCTTCCTTTTATCCACACTGCTTATGTTACCAGCTTTGTGTAGCTGAGACATCTGTGCTGAGTGCACCTTATGCATGATGAGGGCTCCGGACAACATCAAAATAAAATATAACTTGGCCTATTATTAAGATTCAACTGTTAGTATAAAGCGTTATAGAATGGGAGTACTGCAACCATTTACATATCTTAAAATAAATAGTCACATGTAGTCTCTCGCTCCTCCCCTATCCATCTCCCATTCCTTGCCAAGAACATCTCAAGCAGAGAAATCAGCCTAGGCACTGTCTCTCCAAAAGCTTTTCTGTTTGTGCATGGTATTGGGGTCCAAATGATTTGGAACAAAGGAAGAAAATTTTTGAGAATTGTTTGAGTAGTTGCAGGAAGCCATTTGCACAGTGTACAGAAGAGGTTCAAAAAAAAGGACAAAAAAAAATCTTAACTAATACATAGAAGAAGACAGAAAATGATAGCATGCTATTATAGACACAGCTGGAACTGAGAAACAAACCTTAAAAATTAGGAGATGCTGATTTCAATAGAACTATACATCTGTAAAATTAAATCTCTGCCGAATCAAATGGCATATTACAGATCTCATAGTTTTATTCCCTTCTCCTTCATGGAAAAAAGTCCTATTTAAACAAACAGCTTCCCTGTGAAATGAGGTTGAAAAGGATTAAGAATGTTATCCTAGTGGAGAACCTCATAAAATGAGAATATATAAGAGGTATGCAAAATAATACACAGTATGCAGAAGGAAGCTTCTGTTTACCCTTTCTCATAATACAAGGACAAGGGAGATAGATCACTTACAAATTCTAAAAGGGCTAAAAGGAATCAGATTTTTTACACAAAGAAAATTTACCCTGTGGGACAGATAAGGACTTAGTAGGATTCAAAAGGGATTATGCATTTGTATGGATAATAAGAACATCCACAGCTATGTTAGATAAGATTAGAGGAGGGAAAAAAAGATATAAGCACTCCTGCTTCAGGGCATCAACCAATTACTGATACAGACAGAAATTTTCCAGTGGAATGTTCTTTCCCTGGAAAGTGCCTTTTGTACAAGTATTGTGCAGTGATAGATTATTTCCAGTGAATCTTCTGATGGATTCTACTTCAAAACTTGCTTATCTGGTAACGTAGAACTTGGAGTCCGAAAATCAGAGTGGTTTCTCGACAGTCTGTCACCTAATTTTTGTGAGATGGTAAACCTCATTTATGTTGCATGCAATGACTAGGAAAACCATCTATACATTTTGAGATGCTAAAAATGTCTCCTTTTCTTCCTGACATAGAATTATATAATTTTTGAAAATTAAAGATTTTATGTGAAACAAACTTCAGCCTTAGCATCTGACTTAAAAAATTCCTCAGGCTGGTGATTCCATACTTTTCTGGTATGTTTTATTGAACTTATTGACATAAGTATCTGGCAGTAAGCAATTAAGCTGGAGACATAATTGGTTTAATGAGGTGGTTCCTGTATTAAGAGATGCTCTGTCTGAAGATTATTTATAGACCGTGGTGGGGATTTTCATTATAGACAAGAGATTGAAGACGGAGAAGAGACTTCCACTGGAACTCAGATGACCACTTTACTGAAGAGAATAATTAACTACGTATATACGTATTTACATATATATCATACATATCCAGAGAGAGAGAGAGTATATATTTCAACATTTTTCACAGAATTTCTGAAAATATCACCAAGGAAAGATTTCTGTTCTGGGACATGGATTTTCTTTGTTTGCACTAACACTGGTAGGGGTGGTCATTTTGGCCAAAGTCCTGTGCTTTGCGATCTTTATTTGTTACTCTCAGTTTTCTTGCTTATTTTCATCTGGTCTTGTAACCTCCCATGTGATGTTCAGTTGATTCTGTCAGGTCAAACTTCTGTTTTTCCAATCTTTGAAACACTTAACAATAGTATGTGGATAGCAGTGTAATCTCTCTCCTGGATTAAATGGGAAAAGATATAGCTGCAGAAACATGTATTAACCTTTAGCATACGCCCTTTGATAGATTACAAAATTATTCACTGCTGTAAACAGTGCTTGACCAACATCTGTATTATTCTATTAATATTAGAAGAACATCAGGTAGGGAAATAGAGGAAGATAATTATGTAGGACAGCTGCTTTAAATGCTTTTAGATCTGAGCAGCTAAAAGGCTAGCTAAGTGAAAGGAAAGTAACCATGATAAATATTGGAAGGAAATAATAGAGAAGTCAGGTGGAAAAAGAATCTGGTACAGTTGCACTAGACATTTTTGGCAACAATTCCATGTAAATCTCTCAAATGAGTACAGGTACTTAATAGGTAATTAAAAAGACAGCCAATGTAAATGAATTAATAGCTGACTTAAAATGTACTACCTGCTCTGTAATTAATAGGAAATTATGAAGGAAATAAATGCTTGCTTACAGCCTTATTAAATATGAACATTATGTCCTAGTCTGAATTGATTGGGATGATAAAAATTTCAGAGGAAATTATGGAAAGTGCAGTAAAATACTAGCTAAATCTCAGCCAAATTTCAATAATGTGCAGTCATGGTTACGTATTTTAGAATGCTTACGCAAGATGACATTCAAATGTTTGATGTAAGTACTGAGAGAGGACTATTGAAGACCTACAAGAATTAGAACAACAATCATGAATGAAGTTCACCAGTCAAAGGTGGAAGATCTCATGCATTATTCAATAAGCCCAGTAATAAATTAACTGCTGCATAACCTCAGATGAAGCCTTTGGTGGCCCAGTACTATAGAGCTCCATGACATGTCCATCCAAGTACCAAATTCAACTTCATTTTTTTTATTCCCAGGCTTAGTGCTGGACCTATATGTAACTCTGAAGTGGGCATTTGGGCTCTTACAATGATATTCAGCTCTGCTTTTCTCCTTATAAGCAATAATTAACACACACCCAACAGTTTTCAAATACTGTCCTGCTTAGCCTATGATCTAGAACAATGGTAATCAGATTGTTTGGACTTCAAAATATGTCAGACTTTCTTCTGCCTTTAAGTGTTCTCTCATCTGCCTGCTTTCAGTACCTATAAGCATAACTGAAATCACAATTTGATATTGCAGTCTGTGATTTGTAACATTTTGGTAAAAAGATATGCATTATATTTGCAAAGGAAGAGCAAAGTTATAGGTCATTCTAGTTGTCTAAATTGATAGTTCTCAATTATACGCAGTGAATGAAAACATTTTCATGAAATTGCCAATTTCATTAATGTTGCAAATCCACAATTAATATTACTGTAATATCTAATAGTAATCTTACCTCCTTCAAATTGTTTCACAAAACTTTTTTTTTCTCAAGGGAGAGAATACAGATGTATATGGCTCCTAAAACCTATATTTAAAAATATATATATTTGATATGAAAAGTTGGCAAAACTTATCAGAAAAGGAAGGATTTCTGGTACTGATCATCTAACATATTTGGAAGTCAGCTCTTGTTTCAGTCAAAAATAAAATGCTATGCTGAAATACAATATCTTTTCAGCACTTATTTTCTTGCCTTAAGGCTACACAAATGGCTTTTGGAAGAGATTTTGGAAAGAGTTTTTCCTTTCTTTTGAAGAGGAAAAAATGTCCTATTGAAAAATAGCAGCATTACAGATTTCTTTTTCTTCTTTTCCTGACATTTTCAGATAATGACTTAAGAGCAAATGCATAGAAACACATTGTTCTATGGCTATTTTGAAACAAATTTTATTTTACTGTTGAAAGCAACTTCTCATGCGGTGGAATCAAGATTATGATTTTTTTCCTTGAACTACCTTGACAAATAAGCTGAATCTATTTAGGATTGTGAAAGTTTGTAAGGAAAAGGAAACAGATGTTGAGGTTTTTTTGTTGCATTTTTTTATTATTATTGAATGAACGTGTTGGAGAATTATACTTGTCCAAGTATCATTACTCTTTATCCTTTTTTATGCATTTTCAAGTGACAAAGTTTCTTCAAAGGACAACTGACCTTCTAAATGGGAATGGTCATAATAACGGTGAACACGTTCAGATTTTTTTTGTTCTGTTAGTCAACTAAAAATAATTGCCTTTTTAGCAACCACAACAAATGTTTCCTAAAATGACTGGACTATGAGACACAACTGTAGTTAATTAATTAGTCACTAAAGTCCAGAGTGTTGTGTGATACTAGAGAAAAGACTGCTGTTACATTTTTTAAAAGCAAAATGTAGTTAATAAAGAATGTATATCAAAGTTATTTTCTTTGCCAAGGAAAGAGTTGATCAGACTTCCTAAAATAAATAAATCACTAGACTTACTGATAACCTTATAATAAAGCATATGAGGGAAGGAAAATGACCACTGTATGTGAACATCAAAATAAATAGTTAAAGTCATTTGGCAGAATTGTTTTCATGCAAGAAAAGCCCAGACTGAGGCTTCTGAGTCTTCACCCTAATTGGAAACATATGTTCTTACTTGCACCCTAACATTTAAATACTTGAACCTATGTGAGCTCATAGATAAGGCACAGAGAGCAGGTCACCAGGGAGAGAAAATGTATTTCGTACCTTAGAATTAAAAGATCAAATAAGAGTTTTCTGCATCTCTCCTTAATCACTGACAATGAGTCATTTCAGTGTAACTGAACGACCACAGCACAGTTTTGCAGTCTGGAATGCTGATAAAAAGGAGCCCTAAGCCTTCACATTAAATAGCTCAGAGTGTGCAAAGAAAGAAACCGCTTCTGGTTACAAGAAAAACAAGCTAATTTTAATATTTTCTTTTTACCAAACACTATAAGGATCATCAAGTGATAACTGTTTACATGACAGAAAGGAAGGAGGAAGCTATTTGAAGAAATGGTCAAATATTTCCCAAAGCTTCCTAAATTTTGAAGCAAAAACACTCATACCTGCTGCTGCCTTTATGACAGTCAAATTTAAGGTGCTCACCTACAGAATGCATTTGTCCTGAACTTTGTACTGGTGAACAAATTCTGACCCTTTCCTCTTAATTTCTTTCTTAATTCTAATATCCTCCTACAGAAACATTTGACTTCTCTCTCTGTTCTTCTTGCCACTCTGCTTCAGTTCCACAGCTTCCCAAACACTCTTAGAAGTGCTGAGCATCCACGTTTAAAAGAGCAGATACGGTGTCAAAGGAAGCTTTGTTAAGACAACTCTGAAAGCAACAGAAAGAAAAAAAAAACACCACAAAGTCAGAGTAATGAAATACGCCAAACCTTTGTGGCAAAGTACCTGTTTCTCAGAGTACAGTCTCAGCTTCAATCATATTTAGCAGAAAGAAACCAGTTCAGCCAGTGTCAGTGCAGCTATGCTCATTTACAATCAATACTTTCATAAAGCATGAATGTAGAAAAATAAGTTTATCCACTTGTAACTTAGGCAGCGTGGACTTTGACCACCTTTCACTGCCCATCTGCATTTGGGTCTACCCAGGACACCACTGACACTAGCTGAGAGACTACTTCTCTGCTTGTCTTTGGCGGGAAACAAATTTATTCTTACCTTATGTTTCTTTTGTAATTTGGTATCATGCATATAGGGCTTTGAGAGATTTGGTTTTTTTGTTTTGTTCTTTTGTTTCTTCCCCCCTACCACCACTGTCACCATCATAGAGCTGCTCTACAGCTGAAGTTAATTTGCTCAGCGTGCGGTTCTCTACTCACATACTCCACTCAGATGCTGGGAGGTGTATGGTAGCTAACTTAGTCTGAAGTTCTGGACTGATGTGTTTACATGCTATAAAATTTGAAAAAAAACCTTCAGTTTTTCTATTTTCCCACAGAAGTGTTTTTCACTGTTACAAGACTGATATCTCTAGAATTAGGTGTCATTGTGATAGCCTAAATACATCCTCTAGAGACAAGTTGCATTCAGGTAGAATTAAAGGTTATATGTGGGCTGATCATGATGCACAGCAGTCTGTGATGCATCAGACTGGCCAGGTATAGGGAGAAGAGCCACCTCCTTGTTCACCCTTGCACATAAACTCTGCAAACCAATTTGTACATTTCTATAGATTTCTGCCTTTCCTTTTGAGCTCAAAATATTATGCAGTCATCCTACTGCGGTGCTGTCCGTGCTAGAATTCTGCCGGTGACAGTGCGCTTGTTCACTTGTATAAACAAGACAATATATTTCCTTTGTTGCATAAAGGTGTTAATAAATGCCTGAGTTTGAATTAAAAGGTGATAATGGAATACAGAGACCCCGATGTGTCAGTCTTTCTGATGCCTACAAAATAACGTCTGATATAACAAACATCTCAAAACAGCCATATGTGAGCAGACCGAAAACTCATTTATAAGAATAAATTCTTGAAAAGCTAACAGAGGAAGAGGAATCTGTGGCAAGTGAATGAGGAAGAAATAACAATAAAAGCCTGAACAAATGTAGAAAACAAATTTTCAAGACTGCAATAAATGACTATACCAAAAGACTAAATCAGGATTTTTAGCAAAGCTTGACTATTAGAAAACAAAGATGAATGATTTACAATACATTGCTTTTTTAACACTTTATCAGAGAAAACTGCACATCATAAGTGAAGCTTCTCCATTCCTCTCCCTCCTACCTGTAGTTTCCTTAGCAAAAAAGTCTTTCCAGAGGTTCTTAATTCAGATTTTACAGTACTGGAAAGAACTGAATGTTGCAATTAAACTAAAAAATATCATGAGTCTTTGCTTGGTGGTGCTAGTAGGAGCCTGCTAGTATAACTGGGGTACCTTTTGTTTGGCTGTGGCAATAGGAAAATCCACCCCAAGGTGCAGCTGAATGAATATCTATTCAGTTATCTCATTAATTATACCAGTCATCTTGGCTTCTAGAAGATGTACAAAGCTCATTTTCAGTTGAAAGCACTAACATATTCTGTGTCTGAAGTGTGACCACCAGCTCCTCTTGTATGAAGAGCTTGGTGATTGATTTTTAGATTATTTTAACTAAACTTTGTTGTTACTAACAGCAATAGAAACATCAGGAGTCTGACATTAATTATTTTTTTTACATTTGCTTTTCCAATATACATTTTAAAAATATTCAATCAAATTGAAATAGGAAAATAACATCACTGTATTCCTCAGTATTGGTATTTCCTACCAGAATCTGGATGTTTCCAGTGTCTGTGGCACTACTATTATCTCCCATAATTTTTATCCTTGTTATTCACATCATAAGGTCTTCAAGGCAATGATGACACAGACAGTAATCATGATAGTCTAATTATATTTGGGCACTGTAGATGTTATCATAAATTCAGTGATTTAAACGCCTCCACCAAAATAATTAGAATCTTAACATTAGCAAGAGTCTATAAATCTAGTCAGTAATTGATACTAACTTTATATTTACAGCATTCAGATATTTGTTGGCTTTGTTTCAGTATTTTCTAGTTCAGAAACTTTAATCTGAATTGATTTCACGTAATGACAAATCACCAGTGTCACAGCTGATTTCCCTGTGATGTGTTCAGCTCTCTTTCAAGATTAAGATGTGCCTGGATGCCAGAATAGTACAGCGTGTACCTGAGTGAATAATAGAATATATTCAATATACTAGTATGCTTATGATTTTGCATCACTTTGCAAGCCCTATTGACCTGTATGCTTTTTATTACAGATTTGTGTACAATTTTGCCTTAGATGTGTAAAATTTATCTACTTGTTGTCATCCCATATTCCAAGACAAATCAGAAGCCTGACAAATTTACATCCTGATTCTTAACTTCCTTATACATACATAAACAACAAAACCTACAAAACCTACTGATGCACAGATTTAATCAAATGACACAGAACAAATAGGCTTTGTTTCTATGGGTGTTGCTCAGTGATTTGAAGAAACCTAGCTGCTTTTTGGCTTTCTTCAGTCATATTAAATAGAAACTGACTTCAGAATTAGTTCTTTCAGATTTTTATCCAAGAAAAACAGAATAGATAGGATAACAGCAGCAACTATTACAAAAGTTTGTAAAGAGATTACAATTGTGAGAGCCCTTTTTAAAAAAAAAAAAGAAAAAGAAGGGTCTTTTTAAGTTTTAAGTGAATTCCAACCAATTGAACAGAATGTTTATGAGCTCAGTTTCTGCCTGGGGATGTTTGCTATGGAAAGTAGCAATATCAAGCCTTTCCCAGGCTTTCATTTTCAAAAACAACATGGAGTATTTAGGACACAATATTCCAGAGATTATCCTCATAGCTCCTAAGGCACTCCCAGAACATCGCTTGCTGTCCATGCTGCCTACACGTTGCTTCTGGCTGCAGTCCAGAAGCTTGGGCAGAAGTGGAGGAACTGGTTGACACTTCCAGCTGTTCCTCCAGACTGTACAGTTTCAACTAGTTGGAGTTACTGCTTTATACAAGCTGCAAAGGTAGTAATACAGATTAGCATGCAGGAAAATACAGAGCCTTCCTGTTAGGATCAGCCCCACTGAGCGCTCCTTTAGCGCTGAAAATGGGTCCTTTTTCATACCCATGCATGGGAGGGAGCACCCTCAGCCAGTTCGCAGTAAGCCTACCCCTGCTGAACAGTCTGGATAGAAAAGCACCCGAAGTTGTGACCTGTGAAAGAAGCAAATTAATGGAACCATCACAGCTGCGGGCATCTGTCTGTAATTTCATGACTGCATCATTGCTTAGAGCTCCATAAGATACCCCGGCAACCTGCTGTAGCGTGAAACCTGTAATTACTTCATGTACTACACTGAAAAAAAGACAGACCACTAAAAGGTTAACAAATCAAGCTCTGTCAGACAAATAGGAGTGGTGAATCATAAGCTCCTGGGCCCTTTCGACAAACAGGCCACTACAGCACGCTGTCATTTATTACCCAGAGAGTTCCAGTGCCTGTTAGCACACAGGCACCTTCGGGCTGTTGCCAGTTCCATGCCTTGCCTTTAAATCAGTTGTGCTTAACCCTCAGCTCCAGACTGGAAGGGTCTGGGAGCTGCCGCTTTGCGTATTTCATGGTCCTTCAGAGTACTTGCAGACCTATTTTCTAAAACATTATGCAATTTTGGCATAGTGTAACAGTAAACCTTTCTATCTCCTCTTTCATAAACATAGCTGCTACATCACCTTCTCATTGTGTAAATCATTTATGTACTTCTTATTTACATGATTATGAGATTAAGTCTGTTTCTCTTGCATATATGAGCATTACAGTGGCAAAATTTATTGAGTTCAGTAAAAAAGCACAGGCTAAGTAGCTTCTATTCCAGTGCTGCTCTTGCTGTTATCTTCTATTACCTGAGCAACAAAATGATACCTTTTCATTTAAAACTGCAGATCCTGACAGAAATGTACATCATTCTGCTTTAAGAGATATTTTAAAATTTGTACTTGCAAAACTACTATTCATATTTATTTTACCATCATAATCTTTCAGTTCTCTTAAGAAATCGATGCTTCCTCATTTCACGAGTTTGGTACTTGGCTTTCAATGTAACTGCTGTAAGATAATTTTTCTGCTTTAAGACGTTCTGTGTTTTTTATTCCTGTAGCTCCACATACAGCAACTTCATCAGCCTTTCTCTTAGAATCAGTTCAAGTATTTACTGTCTAAATATCAGTACTACTTTTTGCTGTTTCCCTCATCACTTAAAATTGTTCCGATGCAATACCACTCTTTCTGAGAATATATATTTTATATATAAATAATGCAACTAGAAAGAGCCTCAAAAAATGTGTCATGTCCCTCAGGCAGTAAAAGAAGGGGTTAATGTTCTGAAGGCACAACTACTGTAACTGTAGGAAAGCCTTTTCTTTTTTCATATAATAATTAACTTCCAGTCACATGCCAAATGCTGTCTTGTTTTCATACTAGTGTAAAGGAGATGAGACATCTTAGAAGTTCCTCATAGATTTGAAAAATTACATCTTTGTGATCATGAAGAATTGCTTGAGAAACTGACAACTCCAGGCAAACATGAAAGAAAGAAATTACAAAGCAGCTTGGCAAAAAATGAAACTATGAACAATTGTTTGTCTGTACGACAGAGAAACTTAAGGGTTCAGTTTCTCACTGAATTATGCTCACTTCTAATCATTATAATAATATAAAAGGTAAGATTCTGATGTATTAGTAGACTGCTCCTACTATGGACAGACTTGGACAATTAATCAGGTGATCTAGATTTAATTTCCTGCTCTTCTCTGATATGCTGGGTCATTTTAGGCAGCTGATTTTGTTAACTTCTCCTGCAAGAAAAATACAACTGTAAAGTATTAAAAAAATCATTAAAGTGTCAATCATCATGTGGTGTAAAACAGTGATATTCACTTGTATGTGTGGTCCAGCAGAAGACATTAGACAAGTTATTAAATAAGAAATCCACAATTCCTTGTTTTACATGGAGAAGTCGTACAGTTTGCCTCTTTTAGGCTTCTCTGGAGGATAATAAGCTAGATAATACCAGAGTACCTTACTCCATCACACAGTTTTACTCTTATTTTTATAGCTGTTTGCCTTTATGTGTTGTGAGATGCACTTTTAAACTGCAGAGATGCATGGGTGTTTAGTTCAGTGTAGACTGAGACAGAGACATCTACCTGCAGGCAGTCCTTTCAAGAAAATCTCATTTTTATTCTGCCTTCTTTTTTCTCTTGTTTTTCACATCAAAGTCATTCAAACTGAAAACAGCTGTTGATCATTGGTTGTGGAGAAATCTACCACAGTCTTTTTCACACGTTAGTGAATAGTTTCCTTCCAACATATTGATATTCAGGAGTAGTATTCTGTATATAATAAATTTGATGGCATTAGCTATATTTATCCCACCATAATGGAATTCATTAATAAGCTATTGTGTTTTCTTTGTGATAGTTAGAGGTGATTAGTGCCTGGATTTTCTTCCGCATTTTGCCTAAGAATCAATTGTGACATTGGTTTAATGGATTAGTGTGTATTTATCAGACACGTGCCAATAAAGCAATCAGTTTGCTACCAAGTACTATCAATCTTTGCTGTAATTGCCAAGCCCAGTGAGTATCTGCAGTGGCGATAACAGCATTGTGAGCTAATTCCTTTTCATGTCACAACCCATTCAACAGAAACTGCTTCTTTATTATTTCTTTTCCAGGTGTTGAGCCCATTGACTGTTAATCTGGATTAACAATGCTGTGAGTGATGACAGTAATGCTAATAATTTTACTTTTTAGCATTCCATTAGCTGATGTAGGCCATTGTCTGAGTACATTCTCCCGTCACAATACAATGCTGAAGTTACTATTGTTCTGGTTCTTTTAGAAATGACATTCTCTACAAATACTTTTTTTTTTTTTTTTTTGCCCTATACATGTTGCTTGTGCTACTAGAGATTTAAGGAATGTTGAATTCATAGAAAAGAACATGGTTTTTAAAGTGTATGTTGCTGGGTTTTATTTCTAAATATATAAAACTTTCCATATATAAAACTTTCTTCTAGTAAACTGGAAGGAGATAGAGAGGAATGGGAAGACCAAACAAAACCCAAATATATATAAATAAACCCCAATATAGATAAATACAAATGTATGCATTTTGAATACCGAAAACAGTGCAATGGGAAGCAGTAGGTAATTCAAAGGCATTTAGGGGAGGAATTTCCAAGTTTTGATCCTAGACCTGGTCAATAAAACACAGAATAAGGACAAGAAGGAAAAGAACAACCTGAATATATACACAGAGCCAAATTCAGCAACAACAATTTTTTTCATATGTGCCCATAAATAAAGACAATATGTTTTCATTGTGTTCATTTAGCAAACCCAGGTCAAAAGTTCAAATGCTGGCTAAGGAGAGGGTATGAAAATGAATTTTTACAAATCAGAAATCTATAAACCTTGTCATGATTCATAACTCCACGCTGGTTTTATTGTTCCCAAATTATGCACCACTGCTTGTGCACAGAATTTTCAGTTTAATATGCAATGAGTATGCTATTCAGTAGCATATATCAGGCATTAGAAGGAATTATGCAGCCATCCATATGATATACATTCAATATATGTGTCAAGAAAGCAAGGGTGATTTATGCTTCTCTATTAAATAAAATATGCTCTAAATAAAGTAATTGCTATTAATAGTAATTACTAGGAGGCCTATATTTATATAACTCTGTAAATAGGAGAATCTGCTGAAGCCTCTGTGTTACAGTTTACTTGTACGGTGTGGTTTTCCATTATGTTTGACCTCTGTATGCCAGAAACCATTCACTTCTCCAACACAAATTTAAGGTCAATCTTCTTATCCTAGAAAGAAAAAGCAACTTCAAAATGAAAATGAGTCACAAAAGGAAAGGAAAATAAAAGAATTCGTGAATCTTTTTTTTTAATAATATCTTAGCTTTACAGTACTTGAGGCAAAACATCTTTTCCATGGTTCTTGCTGGCATATGGGAAGGAAAGCTGCATTTGCATAGTTTTACCACTACACTGATGGATGTTATGTCTCTTACTGTAGCCACAATTTCAAGAAATGCCATGCTATCACACATGGTGCAACCAACCGTTTTCTGAAAACATTAAAAAAAAGTGCTTTCTGACATTTCCTTGGGGCATTACCTCTCTAGAAACAGATCGTGTCCAGCTAAATACTATCTATGTGATACAAGTCAAGTCTGAATTTCCATTCTGTAGGTTTTGAAAGTTTTGTGTCTCTTGAAGGTATATTTAAAGGTATATTTACATCTTATCTGCAAGGACAGGGGTCAAATAAAACTTTCAAATTTAGAATACAGCTGAGCAACAATATATTTATCTTCTTAGTTTAAAACAAAGAAGTTTCAGAACTTTTCTTTAAAAAATCCTGCAAGACTTCACTGATAGAATAGATATTATGGAAGGGGATTTGTGTTTTGAAAACAAATTGAACTTCAGCACATATTATTTTTACTCAGGCAAAAAAAGCCTTCAGCATAGCAGTCTTATCCATGTAGCTTAAACTGGTGAGCAGGTTCCTTAACTACCAAAGTGCCTTATTTTTATCACTTTTATCGTATCCACAAAGAGAGTCATAATTAACCTACAGGTTCTTTAAAGACATAAGCACCAATTCTTTTAATTGGCTAAATGTTAGGAACTTACATTATGTAAATGCAAGCAGGGTTTACTGAAAATTGCTCCAGTGATAATCCATCTGTCTTGGATTAAGGCCAATGTACAAGCAATTGTGCCACTTGCAAAAAACAGTAGAAGAAAGATTTCTCCTTGTCCCACATGACTCAAGATGATCTCTGTATACTTTTATATTCCTAGCAACAGTCACAACAGCTTTGCTGAGTAGGATGCCAGATAGTCTTTAGCATGAACAGCTTACATTCACATTGTGATAGTCTACTTGCTGGTGTGTTTATCACTGCTTGGAAATTGTGCTATAAAAATGAACATGTTTTATTCTTTTAAAACATGCATAGTATCAACTCTTTGTAGCAGCTAACAGTTTTCAAGCAGAGAAAGCTCTACCCAGTTACTCTAAAACAGCAGCATGGCAGAAATATGTATTTTCCACCAGCATTTGAATGTTAAAATAGCCAGGATAGAAAGACAAATCCCTTACTGCTGCCCTGCAGCAAGAGAATAGACCATTAAAATTTTTAGCTGCTCTGCTTGCTGCCTGCACCTAATGTGTTTTAAAAGAGTATGGTAATATCTCAGATTGGATGAGTACATGCACACTTTCATTTCACTGGAAACACTTGCTATACACTCTCTTGGTCCTTTATAAATATTTCTTTAACACACTTTAAATATGAGGAAGCTACAATGATCATTTCATTTGTCCTGCTTTCAGTGACAAATAGATGCTGCTCTGTGTGGATCCTGCCTTTTGCATGGCCTTTATTGAATTTTGTGTGAGCTGCATCCTCAGAGATGCTGTAAAACACTTGACAGTTGTGCAAACCTTCCCGGCCAGGCAACCTTGCTGGGAGCATAGGGATTCTCAGTGCTTACTCTTTCTGAATTAGTTGAGGAAATCTGCAAACCTGAGTTGTGTAAAAAACATCCTGAGTTTTGTGAACAAGTTATTACAGTTCCAAGTGGCAAGAACCGCACAAAGTAAGTTTAATCTTGTAAGGGCTGAAGAATCAAGTGTTCCCATGTAAGAAAAAAGCACTTTAACCTAAAGCATAGTTACTTTGGGGGGCTGTAGGAGCAGTGCAGTGGTTTGCACTGTCACGTCATATATGTGTTTCCATGCCAGGTGGTAGATGAGTGATTGAGAATGAGTAAAAGCACACATCGGAGTGTCCCAGTTTGCTATTAGAAACACTGAAATCGCAGAAGATTGTTTTCTAAATTGTTTCTGAGATGTTATTACCTTTCTACTTTTCAAGCGAATCTTGCAGCAGCCAAATGCTCTGCGCTGTTAAAATGCTTCAGATGCTGCCTGAAGTTTATTGTTCCCTAGAAGCAATTTATTTCATTATAATGTACTCATGAAAGAACATTAGTGTTTAATTATCAGGAGAACTCTTCTTAGTAAGGCTGAGACTGAAGTATGAAGTCTTTGATTGTTAGTTGCTGCTTATCTGCAAACTGAAGGTTGGCGGAACAAATGTCATACAGGTTGGCTCAGTGATCTCATGTGAATAACACTGGTTGTGAATTTTATCATTTTTTCCATTAGAAATCTTTTTGAGAATAAATGTTGCCAATTCGACATACTTTGACTGATGGAGTGAAAACTTCACACCACTGCTAGGGAATACATGCAATAATATTCATGCAGTGAGGTGATACCGACAGCACATGAAGGGAGGGACAGAAGGGATTTGTATTTGTCCTCTGCAATGGGAGGGGGATTTCATCCTCTTCATCCTAGTTCATAGTGTCAGTTACTAGTGCTGATTTCTGAGATGTAAGGAGCAGATTCAGAGTGATAGACACTGTGACAGACCTAATTTAATAGAAGGAAACCTGAATGGGAACCCCGGTCTTCCTGCTGCAATGCAATAATTTAATATCACTTCAGTTAAGGAATTATTTTATTTGCTTACCCTTAGTTGCTTGAAGGCATCACCACCATTTTTGAAGAGTACATATGTTATGGCTCCAAGTTTTGACCTCAATAGCAAAGATTCCTCTGCAACTGTTGTATTCAGGAATGTAAGTCATACAGAGTTAACTCACCTGTATTTGGTTATATGGCATTTGGGATGCAATGGGCTGGCAGAGTGTAACAGAATGACTCAGCAGCGAGGGAAGTCATCAAAAGCATGGCAAAATTTATCAGGTTTACTCAATGATGTGAGACAGCAAATCATTAGGAGAGAAGCACTAGACAGGGAAGATTTTAGAATGTGAATGAACGTGAGGGAGAGTCAGAAAATGGAGAGAAGAAAGAAATAGAAAAACCAGTTCACTTATAAATAGCAGCGGAATGCTGATTGCAGTCAGACTGAGCAAAAGTAATGGCAAGAAATAGGAGGAACTATCAAAGGAGAGAAAGGTAGAGCGTTTTCTTGATCCCTAAAATGAATGAGAACTGTATCAACATGGGCATGAGTAATGGAATATATGTTGGATGTCTGAGTACATGGGGAATGCTGGTGGAGATGACACAGTAGATTGGGAGATGGCGATCTTGTGTACAACTTAAGACAGGCTGATCCTCAGTAGGCTTCATGGTCAAGGCTGTCTTATGTTTGCATATGCGTGAGCTACCTGCACAGGAGGCTCGTGAGCTGCATTCAGACCTCTGGCTGTAATTTAATGACAAACATCATACAAGAGAAACCAGCCCAAGGGGTGATGGCGGCAGGTCCCTGCAGCTCACGGTGTGGGATGACACCTGCTGCAGCCGAGCTGCCTCTACCACCTGGCAAGGGCCACTGGAGTCCTTCTGTCCATAAATCAATATGAACAGTTTATTCAATAATCAGAGAGCTATAGTAATAAAAACACAATAAATGTCATAAGAAGCAGGTACTGAGTAATGTAAGATGATTTTTATTCATTGCTTCCATATTCATTACCTGAATATGCATGGAAACCTTGGGATAAACTGGAATCAGTACTACAGTGCCTAATCTCCTTAAACTTGAAATAGCAAAACACTTTGTTTTCCTGTCTCTGTGATTTCTGCATTTCAATTTTAATCTTGTCCTGTGTTCTCCCTCTTCCCTCCGCTGCTAATAAAATACCAGGTCCCATATGCAGCAGTTTGATGGAAGAGAAGAATCTTCATTGAATTGAAAATGTGCCTGCATTTCATAATCTCTGGGAAAAAAAAAAAACAGCACCTCATTTCTTTTTCCTCCCCCACAAAAAATTTAATTCAGTGAAAAGAACAGACTTTATCAGCTGCATCAAAACTGAAGTTTATTCTTTGGGACTTTAGAACTTGGCCTTTAATCATAGATTTGGCTAAATACTATACACAGTTCCAAATAAAATGAACCTCCAGTGTCAGTGTGTCATTTGAAATCCCAGCTGATTAATCATTTCATTGTTGTTATAAATGAATGTTAATTGCCATGTGCATATCTACATGCCAAATATATTGAACCATTAGGTGGGAATTTTTCATCTTCATCGGCTGAGCCTACCCCGAGGGCAGGACACTGTCGCTTGGCAACTCCAAGCTGTCGTAGTCTCATGGGGCTGCACATCTGCCAGTGGGCCAGCAGCATGCCCTGCGTGTGAGCGGTGCACCCCATGTGTGAATGTACCCCAAAGTGCACCTCACGTGTAAGCAAGCCTCATGTGCAAGCATGCGTCATGTGAGTGCACACCACGCACAAGCATGCCCCATGCATGAGCAGCACACTGCCTGCTAACACTGCACCCCACACGAGTGCGTCCTCTGTGTGTACACCACAGGTGTGAACACACCTGCCCACAGCTGACTCAGCCCCAGAGCACTGCATGGCAGGAATGTGGAGCTAGTGAGGGGTTCATTAATGGCCCATATACACCAGGGAGGTCTGCTGCAATGTGCTAGAACATTCCCTGTAGTAGGAGGGTTTGTGGCCTTGCTCACACCATGCTGGGTTCCTGCTATTGCACCCTGAAAGGTAAGGGAAGGCTCCAACAACAAAAATTTGGGTAGATTCCTCAATACTTGCATTGTTGAAGGAAATTACTCCTGTCTTTGCTATGTTCTCATTTTGTTCTTGCTTTTATCTTCCTCAATGGAGTCTCTTTGTGCCATGCTGGGCTAATGGGAATGCTCTGCCTTGCACAGCTCTCCCTGGCATGCTGCTTTGCACTGTACAGTGCTTTTGGAAGATTGCATGAAGCTTGTTTCTCTTCACATATACATATAGAGTTGCAGTCACAGTCATGGCTGTTCTTGCTGGCAAAAAGTATTTTCCCAAGGCAGCTCAGCTGAGCAGCAGATTTTATGAAGAAAGCTGCTGTTGTGTTTTAGGCTGGTTTTCTTTCTTTGAGAGTGAGTGGAGAAAAGAATCTTAGCACATAAATGTCTTTGCAACCGTAACTGTAGTGCTTGCTATACCATGAATGCTATAATATGTATTGATTTTGTTTGCTTTCTACTGTGAAGTGTTTAATGCTGCTGCTTGAAAGATGATTTTTTAAAAGTATGGTGTTATACTGAGTTGGTTCTGACATCAAAAAATCAGGAGAAAATGAGCAAGAGAGAGAGCAAGGATATCAAAATGATTAATTGCTGCATTAGCATTCAGGCACTGAATGTATTTTGCTTTACGGATTGCTTGTTTCAAAGGGTATGATCATGACTTCTGGATTGTATTAAAAAGTTGTGTATCTTAGGCATTGATGCTTAATTTAGGAGGGATTACATTCCTGCAGAACCAAGGGAAGGAGGGGGAGGAAGAGGGAGAAAAAAGTTCTGCAATTAAATGCCAGCTTCTGACAATGCAGCTTGGTCAGCCTGCATTTGTGAAACCAAACTAATACCCCACAAAGCACTCTTTATTTACTTAGAAATGCGTGCAAACTGTTGCTGCCACAGGTAAAATATATAGATTTTTTTTAATTAAAAAAAGTCATCACAACTCAGGAAAGACTCAGTCTCCCTAACATTTGACCAGGTTTGTGGAGGTAGACCATTGGATACAACTGTACCTACTTACCTGGGTTGAGACTGGTTATCCTTGATCATATTTTAGAGTATTGAGAATTGATTAGGAGTCTTTAACATAATGATATATTGTTGTCAGTTATTAAAAATATTGTTATGAATTGCTTCATTGTGATCATGACTTCAGTGTTAGTATCAAGTATAGATCCTGTCTTTGTTTTTGCATTCTAGCTAAATGTCAAACTTTTTATGTAAAGCTTATCCCACTTAGATTACCCACATGTTTATGGCTTTCCACAATCTTTAAACAATTTTTATTCTTTAAGCTGTTTATATTTATTTATCTAAAAATCTACAACTCTTCCTAGGTGGTTTTCAATGGTTTTGCAGTGGAAAAGAAATAAACTGATCAAGCCTTAAGAAAGACTTAACCACAAGAACGTACCCCTGGCTGTGGTTTGGCTGAGTACTCACAAATCCCCAGTCACTCTGATTTCATTCCCAGGCCACTCCAGTGTATGTTTAACCACCCTTTCAGGGGTTATGTTCCTGAAACACTTTACTCAAGTGAGCTGTGCACTGCCTTTAGTGGGATTGCAGTCCCAAGAGAAACAACAGAGAAGTCTGATATTCAATGCAATTAAAGCCAGAAAAGACCACTGCAATCAGCATGGCTGGCAGAACTCTCTCAGTGTATATTTTTAGCTTAAGCATGGATTTTCGGCAACAGCATTGGTGAATTCAGCGTTGCACTTGGAGCAAAAGAATCTTAAGCAGGATGCCACAGTTATATAGCTCAAGGTCTGTTTGTTAAAAGGCAAGTTGTTTCTTATACATTCTCTTCTTGTAGAGCCCCCCATGCATGATTGTAATGAGTGATGGCCTGATTAAATCAAAAGCAGACACAGAAGAAGCAATACTAATCTGTATGCATATGTGATGCTAACAGGAAGAAATAAAGAAAGAAAGAAATGTGGCAATTACCCTAGGTGGACAGGAATTATTTTCACTAATTAGGTTTTGAGGAGATATATTTTGGTGGATGCTTTGGTTCATCCATATTCTGTCACTTATGTAACACTAGAAACAAAAGCATGAGAATTACTCCCAGTTAGCCTGACCACATGCCTTTTGATTTCAAATTCATTTAAGCACAGCCTGCCTGGGGACAGACTTTGTAAATACAATGTGCTATCAAAATAGATAATGTGTTCTTGAACAAGTCAGTAGCATCAGTTCTTTTTTTTTCTTTCTTTTTCCTGTGGCAATAAAGGTGTAATTTCATATCATATTATACAGCTTAACATTCATATTTTAGAAACATCAAAGAAATACGGAAGAATGTGTAATATACTGTAGCAAGCTCATATAGGTAAAAAAGTTTTACTGTATACATGACTTGCAGCCCCAAAGACTCCCTCTGGCAATTCTCAGAAGGAGTGGTAAGAAATACAATTTCATTTTCTTCATTTGTTTCCCTCCCTGCACCTCACCTAGAAAATCTACAGATTGCTTGTCACTCCTGTTTTGTTTCATGAATGCAGCAATTCTATATGAATCCTATCACCACAACCCAAAAGTCACTGTGGGCAGAGCAGTCACTTGTTGTACCTTGTGGCCCTACCATTGGATCACTGAGAGCTGTCCTGTAGGTCTAGGACCAGGTCTTGGCAAACATAGCGGCCTGGGTAACTATGCTGTCAGTTCATGTTGCTCGCTCTTTTATTCCTAAAGAGCATGGCAGTACTTCCCATATCAAATGCACAGTCTTGAGTATTCTTGATCAATGACCACTCCCTCCATTGGCTGTTGGTAACTTGCTGAAGTTGCTCAGTACCTGTAGCTGACCTCTGTTGACTTAAATCTGTGACTGAAATCCACCCTGATGCAAAATGCCAACACAAAACAATCTGTTTGGGTTTGATCTTCTGCAGATGCAAATAAAGTTCTGACAAGCATTAGAAGTAGGAGATACTTAATTTGTCTTCAGAGTTTACTTCTATAGCTGATGCCCAGGTGTGCAGAAGATATTTTGAAAGAGATTCCCCAGTCACATCTCTGTTTTGGTGTCCAGATACTCTAATGTGCTGCTGGGTTAGTTTGGACTTTGGGTGAAAAGCTTGCATTTACATTAGCCTTTGTTACTTTTGAAAATTAAAAACAAAACAAAAATGATGGCTAATGAGGATATTTGATGATTTGTGGTGACTTTGATATAATAATTGACTTGTAGTATATGGCTTCAAAGCAGACTGATGAGATTGACCTTCACAACTTCTGTATCTATTCTCTTCCTATCTTGAACCTCTGTTAAAAAGAAACCTCTCAATTTCTTTGAACTAAAATTCCTTTTATCATTTGAAGATTCTTGAAAAGAAGGAAATGACCAGGAACACACCTGATTAATTCAAAAATTAATTGAGGCTGATTTATATGGCATCCATTCATGATGATTTTCATCAATAAATAAAACTATTATCAAAAGGAGCAAGCATTTTATCCTAACTTTGAGTATACCTGTTCAGTTTCCATCATTTCGGTAATCAAGCACTTCCTCGTTTCCCGATGATCACCAAGGGTTTAATTCATTGTGGTGGAGTAGACCCACTGACAGCTCAAATATTCGAAATAGTAGGAGATGTCTGATACATAAAGCCTTGTGCTAGATCTCTGTATGAGGGTGAATATTTTAATTGTTCACACGCAGCTGCAGCTTTTGCCCCAGATGTATATTCTGGAAAATACTCAGTCAAATATTGGTCCTGATGGCTTAGAAATGTAGTTATGTTATACAGCTATTATGGAAAGTAAGGCAGACTTTTCTATAGTGAATTACCGATGAATTGGCTTGGGAAGCTGTATAATATCTCATTTGCTGTAAAATCAATAGTATTAGCCATCTGCCACCATTTCCATTCATATGATGGTAGTTCCTAGAAGTTCCTCTTGAGATTGATTGTCCAATTGTATTTGGGTCTGCACAAAACGCAGAATAAAAGAAAAAAACTCATCTAAGTAAATTGTGGTCTTACAGGCAAAAGCATGCAAAGGGAAATGCGATACTATTTATCTAGAATTGCATGAATCGCTGGCTGAACTGCTACCTCAGCCCACCTGGGTTTTGAAAACAAGGAGCTTGGAAATACAGATGCCTGTGAGAGGAGACGCTTTTCATCTGAATTGCATAAACGTAGGAGAGGACTCAGGGAGGGGAAGGGTACGGAAGGAATTTCTGGGGGAAATGCTAAGCAACGATACTACCTCTGGAAGCTTTCATTATTTTAACTGTCTTGGAGATTGCTGTATCTTGGTTTCCATTTCATCAAGCCCTGAGATGGTTTAGTAATATTGATTACTGAAGAAGTTGCAACATTGGCAGGCAGGTGGAATTCAAGACATTGCCATGTACACAGATAAGCTTTGTCCTAATGACGTCATTTGCCAATCAACCTGTGTACTCTGATAGAGAGCAGAGGGATATTCGGAGCAGGTCTGTTCCCCACAACTCATAATGCTCAGGGGAGAAGGTTTCTGCAGCCCTCTACGCAGGCTGTGTCTGACAGCAGTCTCGGCCCTGCCACTGTGAGTAGTGTGGCGGATGGTAATGGTTCAGAGAGGAACCAGCTGGAGGAGGGGATATTTTTAGGTATTCTAAATACTTCAGAATCTTATGTAACTGGATTTGAGCAACAGTTGATGCCAGACAACCTCACATAATCAGTTACAGAGCTTCATCAGTTCTCTCCTTATATTCACAGAACAGTTTGTGCCCCAGAAAGGGGGTTAGGCAACAAACATTACTCCTGAATTGCAAGAACTGCAGGGAAAAAGCACTGGGTTGAAGAATTCTGAACAGCAAGCAAATAAATCATGAAATCAAAATCTTTAGGTAATTTGCAAGTGGAAGGAACTCAGCTGCTAACTATACTAAAGTTGAAGTCCTCAGGCTCAGTACTGGCATATCTCAATGCATTTTTAACAAGCATTTGCTGAATTAGTTGATATCTTCATGTGGGCTGAAATGGTTCTGTTAGAGTTCCTGGCCTTGTGTTATGCACAAGGCTTTTCTGCTGTAGAAATGATTACTAGGAAACCCACTCACAGACCTGGTGTCTGGTTGTGTTCAGTGTGTCTTTCATTTGTGCAATGGCTTAGTCATGGCACTTTGCTTAGGTCATGGTCTTTTAAATTTTTGCATGTTTAAACAAATAAGGAAATTGCACTCTATCCATGTGGGGTATGTGAGGCCCTGCGTGAGGTTGCTGGTAAATACTTGCATTGCTTTGCCATTCTCAGTGTTTACACAAGAGCACTGCTGTTTGTTCCTCTCCACCCGGTTGTGTGGTACATCATCTGCTCCAACAAATCCTCTGGAGGAATTATAGAAATGGCCAGGAATGATAGAAGGTCAAACAACAAAGCTGTGCAATTAACCTGGCTGATGTTCCTAAATCACAAATGGAGACTATTTTCTTAAACAAAAAAGAAAAAGAAAAGAAAAGATGAGATCAATGTACAGGGTTTTTTTATTATTTAAATGTGAAGGAAAAAATAAATGCTGCCATGAGCTTCTTATCACGCTGAATTGCTTATCACTTCTTAGCAGCTTGTAGTATAGAAGGCAAACAAGCCTTCAAAGGTCTCCCTTTGAGAGACCAGGGCAGAAGCGTTCAAATGTCACTGGTTCAATTCCAAGTTCAGGTGATGCTGACTTCCAAACCTCAGTAACACAGAAGGCATCAGGCTGTGGGAACAGCATTACTTCAGCTCAAATATCAAGGAAGGTTGAGAATGACTGAGTCTAATCTTGCATCTGTGTAAATGAATGTCCAACCCTTACACGCCTCATTCACAGTATGTTTAGCAAGTCTGATGTGAGGACAAGATCTTTTGGCTTCCTTACACATAGTTGGCCCCCTAGAGGAAATAAGAGACTCAGGTGGTGCTATATCAGCTTTGCTGTGTCTTTGAAGAGAGAAAACAGTGTATCTGTAGTATGGGAAGGTGTTGCAAGTTTTGAGGTGAAATGGCATGAGAACGTGCCGGAAATAACCTTGTTCTAATCCTTTGCTACCCTGTGAAGCTGCCTTTCTGGATAGATTCTTGCCTCTGACAGTTCACTGGCTTTGTGTAATACAGTGATGGAAATGGTTGTCCTTCTGAAACTGCAGAACATCAGAGCAAGTAGGGGGCTACTTGAAGTTCTTCTGCTAGAAGTATATTTATTGCATTAAAGAAATGCATAAACAGAGAAGAAATGGAGAATAAAACACATTCAGAGTTCTACTCTGAGAGGCATCTGTCATGAAAGAAATGTTAGCTTTGAAAAAAAAGTTTGCCCTGTTTATCAAGAAATGACTGTTTTTTTGCAGGATCTATTCTTAAAGAGTTGAATTAAAATTAATTATTTCATGTTTGATAACCTTTTCCGCACAGAAGGAAAGCCTCCTGTCTGAAGGAGGCATTGATTTCCCTGCTCACAGCATGCTCACCAGCCGCAGTATGAGCGCTTCATCTTTTAATCTCCTGTATGAAGGGAACAACAGAGGTCACTGTGGACTTGTATTGTTGAAAGTGATTACTGGCAGACCTGAGATGGTGTGCAACAAGGCCAGCTTGCTCTTCATTTAAGTTTATATATATATTTATTTATCTCTGCTTTTCCCCACGCCTCAGTCAGGGACTCACGTGGTCATGAGTCCAGGGAGAGCTAATTAAAATGACTTGTTCCTTTTAAATAAGCCTGCTAGCAGCTTGGTACAAAGCCAGAGCAGGTATCATTTTACTATATCTTCTTTAAAAATGACGGTATTGTCCTTTTCTTTCCCTAGAGCAAAATTTATCCTCCTATTCCTTTTCCTCCTTACCTCTGTCTTTAATTACTGTTTACTGGAGACACTGGACTCACTACCTTGTAGGCCTGAAAAACAAAGTGGCAGATCAGGTGGGGAGCCTGTAATAACAAATGCCATGACTTTTCTACCTCTGGTATTTTATGGTTGTCTCCACAATAAGAGATTGTTTGCATCTGAAAGACCTTCCAATAACAGAGAGGCAATTCAGATTTAAAGAAGAAAAATGTCTTGCAAAATTGCAGAACAGGTCAGTAGCAGAGACTGGGACATATCTTCTGTTTGCTAGCCTGAGGATTTGTTCTTTTTCAGTTTTGCTACCTTTCTTGGCTTCAATTAAACCCAGTTCAAGATACAAGTTGGTCTTAATTCAGAATCTGCATGTTTCATTCCATGCTGTCCCACTTTCTGCTTCCATCCAGCTTTTATTATTTCTGTCTCATGTGCTCTGGACACACATTTGACTCCCAGTCTGTGTATGGGTTACCCCACAGATCTTTCCATCAGTACTGTTTAGCCACCCCCCTTCCTTTGAAAAGAAACAAACAAAACAAACAGAAAGAAGAAATTTCTCATGCTTAAATGTTGAAGACATCCGATAGTAAATTGTGGCTTTTAGCTGGAAATCACATTGAGTGCTAGTAGCCCCATCTTTGTAATTACAGTCCCTTTCTGTTTATTACAAGGGAGATCAGAAATTCAAGTAGTGAGAGGTTGAGCACCCAGACAACTGCTTGTGCAGTGTGTATTTCAAGGCCATTTAAGCATTCAAATCTGTTTTGAAAGCAAATACCTTTTCCTTTGGACTTTCACATTCACTTGTACTTTCAAAGATACTGAAGCAAATGAGATAAATGAAAGAAACTAAATAAGATTTACAGGTGCTCTTGAGAAAGTAATCTTGATATATAGAAAGCAAGTCCTTAATTTACAAAGACCACCTGAAGTTAGGCACTCAGGATCCGCTCTGAAAGGGCAGTGAGGCAGACTTTCCACACTAGCAATACAAACTTGTAAGAGCTGAGGATTTGGCCAGCAGCGATTTGCTAGCTCTTTGATTACTGTACAGTTTTTGGCTTCCTTCATGCTTGCTTCTCATTTTATGCAGTCACAGTGGGACCACTTTTTTCTGATAGCTGGAAACATAACCAAACTTCGTGCTTTACGTGTGTGTTTCATGCAAAATCTCTTTAACAAATGTTTAAATTGGCATTTGCAAAACTTGGCCGGCTGCTTGTAGTAATGAGAGATAAATATCACTCATTATCAGATTATACTGCACATTCCAAAAAAATACCGAAGTAATTCCTTTCTGCTGCTTCAGTACAGTAAACAATTGGGATGAATCTGAGCCTGAAAAGCTTAGTCTGGTTCTTTACATAATACAAAATATTGCCATAATTTACGCACAATTACAGTGCTTACCAATGGTCTTGATATTTCCATTACAATAGGATCATAAACAACGTTGTAACTGTCCATTTTGGTGGCGAATACTACAAACTCCCCCCCAGCCCCTCCCTGATTCAATTACATGGAAACTTGTAGCTAGACTGAATATTAAAAATGCCTTCAAACTCAGCTCAGTGCAGCTTCACTAATAGGATGCATTGAAAGCTAATTCTGCCTCTTACAGTAAACTCTATTATATCATAAATATGGGATCTTTTATGTGATTTGTATTGTGTATAAATTTTATAGCAAAATTCTATCCTCCTTTATCTATTTCTTCATTCCTCCTGTTTTCACGATGCCTTCTGACATTGTTTTGTTATTATCACATTTTTAAAAACAAATTATTTTCCAGTGGCTAAAATAAATAGCTCATTCACCTTCATACTGGATATGAAGAACCAGATTATTTGATTTAAAATGGACCAGTCCTTAATGTTTATATATTAGGTGTCATCCCTATAGATGATCATGCTAATTTCACTAAAACTACTGGAAAGTGGTTTCTAAAATGGATGGCTCCAATTGTCTTCAGAAGAGATGCACGAGATGTCATTTCTCACTATTTAGAACTGGGCTTAAATAATGCAAAGGGATTCTTTTCCCAGGATGGTCTTCATCCTAGGGCAAGAGCAATGTAGTCTTAACTAGCTGACTTTTTCACTCCTTATTCTGTAGTTCTAGTCTGTGAAAGTTAGAGAAGAATAACCCGTTGTTCAATGGAACATCCAATAATGTTATCTGAAATAGAAGAACAGTAAACAAGAATTTATTTTTCTTTATCATTGGGGAAAATTAAAAACAGTATTACCGCAAAGCCGAAGAGGAAATCATCAACAGAAAATGAGTGAAAAAATTGGGAATTACAATCAAAACAAATACAAAAAGAAACCACAAAACACAACAAACCACGCATTATTTTTCTTCTCAGTGGCTTGAGTTTTGGGGATTCTTGGGGGTGGATTTTCTTTTTATTGCTCATTGTAAGGATGTAACTTAGTGTTTCCTTTCCCTGCTGCTGTCCCTCAATTTTACATCTTTAAAATCATTGCTAGTCATTTTACATAAGGCATGCCAGTAGTCAGTCATTCCTCTTCCAGTGACTGCTCAAGCAAGATAAAGACTGCTCCCCACTGAAACAGAGTACTAATGCAAACTCGGCCATCAGTGCTGAGAGTAGTTATTAAAGTTCACTGTTTATGCATTTTCTCCTGCGCAGTAACACTGACAGATTTATTTTTCTTTCCGTGTTTAGTGCATTGAATCAGTTTATGCTTGTTTGTTGAGACTGCCCTTTGCCAGCATGCCAAGACCAACGATAGGCCACTCATCAACATCCTGATGTCTCCCAGCACTCATTAGTGTTCTGGGAAGATTTGCCTCCTCCCTTTTGTCCTACGAATTAAACTGTCAATTTATTGAGCCAGCAGTTCATGACCAGTCTAAAAATATTGGAGAAAATAAGTTCTGCATCGTTTCTAGACAGAATTATGGGTCATCTTGGATGACAGAGAGCAGTAAGCATTAGATTATTGGATTTTTTTACTGCCACCTCTTACCCCTGATTATTCAGAAGGGGTCTGCTCTTGCTCAAGCTCCTCATCCTCCCATGCTGCCTTCTGTTGCTCTCCCTACAAGCTGAGCTGTCATTTGTAGGAGACAGCCGACATCTGCTTGGGTGGGACCATACAGACCCATGTCAGCACTTGTGTGCCAGCCTCTAAGAGGACCCATTTCAGCAGCTATAGTCGGTCCTTTTTAACTGCTGTCTTCTGGGGCTATGTGAGCATTAGGCTGGTAATGGAGCTTCCACTAATAAATAGGAAGCAAAGTCCTGTTCACCAGCTCCTAAGAGCCCCACCATCTGTCATTGCGTATAGATTTTCAGACTCACTGATTTGCTAATTAATCATATTGAGAGTGAGTGTAACTTGCATTTGGCATCTTTGCAAGGAAATAAGGTAGAAGAGAGAAGTCACTGCAACATCCCTGCCTGGTTAGTTTTGTTGCAAGGGACAGCTCATCGGAGATGGCTGCTATGTCCCTGATCAAGCGAGCAGGTGGCGAGTGGGAAGGAGAGGACGAGTTGTGTAGGGAGTTTCTCCGCTGCCTGCCCTGAAATCTTGAACTGGCAATTACAGAGAGACAGTGATCTGTGCCAGATAAAGTACTGGTGGAGACATCTACCGTAAAACTTGGTGCTGATCTTCCGAAGGCTTTGCTCTAACCGCATGGCTATGTCTGGGCTACACATATGCCTGCAGAACTGAATACCTGACATGGTGTCATTGTTAATGACATTGCAGTAAATGCAGAGGGAAAAGCTCTCTGTTCCCAATATGTGTTGTATATGGTATGATGAGCACACAGTGAAGAATGGAAAGCACATATTGCAGAATATAAAGTGTCTCTGGCTGCACATAAACTACATTTGAAGTGTTCTGTGAAACTGGCCTATTTTTATGAATCTTAGATATTGTCAGACAGACAATATATAGGAAAAATGTGATTGCAGCAGGTCTAAAAATCATTTTAATGATGTAAATAGTAATATTTTTCACCAGTAATAAAGCTATATTAGCTTCCTATAATTCATTTAATGAGAATTATACTAAAAATACTTTCACCTGAAGTATCTTTAGGAGCTACACAGAAGTGGGAATGGTTGCCAGATACTTGCTTACACAAGCAACACCTTCACAATGTAATCAAAGAAGCTGTTTTGCTATTAGTTCTGCTTGAATTTATAGTCTCCAAGCCACTGGCAAGATGTGGATGAATAATGCCAGTGTCAAGGCAATGTTAAGGCTCAGAAGGAACCTAAAATTTCTTATACTTCAAATTATTCTCCAAAGCATTTAAAATTGGATTCAATTGAATGAATTCTTGGAAAGAGAAAGTAATAGCTTGTCTCCATTTGTATCCAAGCCAGGCATAAACTACGAGCTTTACTGCTCCTTCCTACACTGCTCAGGAATTCAAGAATATATCTGAATGATGAGCAGCTGAAGAGGTTTTGCCAGTACTGAAACTGTGTTATCTCTTCCTTAAATCATTTTTAATGTTTGTCTGCAGAGATTCAGACATGGAATGAAAGGGCTGGATTCTTCAGCCTCCAAAATTGAACTGGCTGTTGAATTGGCTGTTTCCCTGTAAATGGAAAATCTTTGGCCAGAGATATATCTGTAAGCTTCACATTTCTGTTGGTTATTGCGCTTGTCATTGTGGGTTGGTTGTTGTTGGTTTAATGTTTTGAATTCTCACTCTTCCCATTCCCACTAAACCTGGACAGCCCAGAGCTGAGCAGAAAGGATGTGCAAGGAAGCAGGTGGTAGGGGGGAAGCCATGGCAAAAATTCAAATTGAAAGGCTCAATCACACCTAATTATCCACTGGTATCTGGCTGTCTCACACAAATCTGTCTACCCAGAGCTTCAGTTTAGGCCAGGAAAATCAGAAATGTGGCAGGCGCAGCCTTCTTCAGGTCTGAAACTTGAGTTCCGTCTGGTCTTTTGTGGAGGATGAGCCAAAAACTCTTCTGCTGCCCTGTTTTGCTGAACTCTGTGAAAGCCTTGTAGGAAAGCATTTATGTACATGGATGCAAACTGAGGTGACCAGCGCCTGATACAGAAACAGGTGGTAGTCAAGAGGACAAAGCAAAATTCCCAGAAAGTTTTGTGGTGTTACCAGCTCTTCCTACATGGAAGTTAGGGGGACTTCAGTAGTGGTTAAAACATTTCCCACTACTTGACAACCAGTCCCATTTTGGATTTATACTCTTTGGCTTTTCCAAGCCACTTCTTTATCCTGGTTTAGAGAAGTAAAAAGTGGTTTTCACTTAGCACGATGAGTCACTCCACAGTAATATCAAAGTATGGGCATTTATTTGGAATTGGAGCAAAATCATTTATAAAACCCTGCAGAAACTTGACTCAGATGATAAAAAGATATCATTATAATTAGAAAAAAAGGACTTTCTATTTTAATACTTTCCCAGCCTGTTTAACTAAAGAATGGAAGTACAGCTGTGAGTAAGGAAAAAAAAAGATTTAAAAGAATTGGAACGCTATTTAAAGGGCAATTTCATGTCGGCCTGGATTAACAAGGCTGCCTCATTTATACCTACCACATGAAACTCTCTAACTGTTTAATTAATTGCACTAAATCATAGCAAAGTGTTTCTAACTTTCTAGGAAGCCACAGATAAAATATTCAACACCAAACTTTCTCACTTCAATCATTCTACTTAGCATTAGTTCCCAATTTAGAGCAGTAGAGAAATGTTCTTTGAAGCTTAAAAAAAAAAAAAAAAAAAAAAAAAAGGAGTTAAAAAAAAAGCTTCCTAAAATAAGCAAAGTTAAAATGAATAACTTGTGGTAATCTTGTGATTCTTTCTCGCAGGGGGTCTGTAGCTTGGTGTAAGGCTGCATTTATGCTGTGCAGAGCAACCGTCTGTAAGGCTGTCAGAGCTGAACGCAGCCAACCTGAATCAATCAGCCATGCCATATTACTTCAGACCGAGCGCCCTGCTCTGATGTTTCTGTGGCTCAAGTTAGTACATCTATGTGGCACCATGGAGTGCTGAGTATGGCTCATTCAGAGCGTGTCCCAAGGATCTCCATACAGCACTGCATGCTCTGTTTATACTTGCAAACTCATTGCCAAGTGCTTGCAGGGAAATGCAACTGCTAGCCCAGGTGCTGAAGCAGATACATAGGTAAAGCGTATGTGTGGTTCTGAAGATGTTTTCAGAAGAAAATGCCAAGTCACTTGTGAGTTAACCTGAATCTCTCTTGATTCAGAGCCTTGTGAAGAACAAAGCTGTGGAAAAACTGATCACATTAGCATTTCTTTGCTTACAGCATTTTTGTCAAGGCAGATTTGCTTTCACTCAAGAGCAGTTCAGTTTCTGTTAACTACTGCCCACTTGTGTAGCAAAACACAGCTTCAACCCTTCTACTCCTTAATGGTTCCTTAATTCTCTTTCCAAGGTTGAATCTCTGCCCATTTTCCCGGGAGCGGTGCAGTCCGTCTTAACGCAGCCACAATAACAATATCCACAGTTATTTTCTGTTAACGATACTGGCTAACTATGTTGCAGGCAAATAAATGATTCCTTCAAAAAACAAAAGGACAATTTCCTACTCTTCATTTTGTTTCTCTTTGTTGAGATTCCTTTCCACATAGCAGTTAATTACTGCTATATAGAGTCGTTCTTGTCTGGAAAGCATATGGAGAAGTTCACCTTCATATGGTCACCATTTTACTTCAAATGGTTTCAGTCAAAGGGTTAAATGGAAGTCAAACATGACGTGTCAGGATCCCCTGTGATCTGAATTTAGATACCTATCCTCAGCAGGACCTTAAACAGCGCAAGGGAAGTTGTCCTGAACAAACAGCCATATTCTTCCTTAGTCTTCATGTGTTTCCCTTCTGTATGCCTACAACTAAGTGATACCTTACAACTCTGACACAGCAATGTAGGAATTTCTTATTCATCTGCTTAGAATGAGTCCTCTCTCTGAAATTCATATGCTTGTTATGTATATTTCATCAAAACAGCAAGGCTTCCAGTAAAAATGTGGTAGTTATCCTGGAATTTAATGCATCTCACCACTGAGGTCATAATGTATCACAAAAAAGAAACATTGCATGTATGGACTAAAGAGCAAGTGCACTAAATGATTTATCTGAGAAAAGATGATGCACAGATATCCAGTGGGCTAACTTTTCACTGTTAAATAAATTCTCTTCCTAGCAGTCTGCCACCATAGGGACCTGCCTTCAGAACACGCCTTGTAATTACAAATGACCGCATCTTAGAAACAAGCCTTGCCTTATTCATCACCATCAAAACAGCAGTGAATAGGCAAATGGGAAATCAGCACAGTTCCCTAAATACCCCTAAGTTATGCTGACTTGTGCTACTGATCCTTTTTTGTAAGGATGAGTTTTACTTATTCAGAAAGAAACAGCTGACTTGATCCAATTTAGAAGTAGGTTGCTTAAAAGGTAAATAAATGTTTCGCTTTATGATTTTGTTTTCCTACACGCCAGTGGGTTACTAGATGAGATACTGGGTGATTTCCATGGTACAACACTGTACAGAACAATGAAATTTCAATATTTAACATTGCCTGCAGTAGAAGCGTTTGATTCCTCTCCTCTGAATGTCTTGCCTACTTTGATGTGATTATGTAACCTGCACATTTGAGTGCTCAGTTACAATTTGTTTCATTAATCTGTCATGAATTTCAACTGAGGAATGTGTATGTGGATTCTTGAGCCAGCCCTAGAGCACTGGTGAAAGTCAATAAGAGATTTGTCTTGTCAATTTTCTTCTTGTAATCCTCAACTTCTTAGTAGTCCCACCTAGATCATATGAGCTACTCTTTGTAAGGTTGGAACAGCACAGATCAGGGCAGAGAGATCAGTCACATTATCAAGCGATCTCATTTAGTTTGTTACATCATAAATAATAGTTTTCTTAGTGTTTCATTTTTAAAATGTTTTTTGCTACATCAACAGCTTGGGTGATTTTTTCTGAAGAAAATCTCTTTTTTTGTACTTAACTGCAAAGTTTAAAAAACTTTTTTATTATTATTATCATCTCTTTTTTTTTTTTTTCAATGGAGTTGTGGTTCCATGAAACTAATTTCTATCAGGAAAGCAAGCAGAGTTTTGTGTGAATCCAAAGCTGGATTGTGCTGTTCATGTGTGACATCTTAAAAGTGAAACGCTGCTGGAAATAATGAGTGGACTGTGGTTACCAGCACTTTAGGAAAAGAAACAAAAATCTCTAAATTTCTCAAGAAACAAACAGCCTCATTCTGAGCATATGCAAACTTTATTTAAGTATAATATTTATTTATAATATAATATATAATTATAATAATATAATATTTATAATATTTATTTAAAGTAAAATGTTGGTGCAGTTCTGTTTTGTACATCAGGAATAAATCCAATGTCAGATGAAGTCCTCAGTGTTACATTCTGGGTAGCAATTTCTCCCTCTGTAAAATGTGAATGAACCAGAATAACACTTCAAAGTCTTGCTGTGTTCCTTTTATTGAAATTCCTATGCTAGACATAGAAATATCCTAGGAGAAAATCAAGTCTAATAAAATTGTGCTTATGTATATATCATGAAAGTGTGAAAACAATCAAGTTTAAAGCAAAACATTATTTCTTCTGTGTCTATTTGGCTATTATACAGATTCTTTTTTTTTTTTTGTGTTTAGTAATGAATATCTTTTGCTGGAAAGGGAAGTGTTATAGAACACACAACCTGACTGTGACAACCCACACAGGCAACCTATTTACCTGCTGACAGGAAGATGTAATTTTCTGCTGTGACTATCCATCAAGGACAGAAAAATACGACCCAAAGTAGGTGCCTGACCACTAAAATTATGCAGACTAAAGCAGTATGGATGAAGATACATATGCGAAAGGGATTTGGCTGTCTTCTCTCTAGAAAGGCAATTAATGGTGTTACTGACATCCAGTATTTGTGCTCTTAACTGATAGAAAAAGAACTGGTTGAGAAACACTGTTCATGTTGGGGTTTAGGTTTTAGTTGTTAGGTTTTTGTTTTTTAAGATGAGCTTGATGCATTTCCAGGGAGCAGGGCAGTGATGTCCTCTAGACTTCTACAAGCCGCTGTATCTAAGTGATTCCTGGCTCCTGCAGCAGCTAGTGGGGATGTAGAGACGGCTCAGCCATGAATCCTTGCTGTTAGGTCTATCCCTCCTTCTGTGAGAAGGAAAGGATACCAGTGTGTTAGAGCGGTTTCTTCAGTGAGCCACTTAACATTTCAGCTGCTATTTAAGGTGCAATGCTGACCTGGAGAATGAAGAAATCTTGTCTGACGTTGTGCTTTCTTGTCAGATTGCAAGAGCACAATATGTGGGATTCTGAAGTCATCAGCTAAAAAAAATAGAAATTTTTGTCTGCTTCCCAGAAACAATGAATGCTGCTACACAGATGGAAATCGAACCCATTTTCTACCACATCTGTCCAAAATACCAACCATGAAAGCATTTTTCATGCCATAAGCTACTACTCTCCTGGATGCTGGATGCATTGTCTCAAATCCCAAGGCTGTAACTCTCTGTTACTATCTGCTGTACAGCATCTTTCCTACATTTTTTTCTTTCTCATGGAATGTCATCTACTTTTCACCAGACAGGTCAAGAACCATTCTTAATTTTTCACACACAACATTCAGCCAAAAGGCAGGCATTTTTCTTTCCAGAAGAAAGAAGTCATGGTGTTTTCTTGTCCAGACAAACTTACAATTACTTCATGTATGTATCTTTAAAAAAAAAAAATCAGAAAAAAATCAGTTACTCTCATTCCTTTCTCTTCACTGAAAAATTAATGTACCTTTGAGCAAGTGATAATCTTAAGGAGCCTCTTGTGATGAGAGTGGGGATAAGTAAATTCTTTGCCAAACTCACCTTTTGTGACCTCACTTTTTTGGCTCTAAATAACAGAACTTCATTTCTATTGCTGGTATAGCTTCAGGGCCACTTTTCCAGTGCCTCTTACACATTTCCTTCCAGTCCAGTGCATGCCTCTCTTAATTATCATCCTGTGCAGCAGTAACACCGAGAACAAAAATAGTTTTCTAAGTCTTGGTATAATATTGCCATGAAATAAGGGGGCTTGTCTGATAGCAGATGTTGCACTGGATTAACAAATGTGCTCTGTAAGCCACCTCTATACTGGTCAGTTTGGTTTCAGAGTTAGTGGTTAAGTAAATGGTTTAATAGGAAACAGTTTCAGTCATCCTCTGACCTCTCTGAGGTAACCTACAGCCCCCCTTGCTGCCTAAGGCTAAACCACTTTCAAGCTCAGAATGCTTGTACTTCATCTCACTGATGGTGACTGAAATATTTAAACTCTATCTCAAGTACCAGCATGCTGTTTACGCCTATTTTGTAACTAAACTCAAGAATTCCAGCTGAAAAAAAGGGTACAGATAGCATTTGATTTCAAGCTGGGGAATAGGGCGCCTCGCTGCAATGCACTTACCAGCATGTAACACATGCTACTTGATTTAAGAAGCCATGCCTACCAGTAGCTATTGAAGCATATTTTTGAATCATCACATCTTAATAAAATCTGCATACTACCTGATTAAAAAAGACTGGATGCTGCTATGGCTGTTCTGGGTGCTCAGCAGCATGAACTTCCACCACCACCACCTTCTCTCGACCATCTAAATACAAAAAGATACAAGCTTTGCACTCCTGAGCAGTGATGCTGGCAAGTACCAGCTGTCTGTATTGCTCCTGCCCCAAGGGCCATGGTTCCCCTCTCTTGTACCAATGACTTGCTATTTGTTATCCAGGCACAAGATGTCTCTGTGGGCTCTTCAGAAATCTAGATAAAAAGTTGAAAAGGAAAAAAAGACAAATCTGCAGCTCAAACTGTGTGGGATGCCTGTCAGCTTGTGTTTGTGGTTTTGTTTGTTTTCTTTAACAAACACTTCCTCTGTTAAACAGGCTGATACACTGGATTGCATAACTTCCTTGCTGCTCCAGTCCATGGTAAAGGAGTGACATCTGTGGAAGGAGTGTAATGAAGGACTCGCATGTGGCATAGATCTTGACTTTATGGAGTTTAGGAAGGAGATCATCATAGTTTAGGTGGAATGCTTAGATACTAAAGGACATCACCCTCTGTAATTTCCATTTTGGGACAGACATTCAAATGGCCTAATTTTACTGATTAAGACATCAGTAAACATGGTGTACATTGTAGGTGAGTTAATGCCACTAAAGAAAACACAAGGTTTGAAATTTCCTGGAGTCCAAATACTTGTTTTGGCACCATAATGCTTAATTAAGAATTACTTCTGGTATTTAATATTTCTTTCAGAAAAATATTTGTTTAAAATGTAAATCCATAGAATTTCTTTTCAATCTCATGACACATGCTTGTAGCTTTTTTTTTTTTTACTAAAGCATTTAGTCATTTCCTAGGAAAGACTGTAAAAGAATAACTCATGAACTGCTGTTTCACCCCTTTGATCTGAGGTAAATAGCTCTGCTTTCTAGCTTTGAGGATGACCACCCTGGTCACTGTAGTTATTAAAAACCACTCATGTTAACAAAAGCTGTGTTCAGTTGAGACAAGTCGTATTTTCACATCAGACATAAAGAGGCTTGATAAGTCAATGCGTCTTATTTAGGCTAACTTCCACTACAAAGACTTTGGACTGCCAAAAATACAGTAGACTTATGTTTATTAGTATTAATATCCACATCATCTCAGCCCAAATGGAGGGAGCCCCTTTTCAACTATCATCGAAACTAAATCTGTAATGAGACATGAGTATGCTATTGCTTCCTATCAACCTTTTGGATTATTTTAGTATAATAGTACATAGAAGTCCAAATGATGGAGTAATATATCAGTTCACAATCAGGAATGAGTCATATTTTTGGTACCACCACAATGTATACATCATCTATAGGAATCTACATAGAAATCTTTCTCATGTGCTGCAATTCTGTGTGGCCTCTGAGTCTCTTGAAAATCCCATTAGGCTTCTGCAACACGCGTTGTGCAAAGTCTTTTACTTTTGTTAAGTAATACTGACAATTAATTCTGTGTGGCACTAATAGACAGGACAAGTGTTTCATCACTCAAAATAAATTGCAGCTGGTATTTACTTCCATGCTAATGTGTCTTGACATTCTTGTAAATCACACACAGCTACAACGATGCTTCCTCCTACCATTTCCCCCTCAAAGTACTTTGCATTTTGACAGGATGGAGTCAGAGGAAGGGAATTAGCTGGGCTCCCAAGGTTCTGTTCAACAAAGCAAGATCTGTTCCAGCCCTTAACTACAACAGCTATTGTAATGCTTCTTAGAAATTCAAAGCCTTTAGTAAAAGACTTGTCAAGACTGTGCCACAAAAGTGAAACATCCAAAGTAGAAAGTTAGTTTGTAAATTCAACTGATTCAAGGCATACATATTATTTACGAAATGTCAATGCCATAAAACTCCTAGAAATGTACACACATACATATTTATGCATAACTAGTCATTGAAGCCATGATTTTGGCCCTTTCACAAGGAAGGCAACCCACTGTGATAGTCTGATGCATAAACGGAAATGGAAGCATGTTCTCAATTATGCTGTTAACAGGTTATTTAATATTCGTAGTCCATAGGCTGATCACCATATAGAGTAATTTATTCCTTTAATTATTAAAATTTTATAAATTACAAACAGGAAAATTATTTCATTCATATCTGATTGGTGTTGTATGTGCTGTTGGGGGAAGCTTGTCCAGACATTTTGCTCTGCAAAAATCCTTTTTTCTTGGCATTCTTCAGGATCAGCTGTGTGCTATTTAGAAATTAAGTGCTTTAACTTCTGGATCAACATTCTACAGTTCGCAAAGAATGACTTTTCAAGTTGTTAACAAAAATGACTCTGAAGTGAAAAGTACAAAAGCTGAGGGGAAAAAAAAGGAAAAAATAGAGACTACTACCTCACCCAGCTTCACATCTTTTGTTTCAGTCTTTGTTGCCTGAGGCCATTCATGCCAAAGTACAATGTCCCCAACACTTCAAGGACAAATCTCAACACCAAACTTGTGTTGATGTGATGTTCATTTGCTCTGAAAGCCTTTGTTACACTGAACTCAAGGCTGACGTTTCTTTCTTTTTTGACAACAAATTTAATTTATGCATTACACAATCAAATTTATGTTCTATGCAAATAAAAATAAAATATCACAATTTTCCCTCTTTTGTCCTCTCCAAAAAGTATTTGATAAAAACAATAAAATCAATGAAAAATTCAGGCGGCTTCTTATCGGTTTTAAAAGGCTAAATTCCTGACTAAAATGAAAAATCTTTTCTCCATTTCAACAGTTGATTAATATTACACCACTTTGGCCCTATAAAATACATCTGTTCTCCTTATTAGAGCCCACTGAATGATGTTATTTTTCTTTTCAAGAAATTCCCGTGTTCCCAGGTTTTAGTCTTGAATTCAAACAAAACGGAATTGATAGGTGTAAGTATATACACACACGTGCACACATACATAAATGGAATGATGCAGTACCTGTGTTGAACTATTCCTGAATCCATAATAATATCTGAACCTTCCTTAACAGAACTGAGCTCATTAGCAATGAAACAGGTTTAAACCCATATATCTGCACCTCTTTTAAATCTCCAAGGAAGTTCGGGTTGAAAGCAAAAGTTCTTCCAGAACCTTTGTCAATTAATACAAATGACTCCTGCTTTCTTGTGATTTACTTCAGTACTTGGAGCTACTCAGGCTGAGTTTGGGTTAGCATTGCTTGTGATTTATTTCTGCTGTTCCTAACTATTCTGTTTTCACATCTTCCAATGGCAAGCACTCTGTTCACTGAACTGATGCTCAGGAAGGGTGGGTGTTATTTAAGCTTAGATGTATTTCTGTGGCTGCTTACAGATATTCATTCATAGAGAGTTTTTCCACATGATCATGATTTTATAATATTGCACGATGAATTTCAAAAGCGCTTTCAAAGGTTTGGTTTTGTCCCTCTGTGGGTGAAGATCAAAGGTGGTCCATGACTTTATAACAGAAAAATTTGCTTACTTCACACCCATCGTAGTTGTTTCAGTTTACAGAAGGTGCTTCAATTAGATGATTTTATTTAACATACAGGTCAGGGATAGAGGAGGACTTCTAAGGGAAAGATGAAACCAGATGATGTGTAAACGTTCTAGATTCTCTTAAGTGTTGTATTGAAAACACATTTTAAGTTACAACTTTCTACTCAAAATTTCTGCTTTAGTTCCCCGGGCAACACAAACCAGGGATGATAATTTAGAGATTTTTCTAACTATCCTTTCAAATGAAAAGGGCAAGCAGCTGTAGACTTCTGATTTGTGGTTTGGAGACCCATTAATTAATGCTGTCAATTATAGATCTCTTATTGTAACACAAACCCAGTCTTCAAGCTTTTCCATTAATACACACTGCACTGTAATTTTAAGGCTCTATACTACTTGTCTTCATAGGCCCTGCCACACATCACTAATCTCTGCTGCCTGCAAGATGCTGGGAATAGCAAGTGTCTATACATCAGAGCAATTTTAAGTTTTGCTCTCATAATAAATGGAAATTGAATCAATCCCTTCTGGGACTTACTCCAAGATTACACATTAAAGCAGGATTTTTACACACACACCCCACACTCCTGCAGTAAGCATAACTTCAGTTAATATTCCTAACAGCTACGTTTTTCTCTTCAAAAACTAGCTCATTAGCTTGTAAAATATATAGGATTCAGGTGCTTGATAGCAAATAAAGCCTTTAAAAAATTATGTTTAACTGCTAGGGATTTTAGGAGCCTGACAGGAAACAGCTATTTCACATACAGCTTTTTCAAGCCTCTCTGCAGCAAGTTCAGAATTCTAATTCTGGAGTTGTAAAAAACATATTCAAGGTTGTTCCTAGGAGGAGAACGTGCTGCTTGGAAGACCAAAGTCCTCTACTGCAAGTCAAAAAGTGCCACGAGCTGTGACTGTCTCTAGTCTGTGCCATAATTATATCCTCACTGAGATAGAGAACTTTCAAGGTGTTTCTGCACAAGTGGAGGAAAATGGAAGGCAAAAGGAACAGGAGAAGAGTGACACAAATTTAAGTTCTCTGTTACTTGAGCAGCTTCAGGAGGGATTTCCTATGCTGTGTAATTTGCTGAGTGTTGAGGAAAGGTTAAAAAAAAAAGGATTATAAAGGAAAAAGGAAAGCTTGCACTCCTCCTTGGAATAAGGATTTAATATACGTGTTGTTATAAGTGAGTACCCACCGTGAGTAGTGGAAATATGGCATCTTCTGAAGACTCTGAGTTAAATGGAATTGTTTATAAATCACCATAGAATGGCTTTGATTGGAAGGGACCTTAAAGGTGCTGGAGCTGTAATCCCGGTCCTCTCCTTCTCACACCAGCTCTAATGTAGTTCCTGTTTCCTGCCTGGGTAAATAGCTATCAGGATTTGAATTTGAATGGCACCTAAGTGACCCTTTCAAAAATAATAAAATGTTCATGAATATTGCACATGTTGGCAGAGACACACATTCTGTACCTCACATCTCCCCACTAGTGCAGTGTGATATTGTCAGTCACTGCTGGAAGTTTTAATCCCAGCAGTCCAAAGAACTAATGTGAATTGCTCTGCACCTCATTGCTTGAAAGGCCAGAGCTCCCTTCATCAAGACTTTTACAGCAGATACCATAGATTAATAAAAAGGTGAAAGAGCTCTGGTCCATTATTTATCCCTGACTGATATTTATTAGCAAAAAATAATTTATGCTGGGATTCCTTTATGGGTCTGTGATTGCAGTAGCTGGGGCAAGTGGTAATTAAAAAAGCTGCGATGTGTCCTCTCACTTCAAAATTGGGCTTTAAAATGATGACAAGATAATGAATGATGAAGGCTAATATCCATATTAATTTCTCTGGGTGTTCACATGTGGCTGTGTGTTGTGTAGGTGGCTGAAAAGTTCAGGATATTTGACAGCTAAGACACATTGCTGCTGGCAGAGCCCATCTGTCCAATTAGCCGCAGCTGCAGGATGCGATGTTCTTTTGTGCACCAGCCCAAAGCATTGGGTTTGACTGTTCCCATAAATCTCAACCAGATTCCTAAGGAATGGTTGCCACATGCACATCTAGAGCTAATTTTGGTCAAGGAATGTGTTAAAGCAGTACATTAATTTTAAGAGATGCTACAGCTGCATGAGATAGATATGCTCCGAATTTTACATAAAGGTAAAGTGAGGCACAAACTTTGATTGCCCGAGGTGAATTATTAACGCAGACTGCCTTTGAAATAAGGACAGTTGGTTCAAGTTCACTAGGTAACCACCATTTCCTACTGAAAGTAGGAGCTGAAAAGCTGCTTTCAAAAGATTTTGAAGAGACGGTCTGCAGAGTGACAAGGGAATATTTTACAGATAAAGCAAGAATTTGGTGAATAAGTTCAGAGAAAAGCTGCATATGTGAGAATTTGGGGAAGTCCTGTAAAGTCATTTTCTCTTATGAATTAGTTTTTAAAATCTAAACAATTTTCAGTTACTTCTCTACAACTCTTAATTCTGTGACCTACAGTTGTAAAATACTTAACTCTTCTCCCTTCCCCCTCCCCATTTAGTAATCTATTAAAAAAAAAATCAAGAAAAGTCGGTGCTAATGAAAAATGTACTTGCACAATGACAAGGACTGCTGGTTTATGTTAATTCATCTGATCAGATCGTTAATGTCTCTACCCCTCCATTTGATATAGTTGCTTTACTACGAGACAACATAATTTCTACACTCAGACCACATTAGAATTTAATTAGTACTGGCATAGAACAGTAGCACCTTGAGTGAAAGAAATACTAAATTGCTTCATTTCTGACATAGAAAATCAATGCATTCTCTATTCAAACTTGGTTTTCATTTCATTATGCTTCTAAATAGATTTACAGGAGTCTATTTGGGATTGTAATATAGCTAGCACATGAAAAAATAAAATATAGCCAGGGCTCGGTCATTTACTCAGGTGTCAAAAAAACCCTACTATCATGATTGTGGAGTCTGTTCATCCATTAAGTTCATGTGCTTCTCACACTCTTTGTTAGAAATGGTGCTCACAGCCCGATGCAAAACTATCCACCGCCATCCCTAGCTGCACAGTGTTTCCTTTTCCTCTTTTCTGGGTAATGTGAGAGTGATTTGGATTCCCAGCTGCTCAGGTTTATGTGAGGATGGGAGATGGAAAGCAGCAGTGCTTTCCTACCTTCTCATTTCCACAAGTCCCAGTCATACCTGGCTTAAAACTGTGGCTCCTTAACCTGAGCATAAGGAAAAAATGACAGTGCAGTGCCTTCTGGTCCTGTCCTGACTTTCTAATGCCCAAAGCTGGTCAGTGTGAACTGAAGGTTTTTAGTACATGGTCACTGTTTGCCCATAAGAAAATCTAGGATTTGGTAAGGCTTCTTTGAGGTTTGAATGGTCTGGTTTCAGAGATGAAACATAATGAACCCAATTAATCTGCAGCCCTAGCTGGCCTGCTTGGATCTAGCAGGTTGGTTACACCTGCCCAAATGAGCGATTCAGTCACATTATTCTCTCCCTGAATAATCAAATCTCCTCAGCAGAATGGAGCCCTCCCCACTTGCTACATGAATCTCAATTATATCCAAATGCAGCTTCAAGCTAATATATCAACAAGGACAACTCCATTAGACAGTTGGTGTTGCTCGAAAACTCACCCACTTTACAAGGTCACTGTCTTTTTCCTGCTCTTTCCAGGAGCAGCTCTTGCTGGATGAGAAGTCCCCCAGTGTGCACATAGCTGTTTGACCAGCTCACACAGTAAGTGCCTCATCTACAAGCTAGTCATTATTTCATGTTTTCTGAATATTTTTATCAGGGCGTGCTGGATTCTGGTCTACTTTCACTTGTAGCTGAAGGGCATTCCACTGCTGTGTTATTTAATTAACTCTTACTGGAGTGCATTTGTGATCCACTGTTCAGGTCTCAAACTGATTCCTGTTCCTGCCCGTGAGTAAGCTTACAGCATCATAGAGAAATACATATGAATTCTAGGAATCAGAATATACAAGGATATCGTTCTGGTCTCTAATAAGATTACTTTGCTATTTTCCAAAAACACATATCACTTTTCCCTTCAGTTATTTTTTAAGACAGCATCTCATTAAGAGAGCAAAGGGAACATACACATCCAGGAAAACAATCTTTCAATAAATATGTCAGCGTGCAATACAAATTGGTCAATAAAAAGTTGTTACCAATGCATTCTAAAAGCTCCAGAGCTCATTGTACATTTTTTGGTGCTTAAAATGTCTTCATATTATGTTGTTAGCTGTCAGTCAGCAGACAGGCAGATGCCAAAGCAAAGGCTCACATGTAGTGTAGTCTTGACGTGGACCACAAAACACTATGTCAGCTAGTGCTCGTTATGCCAATTGCTTCGTTAGGAAGCAAGAAGCAATGGTTAAAGCTATCAGACAGCTTTGTGGCAACATTTACATTCTTTACCTTCTTATTTGAAACTTGTCTCAATTAAGGGGAAGCTCTTTGAGACAGTACTGTGAACATTTGCAACTGCTCAGATAGAAAGTGGGTGGAATTTGGGATTTTGACATACTTACAGGTTAGTGCAGAAAGTTTCTAAGGAAACATTTGTCAGCAGTTACTGCAGATGTTCAGTTTGAAACATTTCAGGTTTGATGTACTTGTTGCCAATCAGAGAGAGGTTATTCTAGGAATCTGTGTTTATAGCAGGCAGCAGAAACCTCCCACAGGGAATAAACCACAGTGTTTGTTACTGTGCTGCAGAAGGTGGGGGGTCTATTTTGAGATTTTTGTCTTGCCTGCAAAGTACTTCTTTTGGGGGATACCCTAAGTGGGTGTGAAGATTGGGATTGCAGCATGCAAGCACTTTGTTGGAGTGTAACAGTGCAACTTAGCCAGACAGTGATTGCCTTAGAAAAGGAACTGGATCATCAAAAGTGGGTGTGAGAGTTCAGGCTATTTTAAGGCTCTTCCAATAATCTAAATATTTATATTTCTTTGAGAGTGCCTAACCCTAAAAGGGTAACACCTGATAGAACTGTAATTTGTAAGGAATATACTTCTTCCACTTCAGGGAGCAGCCATGCTTTTCAGTCACATCTGTGTAAATGATTAATTTTCAGTAACAGACTGCTTAGTGATTCTTGTAGAAAGTTTTTCTGAGTTTTAATCTAATTGAAAATACAGTATTAAGTACTTTTCATTCATCGTTACATTCCTTTAGGGCCCATGGGTCTTTGTAGGACAAGAACAGTATTTGGTTTTTAGTAGCAAACTAAGACATGATGAAAGCAACAAACAGAAGCCAAGACCTTAATTAAAACGGAGTTGCATTTCAGAGAGTTATTGAAGAAGAAGGAGGTGCTAGAGGCTAGGGAGTAGTTATAAATGTTTTTCAAAGTGCATTTGTACAGTGAAACAGCCAGCACAACAGCCCTATTTTTCACCTTTGCCATGTTAGTATTTGTGAAATGCAAACTTCAAAGAGGCTGAGAGCAGAGAGCTTCCTGGCTAAGGGGTGATGGGCACATCAAGGAGTAGGAAAGAAGGAATGGATGCTAGCAGCTGGGAGCACAGAAGCTCCTCTGAAGTTTGCTTGTGCTTTTTGACCTTGCTAGAATTCATTTCACATCATGATCCTCTTGATTTCAGTGTAAAGTCTGGCAGCTTTTCTGCTCAACCGTGGCTGTGAGGAGCTTTTCATTTAGTGTAGCTCCCTGTTAGAATTCGCTTGCACTTGGTGCCCCTGCCAGACTCCACCACGACATTCTGTGAGATGATGACAAAGCAGTCTGGTTCCTTAAAGATGAAGAAAATACAAAGTTAAACCAAACCACTCAGAACAAAAGAAAAGCTCAGGTTGACCAGATTCACAAAGGAACCTGAACATTTCAGGTATCTTTTGTTCCTTCTGTTCTACATACTTAGTTTGCTCCAGAAGTAATGCCTCTTATTTATTTCCATTGAAACTACAACAGATACAAAGAGCACAATAACACTATTTGATGGAGCAAATTCTCAGCTACAAATAACTGTCTTTCAACACAGTCACCACCTCTAGCTGTGAATTTTTGCCAGTGATGAACAAGAGCCTACATGCCTCACTCATAAAAATCTTCACCAGTGAAGGTTATCCATTGCTTCACTGCTGCTATGATGGCATCACTGCTAGGAAAATGTTGTCCACACAGTCTAACTTTCACTGTGCTAACACAGGCACTGTTTGATCTTCATCAACGTTCAGCTTGCAAAATCCAGTCGCTGAATGTCAGTCAGTGAAATTTGTTCCACGTGGAGGAATTCAGTTCCACACCTTTGCTTCATATCCACTTCGATGTAAGACGCCATTCCGTCAGACTGCCCCTCTGGTGCCATCTGTCACACAGCAACAAAATGCAGCAGAATATTGGTGGGGAGGTCCAACTTCTACTGCCATATCAGCAACATCCACCATGGGGGAACATAATAAAATTGGAGGCATTACTTTTGGAGTATCCTTCATATCTATCCTGTACCAGGGTATAAAGCCAGCTATAAGGTTCATTTAGGTCCTTTTGAGTTAGTTTATAATAACTAGTATTATTAAAATCTATAAGTAATTTAAATATTTTCATTGGAATATAAATCTGCTGGCAGAGGGGGATCTTGGAATCATAAGACCAACCTTACTTGTCCTGTGGTTGTCTCCCTACCACACTCATTCTTCCAGAGGTATCTGTATCATCATCTTGTGGGAGACAAGATCCAAAATCACCTCAGACAGAACCCCAACATGTGTTGTGGATATGCCAGCTAGTTGCAGGCTCCTGGCAGAAGAGGATTAGAAATAACTTGTAAGATCCTTGTTACCCAAAAATCAGAACATACCCTCAGATCTTTGGGCCTCTTATGTTTGTTTATTTGAATGCTGACTCTGCCCAAAGCTGAGGATATTCTCCTTAAAACATCAAGCATGAAGTGATATGCCAGGCGATTAAGAAGAGAGAGGTGTTGGTTTCTTACTTTGCGGATTTGTCTGCTGGGCTAGCGCCAGTTTTCCCATCGGTTCTCTTGAAAGTATTTGAATTAAATATGATAAGAATTGATGAACTGTACTGGAAAACTCCTCAAGGCTATCAGATATTCATTTAGAGGAGCAAAGGGAGTCATTGTCCATACTCTAGTTCTGTTTTATCAAATAAACGATGCTTTAGAGACAGCTTTGTGCATGCCATCTCATTTCAGAGTTTGTGGGTTTTTCTCCTCATTAGATCACATCACTTTTTGGTCACAGTTCTTCGGAGTCTCTTTTTCTATAAATCTGCTAGGAGTTCTTTATAAGGGACTAATTTATATGCAAGTTGTGTGTATGTGTTTACATATGTATCTCTACATATGTATTTACATGCATGCATATATGAAAGATTAAATTTGCTGTACGTGTAACTGACGTTTTCATTTACATTTTTAAACAGCTTATTCTCAAGAACTTTTTTGTGTTTCTCTCACTGATTTTGAAGGCTTTGGAATATATTTTTACACTTTCTGATTCAAAATCCCAGGAATCTGGCTGTTGATCAAGATAAACCTCTTTAAGTGAATAGCTGTCCACCCAAATAACAGGTTGACATTTTTGAAATAAAAATGGAAGACAATAAAACCTTTGTCTTCATGGAGAACAAACCACTTTATGCTTAAACTTTGTTTCTGCCATGTTCTTGTTTTCTCACAAATGTAAATGTACTGCTCATCACGCAGTAATGTGTTGTACAAAATGAAGGTGCTTTTATGTGATAGTGTTCTCTCATATAGAAAAACCTGACTGCCACTGAACACTGGTCCCATACTGCAGTGGAATACTATCTTGCTGTGATCATGTGGATCTGCATCCAAGTGCTGAAGCAGATGCCTATTGAAGGTGTTTTTAAACTAACAGATCAGAAATTTCTCTATGAAATCCTCTGAATCTAGAGTAAACCAGAAAATTATCATCTTTATTACTAGTCCATCTAACGCAGTTTTGTTCTGCTAGTGAAAATCATGTATCTTGCAAATCTGTTGGGATGGATTGTACAGAACCTTTTTATCTATGCATATAACTGTAGTGGTTTCTTAAGTAAATGTTTTATGTTTAAGATGCCTAGTAATTCCTGCTGCCTTGGTGTAAGTTATTAATAAAGCAGTTATGGGACTGAGTCATTCAGTATGTTAAATGTTAGTACACTCTAAATGTAGACTAAGAGAGGTACCATATGTATTTAAGCATCTAAATTCAACGATAGTTGAAAAGTCTACCCTAAAATCCTCAAAATAATTTGGAGTAGATGAATTTCTTTCTTGACTTTAGTCAATGCAATTACATTCAGTTAGATGTGATATTATAGCATGACATTTATCATCATTTAAGTTCTGCAAAGTACCAGAGAAGCCAAACTTATCTTTATTTCCATGCTGGCAGTTTGGTCAGGCTGTCTTTGCATTCCCCAGTGATTTCATTGGTTGGAAGAAGAATTTAGTTCAAACAAAAATACAAACACAAATGGGAGCAAAGTATAGGTACATCAAGGCTGGTGGGGTTTTTGTTTATAAATTAGGAGTTTATATCACACACCTCTTTTCCTCATGAGTGCTCCTGATTGTGACAGAACATGAATTTGTGATATAAAGACTTTCTTCCAGTTCTTCCCTGCTTAGAACTTTTCTTCATGCTCCACTTTCCAGCAGCATGATTGTCATTTTTTCTTACGTTGCCTAATTTGAATTACTAAAGTTGGCAATGCTCGCTTCTATTGCTGCATAAAACTGTATTAAGACAGCTGCTCAGACTCTGCTGATGCTTGGCTGTGCATCTCCTTACACCTAGGGCGGTCAGTTTTAGCTTTGGGTATTCTACAAACTCTTCTCTGGAGTTTGAAATGTCTAATGGAAGACTCCATACGTCACCTAAGATTTTGGTTATTTTGAAATAAATGGAGGACACTGGAAATCTGTGTTTTATGGTGAAAAGTAATTATACAAAAGTAGTTAAACTGTGGTGTAATATGTAATAAACAGAAGTAGAGAAAAATGCAAAATACAAAAAACTCGCTACTGTATAACAATGTTCTGGTGCATTTCACCCACTCAAAACCTAATATCACCCAGTGCATTGCTTTCCCCTCTTAGTACGAACATTCAAATAGAAATCTCGTAGAGCTGAAGAGCTTTGTGTGATTTCCCAGGCCACCTTTTCCATTATCATCTTGCTATTAAGCTGCTTAAAAATTCTGATTTCTTCATCTTCATACACCATGGAAATGCATTAGCTTTTCTGTATTGCTCCTGCTGCAGAGATGTCAAAGGATATAAAAGCTTAATTTAGCTTGCCCCTTATATTCATTTTCTCATGTGAGACAAGTAAAAAATGTTAAGATTCTTTCCATTACATACTTTTTAAAGAGAAGCTCTGTTTTTTTTTTTTAATAATTATTGATTTATTTAAGGGATTTATATGCAAACAGCATATGCTTTAACATGCATTCTTATGTTAGCAAAGATTGCCATTTTAATAGACCACCAAAAAAGTTACTGCTACATTATAAGAGTTCAAGCACAGGAATGTGAATCCACTGACTTTGGATTCAGTCAGTGAGAAATCCCGCTTTTCATTCCCAAATCCTTGTGACAGGAACAGAAGGAAAAGCCTTTGTGACAGGATGTGAACTGTTTGTGGCATGACATCGACAGCTATGTGGAGGAATGTTTCTGAGTGGGGACTGGTGGTAGAGAAGCTGGAACATAGCCCGACATTACCAGGATTTCACCTTTCATCTGGATTTTAAAGGGTCTGAAACATTATGTGCCCATTACTAGCCAGCATAAGCTGAAGAATGAATACCCACTCCCTTCAACTGTTACAGACTTAGCAGCTATTGTAGAAAAATAAAATTAAGAAATGACACATCTCTCAGCCGAATGGGCATCTTCATAATCCAGAGAGGCAGTCCCTTACGGGAGTTATCTGGGAGTATTTGCTTCATTTAGCTGTCCATCTGCTTAAGGAATGTGAGAGAAAAATACAATGTGATCTTCAGAGTTGTTGCAACTGTAACTCCATTAACTTAAATGGAGTCGCAACTGTTTGACCAAGGAAAGGACATCCAAGGTAACTGGCTGTGTTTTTCAGGGCTTACCATGTCTGAGATTATTCCTGGCATACACCAATAAGAACAGGGAAGGATTAAGACCCGGTTACCAACACTTCGTAACAAAAATTTCCTGCTTAGGGGACCTTAGCCTGTTTTGAAGAGTGATGTGTTTGGATTGGCTTCCAAACGGTGTTGCAAACCCATAGATTCCTTCCACATCATCTTCTGCCCATTCCTTTTTTTTTTTTTTCCTTCCTCCTATTGAAATTTTTAATCAAAAGAAGTCCTTTTACTTTCGTCTCATAAAAGAGTGCCTCTATCTAGCTTTGTCAGAAGCAGGATGAAGTCAGAGACCTGGTGAAGGCAAAAGAGTTGAGATTTCACCCCAATTTTTAGAGGTGCTGACCACTCTCAGATCTCATTTCTCTTGAAAGTGGGTTGTGAGGCATCAGTACAGGATCTAGGTCAGAGACGATTAGAAACTCCAGGGATTCTAGGACAGCAGAGAATGTACTCTAAACTATTGAAAATGCTTTTTCAAACCAATGCTCTTAAAAATGTGAATAAAACTTCTTTTTTCCCTCATGAGAAGTGAAACACTGAAAGATAATCAGGAGCTGAATGACGGCAAGCTCTTGTGCCTTCTGTCCTGCAGAAGGTTGCAGAAACCATGCTATGGGAGTACTTTGATCCAAGTAAGTATCCAAGCACATGCATCTTTCTGTTCACTTCAGCTGCAGAGTGGCTCCTCTGGCCAGGCAGGGTGGGATGACTTCTATCTCTTGGCCATCGCATGCCCTCCAGCTGAAGGCTTGTTGCTGCCAGAAGCCTTCTGCTGGTGTCCGAACACAGAGCTGGTGCCAGGCTGCATATGTGGCCCAGTAAGTCAAATTCAGAGATCACAATGCTGAATGCTGATAATACAGGAAGATGTTTGGCAAAAGTCAGGTTGCATATTTTATGTTCCCTCTGTGTCTGTTGTTTCCTAGCCGGCTGGATCTGGATTCTCCCTCCTAGATTCTGTGGTTGTAGAATTACTCACATTACTCTTTCTTGTTACAGACAGTGCTCTGAGAGTATTAGGGTCTTGTTTGATCATAGAGCTAAAGCATAAACCTCCAAATTCCCTTCTCCATTGTACCTAATTAAGGAATCTCATTAACCCTCTCTATAATACATTGAGAGGATGTCTCCTTTCTGCAGGCTGCTAATAGGTTTTCTGGTAGATCAGCACACACATCTCACCCCTGGTTAAGGAACTGTGCTAAATGGACTCTGCTATCTCATGGCAGTGACATCCTTTTTTTTTTCCTTTCTGTCTGAGAAACTTCTCTGAACCAAGCCTAGTTCTTCACAGCTGATTTTTCTCTTTTCTTTCCCTACTTGTGGAGCTCTGTCATTTCAAAAGCTGGGAAACCAGTTGTCTGATTTCACAGAAGATTCTGGAATCCTAAAGGGCAAAGGATCTGTACCCTCTGTGCATTCTCCCATCAGCTGAATATGCAGAGATAAGGAGACCAACAAATTCAGCATGATGCTGCTCATAATTTCTCCTGCACATCATCTCTGTGTCATCGAAATTCTTAAAGGGCATATGCAACAGAATGGCCTGGATGATGACTTGTGTGTTTAGAAAGTTATCCATTGCTTCATCTGCCAGGAAAGCAATGATCTGATAATTTCTTACATTCAGCTATGCTATCTGGAGGCTGCTGAAGAAAATCTGCACAGCAATAAGTAGATAAAGGATGTGCTGCTGAGCCTTGTGCAGGCACATTGCCTAGCTTCTGCAGGGAGCCAGCTCCAGCCCCATGAGGTGAATCTGCTCCTGCTCAGCATCAGCTTGCTAGCTGAGCCTGGCTTCAGCATCTCCCATGGGTGTCTTCCCCTGGGGTCCCCAGTGCTGAGGCAGGAGTGTGGGTGCAGGGCCAGGCACTCCTCACTGGCAGTAGGCCTGTGCCTACAATCCTTCCCAGAGCACCAGGTGCAGGGTGCAGGTGCAGAGGCAGTGGCTGCATGCAGATTCTCCTCCGGTTTGGCATGCTGGAAGTCAGAAGCCCAGCTGGGTTCATCCTTGTTGGTGCAGGAAGAGGTCTGCACGGCTTTGCTGTGCCATCCAGAGTCGATCACCAGGGATGGAGAGGAGATTCACTGGGTGCTGTGCAGCCGAGCCTCCTGATTCCAGTGAATATTTGGATTTAGGTGAGGAGGTGTAGAAGACTGAATACTTGTTGTGTGGGCTGTTAAGTAGGCAGGTGAGGATGGGCAGGTTACCAGGAAGAAAGAGGAGTCACAAACACCCCACATAGTCAAAATACCTGGTTTGTACTGGAATCAGAGCATGGAAACTTCAGAAGATACTGTGAATATCTGCTTGTTGCATGGAGGTGGCTGAACACTTCTCTAGACTGTAAGAAGTCAATCGGGCTATCAGGATTTGTGTGATAAGAAGGATGTGCTGCTTGTCTGGACTGTCCCTTAGCAGATGGAGAGCTGATCTCAGTGAAGTGGGCTTTAAACAATGAAACTGAAAGAAGAATGGGGAGAAGAATCAAAGATTTAGTGTAAGAGCAAGAAGGTAAGCAAATTTATGTAGTAGAAGAGCACAAAGACAAATTATTTAATTTCTTGTTCTCAACTGGAGAAGAGGAGTTGAAATATTTACAAATTGGCTGTTTGAGCTAGCCAGTGTTATTGAAACCTGCTGAGAAGATTCACGTGTTTGGAATGTTATAGAAATGATTATATTCCACCAGGCAGAACAGACTGAACGAAACAGCAGGCAAGAGTCACTGCCAGTTGGTAGCAAATCTGGAGCACTTGCTGATTCATATTTATCTAACAAAGCACGAGACAGGATTGTTCCTATAGACCACCATAATACCCGCGTTAGTGTTTGAAGAAGGCCCCTGCTGCCAGGATTTCTGGTTCAGATCCCTGCCCACACTGGCCCTCCTGTGTTTACTCTTCCCTGGGCCCTCTCACTTACCAGCACTTTCATCATTCCCACTAATGGCCACAGGTAACTGGTGTGATGATTCATGTGCATTACATCTCAAGGAGAATATGCTGTAAAGTGGAAGGACTGTTTTCCAAACAGTGATGATAAGCAAGAGTCAACTTCATACCATAGCCTGCATATATCATGGAAAGGGGCATATACTGAGCAATGCTCTTGGCCTGAACAATATTCTGACTTATTAATTTTCATGAGTTTTTTCCAAAGACGCCTTAATTTGGACAACACAAGGTCACCGTGCAGAGAGCTGGATGAACCCTGCAATTTTTTTCAGACAAATTAAAAAAATGCTCTTAGACCATGCTCCTCCGTAGGAATTTGTACTCTCCACAAAATCCCGAGTGGCCAAGTTTACTCCTCCAGCATATGTTGTCATCACAGCTTGCAGAACCAGAGCCTCAAAGCAAAGCTTAAATCTCTTTGCATAACTGTAAATTATGATATAGAATTAAACAATATGATAGTGGAGAAACCACAGCATGTGACTTACACAGTGAATCAAGCGTCAGGGAATATAAAATACCAGAGGGACCCCTTCATTGAGTTGAATGAGGGGAAAAAAGTCACCTTAGCTATCAGAGTCAAGCACTAAGTGATTATATTTAAGTGAAATATCAAGACCAGCATTAGGATAAAACTGTTCCCCCATGGCCTTTAAATCTATGGGCTTTAAATCATATTCTTTCATCCATGGAGCTATTCTGAGACATATAACCTGTGCAAAGTCCCCTTAAGCTATCAGGAAATATCACTGTAATATTTTCCTAGTCATTCTGCCTATTTACCATGGAAAAACAACGCATGACATGACAGAGTACACCAGGCTGTATGGCTTCTGGACAAGAGCTGGTTTGCAAGAGAATGGTCTTTTCTTGACCAAAGTTTGGTTCTGTTTGTATCTGGCTATTTTTCCCAAAGTTGGGTTTGCTAAATACTGTTTGGTAGTTAGATTTTCCTTCTATTGCATGGAAAATACATTACTTTAAGAAATGTTGTGTACTGGGGAAAAAAAAGCAATAAAGAAGATAAAGCTTTAAGAAAATCTCTGCAAAGCTACACGTTTTTGGTCAACACAGAAAACAGATGCAAGATCTGCTTTGATTCTAAGAAAAAAGCCCCAGTGAAATAAAATGGCATTTCACTTTTTACCATCCATACGCATTTATAGACCCCACTAATAGGTGGTTTATGTATGTACACTAATGGGTTATGTGCATTATTTTGCTGGCTAACATCATACATTCCTCATACTTCCACTATAGTACTTTCAAAAATTCTTAGTAGATTAGTTTTGCAAGAATTCTGGAAAACTCAGACCTGCTTCACCAGGGTATTAAAGCTAAAGCACTCAAATCACCTAATTTACAAATATTTCAAAACAGGAACAGTGGTGCACCAAAAGGTTAATTGCTCTTCTTTCTCAATTAGTAGGAGCCCTATGCCGTTTATTATATAAAAGTAAGCCATTATCACTTACTACATTTTTAAATCCAAGATTCAATAATGACAAAACTTTTATCTCAACCGTGCAAAACCTTAATTGGTTCTATCTGAATACCCATTTCTTCACAAAACTTAGATCACAGTATCTGGTCCATATATATTTGCTCTGTGGCTCCAAAATGATGTTCTCAAGTAGCCCTTCTGTAAATGTTGTAGGTGTCCTCTTTAGGTTCTTTTTGATAAGCTTTTTGAGAATCTTTTCTCTCTAGACAATTTCAGAATTATTCTTGCACTTACTTTCTGAAAAAATCTGCAGAACAATCTTGGTAATTAAAACTTTCCTAACAAGTAAAATTTTCATTCCTTTTTCATCAAACTCAGCAGGTTGGTGGGTTTCAGTCTGTGATCTGCAGGTTGCAGTGAGATGTATGGGTTGCTTCTAAGGGTCTGTTAGTAAAAAAAAAATGATAAAAACAGAGCCATTATTGGCAGACTGGAATTCATTCTACCAGTGTCTGTTTCAGGGCTGGAAAAACTCTGAGGTCTGAAAATCGAAAACACAGTAGTTTTCAGCCTCTTGAATCAATGATTCTTGATGATATGTTCCTATACACATTAGTAACTGTCTGAACAAACAATTTGTGTGTAAATGCTGGTTGTTGTTGAGTGTCTTCATTGCTGCACACTTTCTGCCATCAGTGTCTGCTTTTTGTCATCATTTGTTTAGTTTTCAGAGGATCTGAGTCAGTTCAAATCATCCCGCAGTAGCTGATAATGTTTTTGTTTAAGTAGGTTAACTTGTCTAAATAATGAAATACTTTTGGATCCTTTGACCCAAACTCAGTTGAACACAGATGGGCTGTCTTTGATGAAAGAGGGAATCAATAGGATATTCCAGCCTGAATAAGTCGGTGAGTCAGATTTCATCTTCCTTATGCTACATCTCTCTGATCTTTATCACTTCTGAAATAACATTATGCTCATTTCATATCCTAAAGGAAAGAAACATATTTTCCCAGTCTACCTCCTTAGCAAAGGTCATCCTGGTGTGCTATCTTAATGACCTCTGTGTGTGAGCATGTAGGAGACATCACCGAAATAGCTGCTGCTTTATGTATTAGTTCATCGTACATTATATATTCATCATTATTTGAGTTTGCTGTTCGGGGAGAGGAAGGAAAGGACAGAATTGCCAATGCCAAATTCATTATAATTCCGAGAGATTAAAAAAAAGAAAAAAGAAAAATCATCTTCATATGGGAGAACAGCTGTGAGGGGACAGGATCTGGCCAGGAGAGCTCACCTGGGAGCAGGGCAGAGTGGAACAAATTGTGTGTGTGTTTTGGTTTGTCTCACAATCAATATTCAGGCTAACTGCTCTCTGCTGGGAACAGCCCTGTGAAAATACAGAAGGTATAGAACAGGCAGTGAGTCCATGCATGGTGGCAATCCTGCTCCATGGGTTTCCCATCCAGTCTGCCAGGGAAACGTGTGCTAAAGGAAAGGAATATCTGATCTTTGGCCAAGCTATCAGAATGGGTTGCAGGACCTGAAAAGCAAGTTCTTCATCACTATATTTTTCCACATCCCACTGAGAATCTGTAGACACTTTTCACTCTCTCATATTTAAATAGGAGCCCTCGTTTTTTCAGACAGCTTTAGAAAAGCGTTTAACTTCAGACCAGCTCTTAGTGTGTATACATTCTCCTTGATTTCTTTCTTCTGCTTAAAAAGAGCACACCTAATTGCCTGAAGTGGATGTGCTTATGCCTTCTAATCTTCACCATTATTTTATGTGAGCAACTTCTCCCTGCAGCCAGCCTGCACTCCCACTGAAGCTAAAGAGAAAAGCTCCGCAGAGGTTTGTCACTCCCACGACTGGAAACATTTTTTAGGGTTTTTTACCTACTGTTGTAGGGTCAAAGACAAGTGATGTAAATTGGAACTGATTGGAAGTAGATAGAATCTCAGTCAGGACTAGAATTGGCCTTGAGAATCGAACAAATAAATCTTTCTGAGCCTGGAGAAGCTCCTGAAATGGAGAGAACAAACCTGCACCTTCACCTTTGCCTTTTCCACGTATCTGATTGTGGAATGCCAAAATAAAAAATAAAGTATTTAGAACAGCAAGCATCCTTCCAAAGCATTTTATTTCATCTGAGATTCGCAGAGCATTTTCAGAGTCCCCAACTCCCAGCTGCAAGCATGATGCCGTGATTTCTGTGTCTATTTCACGTGTGTTCAGAGTAGACAAGTAGACAAGTGCTGTATTTGCCAGATGTACCTCCAGGACTCAATGCGTTATTTGCACGCTTAACCCGCAGTAATCAGCAAAGGCAATCCTGCAGCACAGTTCAGATGTTTCTACCAGCCACTGTTTGGAGCAAGGGCCAGCACGCACCTTGTCACTGGGATGGACTGCCAGGCATGGCTGCTCTCGGGCACCACAACCTGCTGCTGCTGTGCCCTGGTTCTGCCGCCTCCTGCCTCTGCCCCTCAGGGTATTTGTTTTGCTGTGCTTAACTTGGCTGTCCCAATATTCTTCTGAAGTAACTTCATAAGTAGCTGAGTTTCTGCAATACAAGGAAATTCTCAAATTCTCTTTCATGTCTGTTGTATGGAGGCTTGCTATTATCTTGTAGCATTTTATTTGTATATTTTGTGCGCTGTTTCTAAAAGGCTGTCAAATGGCTGTCAGTTATTTATTCGTATCAGGTGAAGCAGATGTAGAGGAACTGCCATATCCAAAGTTAAAGAGCACTACCTAAAACTTTGTAGGAAAGGAATAATTCAAATTTTAATAACCTTACTTTTTACCCATGTGTTTTTTCTATTTCTAAGCTTCTTTCTTGGGTTGATTACCATACACATTGCTGTAGGTGATTCTGTTTGAAGGTAGTTGAGTGAAAAATAAAGATTAATCTTGACTGAATTTTTAATCATGTTTGCAAATGAATTGCAGCAACCAAATACCAGCTGGTGTGGAAATACATTTATTAAGAACATATGGAATCCAGACAGAGCCACTTGGTAATTTTACCAGCTTAGCAAGCTCCACAAAATCACTCATTTTGTAAATGATGGGATTGGCTTCAAATAATTTAAACCATCACTGGCAAAACTGTGTGATGATGCATGAGGAAAAGACCTGGGGATGGGAGAGTGGGCAACATTCCTGGGAGGCTGCATTCAAATCACTGCTCTTTCGTAGGTTTTCTGTGGTAGCAAGCTCCTTACTCCTATGCTTCAGCTTATTTGGCTGTAAAATGGAGAGGGGGGCACAGGCAGACGTCACACTTGGATAGTGTCCTAATGGAGGACCCAGAGCTGATAGAAAGATGCATTTTGAAAGTACTAAATGAAGTGGCGTATAGACAGTTGGGCTGATGTATGTGGCATGGAAGTCTGCTTTGTGGCAGACCTTCAAATCCCTCACCACAAGTTGGCATGCCTGGTGTTCCTAAAGGTCCAGGGGACAGATCTGTCTCCTGCCTGTCATTCCTCCTGGGAGCAGCTGTCAGCTGCCTTGCTCCTTGTCATGTTGCACTGTTTCTAACACCACTCTTTGGGTACATAAAATGCTGTTGATCCACCTCAACCACTGCTGCCTATTTAGTTTTACTTTTACTAATCTTTTTTTTGGTGCAAAAGCCCTAAGACTTTCCCTGGATTGTGGTGGAATCCCTGTGAGCCATTGGCAGAAGCATGGTCTCAAGGATTATCTTTTGGGACATATTAACTTCCAGTGATGTTTCTAAGCCCTTTTCTATGGGAGAGCTAAGGGATTTTAGAATTCTTGAGGATAATTTTGATAATTCTTCTCCTGTTGAAATTAGTATGATGGTGGTTAGTGTTCCATACAAAGCTCTATATTAACAAATCCTACTTCTACGTTTAGGCTCATTGTGGTCTGCTCAAATTAGGATATACCATCAACCTTCCAGTTCAGTCTCTGTTTTCTCAAACACTGGTATCTCAGATAAAATTCTTTCTCTGGTTTCCTACAAGCTGAATCCAGCTGACTGAAACTGGCAAATCTGAATCTCATTTTCATTGCTCCATCCTTACTTAGAAGGTAAGAAACTGCTTAAGCTAGAAAAAAAAATATTTTCTTATGAGAGTTTTTCTTTTCCTGCACTGTGTGGGACTGGCTACTATCAGATCAGAGTGATGAACCACATGGGCTAGTCTGGTGACGGGTCCCATACTCTGTATTTCAGCATTTCCAAGGAGCAATAGGTTGGGATTATTTTGTTCGCTTCTTTGATTGCTTTGTTTTATTTTATTTTCAACTTCCAGTTGCTTCCCAGCCTAAAGAAAACATCTGGGGGATCTTTTCTGTTTTCATTTCTTAAACCACCATGTAACCTTGCAGCGTTCATCACTTTTCCTGTATTATTGCTATAGACAATGTTAAGATCCTATCTGATTGAGTTTATTGATTTCTGAGTGATCTCTTGAGTGTTATTTCACATTCACGTTCTGTCAGTGTTGCTTAGAGAGCTGGTGTTAGACAATTTTGTATTTATTATACATGAAACTATCGCTCTGCAGATTTCCAATTTCAAGGCACTGAATGGATGTAGGAACACAAGGGACAACAGGCACAATATTTCTACAAGCCATTTTTTATTTGAAGACTTGAGAAATTAAAAATATATATATATACAAGTAATAAAATTTGCAGGATATATTCAGGGTAGATTTAGTTCTTATTTTCTACAGTAACTAAGTCATATCTGAGAGCACAGCCACGTACTGGGCTGGAGGACTTTCCTTACTGTCTATTCCAGCTGCCTGCTGGAGAGAACAACTCTCAGAGAAGACAAAGGTCAAAATATGGTTGTGTATGCCCAGGGTAAAATCTGCAACTTTTCTGTGCTCTGTCAAATAGCTTCTTGATGATACTTACCTACTTCATAATGGTGTCACTGGAATTTAATAAAGTGAATTTTTGTGAAGTACGTTGGAGTACCTATTTGGAAAAAACATATAGCTAAATCTTCCTCCCTTTCTCCCATTCCCCCTTCCTTCCTTTCTTCCTTCCTTTCTTTTTCTCCCTCCGGAGAGAGCATAATCTTGAATTGAAGTGGCAAATAAAAGAGGAGAATGTTCCACCTTGGTAAAATACAAATGGGGGAAAAAAGTGGAGGTATATGAGAAGACCACAAAGGAGTGTGGAGGAACAGTCACCAGATCATACAAGGAACTGAGCAAAAGATCACAGCAGGAAGAAAAGCAAAACACGCTGTCTTGAGTTCTTTGTGTAGGCCACATTTTTCCCATTAAAACTTTTCATGATTTGTTGCATCTAACAAATTGCTTTTATTTCCTCTAGAACAATATTTTCTAATTAATGTTGGCATTTGAACTCATTTCTGAACTATGCGCTAACTCCAAAACTCTGTTGAGAACCTTGACCTGCTTTGTTCCTCTCCAAAGCTTAGCAATAACACTTTATGAAGACACATTCAGAAGTGTCATTGTGATTTTCAAGGCTAGCCATCTTCCTTATGCCCCAGAGCAATGCTACAGCTTGCTGGGATGCCTTTCCCTTTCCACTCTGAGCTATTTTAGGCCGCAGCCAGTTAATCCTTTTCTAGTGCACAACCCCCTGAAAGGACTTACTCTGAGTTGTATGTTGCATGCTGGGAGGATGCTCCTACAATATATTGTCCAAAGTGTCTTATAATAACAACTCAGAAATATGTTAGACATAATGTTACTACTACTTTTCCACAGATCTTGATGTTACTAAGTCAATGAATTCTAGACAGTTTTGTGTGTATCAGCATCTTGTGCACTAAGCTTTCCCCATTGGATCATCTTGCAAAGCAAGTCTAAGTAATGCCAGGAATTCACAAATCTATTTGAAATCAGTGGAATCCAACTTTTTCTTTTTTAATAAAGTCATAAAAAATCCAGTTTTAATTCTTAACTTCATGCACAGTTTGCATGTTCTTCAGCAGAGCTCTTGGGGATATGGAATGGGTTTATATCACTCGGCAATTGCCCATCCTGGGCTCCTTAGAAAGCTCATGCCGTTCATTTTCCTGTTGCTCAGTTAATGATAATGGTCAACAGAAGCAATGTTTCATAGTGAGAGGAATGGGGAGCTGTGTAAGACCTCTAGCAAAATGATCTTCAAGGGAAAATCTCAATTTGAATGAGAACAATCAAAGAAATATATTATTAAAGTAAGTTCCTCACATATCAAGTATTTTTCCTTTTTTATTCTTCACAAGTATTTTTTTCCTGCTTATTGTAGGCTGTGAACTTAGTCTTTCACATGATGTAAATAACAGCTAGCCAACCAAGAGCAACGTCTATCTTATCTGTCACTAACTTTCAACTTTCCCATCTGCCATCAAACTGGGCTCTGGATCCTGGAAGTATCAGTCTAATCTGTCAGCAGCATCTCTCTATTTCTCTTAGTCACTTAGTCCAATCTCAGCTTTGTACTTGTTGTTCTTACACAATATTTTTCTTATACTCTATGAAATAGCGTATCTTTCTGCTCTGACACTTTTTCCTTACTGCAAACGTGTTGCAATTACTGTGTCAAATTAAAAAAAGTTGACTCAGTTTCCTGAGTTCAGAGGTTTCTCTGATTTAAGTGCAAACCACAGCTGGTCCTCTAAGACTTGCTAAATTATTCGGGAATGTTTTGGGCACCTTCTGATGTCTTGTTTGATATTACATTCAGATTCTACAAAGTTATCTGTCCCAAGTAGATGGATCATTGTGAATTATGATAATGAGAGCTTGGGCCAGCCTTCCCATGCTGAAATTCTCACTGACTTTCCCACTGATATAAATGGAACTATTTTCCTGCTTGTCCTTTAAGACGCTTTGCACATTAGGCCTCAAATAGTATTTGCAACCAGATAATGCAGATATTATCTTATAACACATTTAACTGAATTTATAGTGTTTTAAAATGAAGATTAATTATCTTTAATGACTCTGATCTCCTTTCTATTAACGCCCACCATCTACCAAAGGATATCTCATGGCTCCTCTGTGAAGCTCATGGACAAACTTGCTTTGTCTGTCTCTTCTGCACTATCAGTGTTTTTCCTTCACATCCCTTTCAACTTATCAAACTCTTAAAGCAGGACCACATCTATTTGTAGCACTTTTTCTCTCCGAGTCATTTGAGATTCCTCTCCTGCTGTATCATTTCAGCTTTTTGTTTATTTGAGGACCTTTTTATTGGCTTTGTTAACCCTCAACTTTCTCAGAGTGAACCATCTTAAAGCTGGTTGTCTCCTGCCCCATATCACTGGGAAATATGACCATCAGCTTACACAGCCATCATTTTTATATGTATAGTTTTGTTTCATATGATTTCTTCCTTTATGTGCATGCTGATCACTTAACTAATTTCTTTAGCAATCATCGAATATCAGTGTATTTTATTATCTCCTAATAATATTTAGTAATGTTTGTTTTTTAATAATGATTGGAAATACTGAATTCAATATATCTGTGTAATTTTAAATTGTGAGGCTCGGCCAGTTTGCTGTGATTTGAGGCAGCCCAGGCACTTCTGCTGTTTTCACTGATTTCTTTTTTCTTATTACTGAATGAAGGTTAAAATAACATTTCAAGATGATAGAGGTGAATCACCTACAAAAATACAATGAGAGATGATTGTAAGTATGCGGTATGATAAAAGACCCGCAATGATGTTATTGCATGAAAAGGTATTATAATAGACATGAGTGAGGTCAAAGACAGAAAAACTAATGATTAAGATGTATTCCCCCAGAAACAGGAAATCTTTTGGGAAACATGCAATCTTGAAGTAAATGTCAATAAATGTAACAAAAAGTAGACAAGCTACGTGTTAGAGAGATGAACAAAGGGGATTCATGGGATCAGGAGGTACGTGAAGTGTGTTCAGGAGAAGAAGGTTCTTGTGACGATATGGTAGACCTTTATCCAGCAATATAACAGGCAATAATATTGGTAAAAACAGGTGCTGCAACTAGAAAAATAGCATTGTTTTCTCCTCTATCGGGGAACAAAAAGTACCATCCTCAATTCTGACTGTGAAAATCAAAAGCTAATACTCACTAGTATCTGTACCTTTCCTTCTGTCATGAAGGGCACTTGTGCCATCTCATCATGCCTTCTTTGTTTTGTTTTTCTAAGGGATAAATGATGCTTGAAGGAATTGGGGTAGTAAAGGGCAAAGAGAGTCATGAGACTAATGATATCTATGGCTGAGTTGCTGGGGATAATTTTTGTTTTCCTTTCAAATTGTGTTGAATGCAGTGGCATGGTTCTGAGCAAAAGCAGAAAATTGTGCAAATTCCTAGTAATCTTAAAAAAAAAATAGATCATTCAATTTTATTTTATATAGTGATAGTTGAAGTAAATGATAATGAACATCATATCGAATGGCCATTAACCTCACACTTCACCAAAATGCTGCTTTAAACTACCTGTGCTTTGCTCTGCTTCTATCTGATATTCAGGAAGAGGTGGGAAACTCAGAGTGACTTCCGTAAATCATGCCAGGAAAAAAAAATTCTTAAAAATTAGAAAGCTCTCTGCCAATAAATCTACAAATATAACATGGTTGTTTTTTCATTGAGTGAGTGGTGAGAAACCTGCAGTTCTACTGTGAGAGTCACACAGCCTGACTTCCTTCTTCTGTAGGGGAAGAGTTAACCTTGGAGACAGGTCCTTGTGCACAACCCTTCTGTCCTTGAACAACCTCTCACATTTATTCCAAGTCTCATCTTCATGCATTCAATAATTCAAGTTATCCAGGCTCTGCATTCATCTTTGTATAGCATTCATCAACATTCATCAAGTTGGAAACATTTGTTTCTAACAATTAACAGTTGTGTAAGATTGAGCGCTCTTTTAATATCCAGGGTGTGGAAGGGGTGAAGACACAGACTCTGTAAAGCAACTTAGATCCCTCCTATTCAAAATGATATCACTGGAGAGCTGTAAAAAAAAGGATAATAACAGCACAATAAGTCCCTTGCTTGTGTCTCTTCTCTCATTTGCTGTCTTTAATATTATACCAGGACTATCCTCAGGGGCAGTGCTCTATCATAATGGAAGAATCATTATGACAGAACAAATATAGTCTTTAGATGCTGCTCAATAAAGCTGAAATCACAGTATTAATAATAAATGTCTTTCTTGGTTAACTCACAAAGACCACAGACAGTATGGAGTTACACATGTTCTCTCTGCTGGGCTTGGTCTTGCTAATGAACTGATGAACAAAAATAAAACAGAACATTCAGCACCAACCTTCTCCTGCAATTCTCCTTACAATTCTTATTCCTACTGCTACATCCTCTACATTAGCTTCTGTGAGATGGGATAATAGCCCACTGGGATCCTGCCATACCTTCCCATCGCCTTAGACATATCCGCTGTCCTAGCCTATTTCAGAGAAACATTGCCAGTTACTGGAAAATGAATTACCTGCCTGAACTGCCAGTGTGCCTGTAACTGTGGTGAGCAACCTGTAAGCAAAAGCTGGATCAACTTCTATTGTTGGAGCTCAGCAATTCTATATATCTGTTCTTTGATTTTGAGCTGAAGTCTTGTAAACGCCAAAGAAGTAACTGCTTTTCAGATCAACTTATAAACTGGAGAAGTAATTGTAAGAAGTGCACAATAAGTAATTGCTAATAGTTTCATTACAGTCTAGTTCTACTTGGAATTTCCTTAGAGAAAAAAGTGGTTTTCAAGTCTTCCGCCATTCATAGCATCTCTAATTTGTGTCATTTTCAGTGTATCTGATCTGCAAGTGTATCAGAATGTAATGCTCATCTGTCAGAGATCAGAATTTAAGGAGGTAATTATAACTGCAATCAGTAGTGTCTAACTGCCTGAAATGGATCTGTAGGACTGCCCTGCCGGTATCAAGGCTGCCCTGCTTGTACTCCTGTGCACACGGACTGCAGGAGCAGAGCCCTGCCAACAGCATTTAACTCTGTGGAGCTATTTGGGATATTAGCACTTCCCATCCAGGAGGTTTCTGACATTCCCTTGGTTGAAGGAAATAGAGATATGGCAAATACATTCCTGCACTCTGTTTATAAGAATGTTTTCTTTTAGATTTGGTATTCTTTCTTTAAAAGTAATACCACCTGGACATTTTAATTCAGTGTCAGTGATACACTTTTGTGTGAACCTGGCAAACAGGGAAAAATCCTTTCATGGCTATTTTTAGTGAGGCTTTCCCCCCACTCCTTTCAAACAGTTGTAATATTCTCTATGTTCTTATGTAAACAGTACATAGCATTTAAAATTTGTATTCATTCATTCTGGCAGTTTTTCTCTTTGCATTCTTTTTATTATTTTTAAGCCATTGAACTCTCAGTTTTATGAATACTAAAATTGCACAACGGCCAAGCAAAACGAGAGCACATCTTTGCCATCGGCAGTGATGAGGTTCATGGCACAAAGTCAATATCAAAGCAATATTTGTAGAACCTGGAGATGATTGTAAATATAACTCAAAAAAAATTTCTTTTCAGTAGCATTGAAAATGTAATAATAAGTGATCACACATGCCTGAGTTATTTTTTCTATTCTCATGGCCAGGCTTTCTTATAGTACTGTTGTTACTGTTTTCATTAACTTTGCTGCAAACAATATACATAGCAGGACACAGAATAGTCAGGCATGTTAGTAAGGTGCAGAGTCAAACAGTTAACATTCAATGCAAGGTTCAGGTTAGCTCTGAACCTTTGAAATGCCATCTGTGATGCATGTTTAGTGCTTTGGCATCTTATACATTTTTTTAAATGAAATGATTCAAGTAAAAGGTGATCTTTCTGATCATTTGGACCATGAAAACTACTGATCTGTTTGTTCAGTGCGTATTCACATCCATCACCAATAGCTGTAATGTGGTATGATAATGGAATTAATACCTGGATTAACTCTTGTGATCTCTGGTAAAGCTGGGATAGTTTGGCAGCAAGGTAAGAGGATTCTCATTACTAAGGCACCATGGCTTAGCAGAGAAGGCTGAAGACAGTTAGCTGCACACTGGAACACTCAGCTATGGTGGAGAAAAGAGTCAGGTACTGGCAAGTCAAATTAAATGAAAAACCATCTGAACTATGCATATATATTGTGCTACAAGTATGGATTTTCCCCCTATCTTCTCTAACAAGTTCAGCTAGTGTTGTGTTTTAATTAAAATTAAAAAAAATGAGGCTTTTGGAGATAATTCAAATATCCATGTAACAGCTGATAACTTCAAAATACACAACCAGCTCAGGGAATGCATCCAGAAGTGGCAATAAGAAATCAAATAGAAAATGGTAAGTTCATTTCAGATAAGATCCTGTTTGTGGTGAAGGAGCCAAATATAGGAGGGAGGACATAGTCTTGTCATGGGGGGTAGGCCAACTCACAGGGGATTTCTGATCTTAACCTTCTATGTTTGGTACCTCCTTGGCTCACTGTTATCTTCATGTCACAGCTGTTCTGAAGTTTGAAGGAAGAGATTTTTCCAGAATGTCAGCTTGGGAACTAAGCCACACAGGAATACTGCAGATACTGTGACATTTTCTAATATGGTCATGGTGCTCTGTGGTGCGATTTTCCTGCAGGTTAAGTCAACATACCTAATTGTATCATGTTTTGTGTTCAGACTTGAAATTTCATCAAATGCTCACACTGCTCTGTCACATGGAAATTTTTAAACAACTCTCCCTGTGCTGAGAGCTTTCTTCAGAATGGAACCTTCCTCATTTATCAAATTCTTGTTTCTCAATATAGTTTCTTAAATTAGATTTTCTATCACTATTTCACACGTACTTTCAATCTACACATTCCTTAATCCAGGTCTTGAGGAATGGTAAATTTTTCTATGCTGAGGTTCATTTTATTCCTGTTTTATTATATAATTTATGAATTACAGTAGTTGGGACAGGTCTTCCGTGCCATAGACTCAAAGCGTGATTGATGAGCTACTCAGCACTTGCAAAACTTGCCTTATCAGTTGTTGTCAGCACCATTCTCATTTGCTATTTGTCTTATTTCCTTAGCCCTGACCTTGAAGGCTGTTCTCAACTGTTGATTTGCATAGGAGGTAGACCAATCCTGCCTATAGAAATACAGCCACCAAGAGAGAAAAAAATCCTATTCTGTTTTGGTTGGTTTTGTTTCTTCAAGATATACTAAGTCTTTTAATAGAAGACCTAAATTGTGTAGTTGTCTACACATAGGTTCCTTTAGAAGCAAGATCAGTATGCGTAGAATTAATCTAGTAATAAGTATAATTCATCTAGAAGGGAGAAACAGCTAAATTTAGCCCAATATTTTGACTTTGTCAGTGGCTGATAGTAGTTGCTGAGAGATGAAAGATGAATAAAATCATCATTATAGATTGCAATTCCTATTTAGCTTGGATAGTAGTTTGTTCTCTTCATTAGAGTTCATGAAGCAATTTCATACATCTTGTTTTAATGTGCATATCACTGATTCTAAACACAGACGTATGTGTTCAAGCATGGAGGCAACCTCTGCTGAAATGAGTGAGGCTAGTCAAATTCTGAAGGAAAACCAGTAGCATGTCAAGATCATGAATGTGAAAAAGGATATTGAAATGGCAGCCCGAGGACTGGTTCAGCTTGCAAGAGTTTTTCTTGGGTTCTAGAAATGTTAGCTGGCTGACTGGAAGGCCAATAATGTGGAGGATTTTGCCCAGCATGCAAAAACATGTAACATCTGGCAGGTTATTATGTGATATATTTTACTTCATAAATGTCATCTTGGTCTTGCTGTTGCAAGGTAGCTAAGATTGAGGTGTTGTATGATCAGGACTGTTTAATTGGCCTGACCAGTCAAACAGGAGGCTTGAAAACAGCCACACTTGTCTGATATTCAGTAGTTTGGCTGCTGCTTGTTTTTTCCTCTCTTTTTAAAATTGTGTAACTCAAAGCAGAAGTTGGTCCTGCATATAAATCTTGTGCTTGATGAAATAACAAAGAAGCAATGACAAAAGGCAGTAGTAATTGCAGCATATCCCCACTAATTGCTAGGTACAGTAACAATATACTGTATGCAGCTAAGCTACATCTGAGATACAAAATTTCTTCTCGACATTACCTGTCTATTACATGCAAATAAAACTCCACCACAAGAATGTTCCTGTTGGAAAATCAGACACGAGAGAGCTTGAAAATACTTAACAGCATGACAGGCAGTCCTTCTTTTCTCTGTTATCAGATTCCTGAAGAAGTCTGCTGCTTCAGAGTGCATTGCTCCTTTGCTATTACATGGCAATTTGCCAAAGACAAGCAGTAGCCTGGTGCTTAATCTACTGCAGTTTTTGCCAATTATGCAGCAGCCAAATGTTCAGTATTGTTTGGGGGAGAACATCAATAACATCTTAGTGGTTTAATGAAAATCAACACCCACAAGGCCCAGACTAAGCATGGAGATTAGTTTATCTTTTTCTCTTTTCTTTTCTTTTCTTTTCTTTTCTTTTCTTTTCTTTTCTTTTCTTTTCTTTTCTTTTCTTTTCTTTTCTTTTCTTTTCTTTTCTTTTCTTTTTCTTCTTTTTTTTTTTTGCTACTGTCTCCATTAAAATAATATGCCACCTTAGATTCTTATCTGTCTTGATATGTTTATCTTTTTCTCTGGGGTTCAGAAACTTACCATGTGCATACTTTCCCATTATGAAGCAAGACATCTCAGTGCATTGTTTATTTTATGTGCTAAGACAGGATAATATCTGTCTCTGAGGCCTTGCTTACTTATCAAAAGAGACTCTGTATTATGTTCTATTGCATTCCTTTCTGTCCCTTGATGGTTTTAGACAATGCACAGACTGGTCAGAGATCCAAAAACCCTGAGTACCATTATACTCCAACACCTCTGAAAGGTATGAGCTCTTGAGACACCCCCACAAACATACTTTACAGTCCATGCCTTAACCTAGGAATTGCTAGCCGAGATAATAAAGGGGCTCTGTACATGGGCTTTAGAATTTAGAGCAAAATTTGGCTAAGACTTTGGTTTGTTCAAGTTTTGGTCCTTGATTTAGCACACTGTTTCAAGTCAAGGAAGAAGAAATGCACTTGACTCCCTTTGGTCTTCATGAAACCCCATTCCTTTCTGAACTCAGCTTTTAACATCTGATAAAGCAGCTCACGGAAGTCAAAGATAATCTGCCTTCTGGCTTCAAAGGGCTGTGCATCAGACCTCCATTTGTATGGCTGTTTCTTAAAATGAAACTATTAATTTCTGAACACAGGAAAAAATTTTAAAAGGAAAAAAGAAAAGTGGGAGAGGAAAACTAAATCTTTTTGAAAGATTTAGGTCTGGATGGCAAGTCCTTGAAATAAAATACAATTTGTACATTAACATTTGTAGTAACATTTTGTGTTGAGGTGAGAAATTTAAACTTCACTAATGTTGACATTTTCATTATGCCTCCCTGTATTTTATCTTAATCACTTGGTGCATCATAATGCTGATTAATTTGTCTCCTCAAGGATGTCTTTTATATTAATGTCCTGTCTTGTTTTTTCAAACATTGCACAAAGAAACAAAATTAATTAATTGCATTAATAGCATTTTTTATAATTCTATATTTTATCTCACACTCAGATTTTGACACCATCTGCTGCATGGTGCACTGCTACGGCTTTAAAATGATAATAATCCATGTATTTCATAAGTGGGCTTCCCTTTACGACTTGTGTTTATAATGCATATCTAGGCATTGTGGTTCATAATCAAATTCACAATCAAACTGAGTTCTCAGCCTGATTCATCTAAACGTGTTGCTTTGATGGGCTGAAGTGAGGTATAGCACAGAAGAAATGCGTTCACTGTGGCCATGCTTTATGTTTCTTATGCAGGAGGTTAATGCATGATGGACAACATCCTGAGCTGAAATACCAGCTCAATCAGTGATACTGAGGGACAGTGCTGGAAATAGGTATTCCCACAAATGACTCCGTTCATACGAGTAGTATTATATGGCACTGCTTGTGGCTGGATCAACATAAATTCTGGAACAGAGTACTCTGTGTGGGATCAGACCACAGTACTCCAGATTTACACTGAGTCTAGGTGTTGACAGTTGGAAGTTATTTTGTTTGAGACTGGGATTTATACCTGCCTGTCTTGAAATTCTACAAAATAGTTCAAAGCAAGCAAATCTTAAATCAGTTTTTGCTCCCCATAAAATAAGCCAAGATAATGGCCCAGGCCTGTCAGCATCACAGAAGGAGAAAAGAAAAACATTTAGCCAGAATGAAGGTTTCCTTCGATAGCAGCCTTTTGGAAGCACATGTAGCTTTGTGAGCATTGGAGTATATTGGATGTCAGCCTTGGACAATTAGTAAGCAAAAGCAATCACCAGAAGGCAAGAAGAGAAAGGATTAAAAAGAATTAAATGAGGCAAAAGAAATTCAATAATTTCCATTTGTAAGGAAAGGATATAATAAGGCAGTGATGCACTGCAGATTTATCTCTAGAGTAAAATCAGTCTTTATAAACATACAATGCCTTCCTTTACCATCCTGTGGGTTCCTTCACTCTGCGGATCTCAGTCGCACAATTCAGGGGTAAACTTGTGACATCAGGCTGTAGAAAGACTGGCATTCACACTGATACTAAGCAGAGGTAATTTATCTTCATACTACTGGTTAGTGGCCCTTAAGCATTTTCTATTAGTGACAAATCCTTTGTGTAAAATGATAAAATTGTGCATACAGTAATGACCAACCAGCTATTTCTTTCCTAAGAGAACAACAGCTACTGACTGTAATATCATGGGAAGGCATCAGCAGATCTTATAGGCAGCCAGTTTAAAAAAAAAGACAAACCCAAATCCCCAAAACAATAGATAAATAAAACGAATATAAATGCATTTCAACAACTGTTCTATCAGTCAAGCAGAAAGGTTTTTGCTCTGGATATTTAAATGCACCTCTGGGTATTTGAGCATTTCACTCGCTCACACTGCAATCATGAGCAGCAGTGTCAACACGAAAGATCGTTTCCTTGCAGTCCAGTAGGGTAGAGTTCCCTATCTCTTAGCTGGGCTTCAGCTCATGGCATGAAGCATTACAATCCATTAAAATAGCACGACTGCTTTCATTAGAATGTTGTCCTGAGATCTTTTATCAACACGTAGCGTAGTTCTACATCTAGAAAGAGTGGCTGGTGGATAATATTAACCTACAGAAAGAAAAAAATCAAGGGGGAAAAAAAAAGATTCATGGTGGAGCACATCCTGCTTCCAGACAGAGCAGTTGCTGCTGGCTGCCGCATTCTCAACCATCAGTAATCATACATAGCTCTCCAGAGCCGAGTGCTTCCATTCCGAACTTTTTTAAGGCATGGATTTTTGTTTTGTTTTGCTTTTTTTCTTAGGGGATGAAAGAGATTAGTGAAAATATCTGGAAATCTGATTCAAGCAGCAGCACTGGCATCTGATGCAAATACATTAAGGGGACTAGATGTTTGGTTGTTGGGAAGATTTTTTTACATTTCCACAGGACATGTTGCTAAATAGCCTGGGCATGAGAACAAAGCAGCTGCAAAGTAAATGAGGCAGAGATAAAGCTAAAACCTGGCCTTGTTGGGAAAGAAGTGCAAAGAGATCTTGCCAAGACCAGACAGAAAGAAAGGAGGACTGGCAACCTGAATAAAGAGAGTTGGAAAGAATAATTGGTTAGGGATACAATGAAGAGGCAAAAATTATTGTAGGCAGCCATGTAGATCTGGGTAAAGGAGAGAGAGAAACAAGCGTACCGTAACAGAGCCCAATTAAGCACGATGATCCAAATGTGGAAGATGCTGAAAGGAAAAGGAGATTAGAAAGACCTTTCAAATCTTGTGTTTTAGCGCTTTCAAGACTGGAAGTTTAATTGCTAAAAATCATATAACTCATAAAGATCTGTTATTAGTTTCATGTTTATTATGCACCGTAAAATGAAGAAAATAACAATAATTAAGCATCTGTGCAGATCACATGGATCAATCAGAGGAAAAGAAGTTTGCTCTAGAGATCCCAGCAGCAGTTTTCCTCCTGACAGCACAGAACTGTCCATACTTAGTGTTAACCGCTAGCTCCCTCTAGTATGCAGCACTGGAGAATGATTGGATAAAGCTAATTACTTCTTCCTTTAAGTTGTAGTTTTCAAATAGATTTTTGAAACTAGATGTTGAATTAAACAAAAAGGAATTTGAAATCCATTTTATGGTTTCAAGTTGGAAAAGAACAGCAAAAGAGATGATTTCAAAAGTAAAGAATAATTACAGCTGTTTTAGAATGTCAGGTGTATTGCTGTATACAGTGTGAAAGCAAATTCATACACTGTACACATCATAAAATCATCATGGCATATAAAAACATCCTAGTAACCAGCAGCCAGGGAACCACAGAAATCTGAAACTATGGCAACTCTGTGTAGGAAGAAGCATTCATGGAGAGAGAGAATGAGAGATTAGAAACAATAGCCCCTAAATCTCTATATCAGCTTGGGTCCTCATTTTCTCAGCAGCTTAAACCTTTTCAGCTTCCCAAGCAGAATTCTTTTTCTGCCATTTCCAGAACAGCTGTCCGTGCAGTTTGAGGAAAACTTAGTGGCTCCCAACAATACAGTTGCCTGGGAGAGCAACATTGCCAGTGTGCTATTATATGCACTAATTTGTGAAACGAAGAGACAAAGGATAATTTGTCAGCAAGCATAAAAAGTGCAAAGGGAAAAAAATGAGGGAATATCAAGTCATCCCTTTCCTGTGATGCTTCCAGCCCTTCCTGTTTCAGGATGATTATGGTTTGCAATCCGTGGGGCCGCTGAGATGGGCTTTGTCGTGTTGCAGAGAAGAGTGCAGGCGTTCTAGCACAGCAAATAGGGGTCAGCAGAGGAACAGAATTTGGTGTGAAGATTTAAAGCCAGACAGAAACTTTGCATGGCGGATTGTTGTCTCCTCTCTGAACCCATTTTTGCTGTCTGTGCTCGAGTTATATGCAGCTCTTGAGGAGAACTGTCACTAGGTGGGTTTCTTTTGTTTTACGGGAGAATAAAGAAACATAGATTTCAGCTCCACACCTCTCTGATGAGCTCATGAACGTGTACTAACGATCCAGCTGAAAGGATTTTCCATAGATTTGGATAGATGAGTAGGTACCTAATTGAGAAGCTGTTGTACCTACATTTAGTTCAGCCAGCAGACCAAGATTATTTTCTGGGTTAATAAGAATGCATTTTTAGCTTTCTTCTCAACATGTTTTTATATACCAACACTCCTCTCTCATAGTATATTCTTTTCACATCATTAATCTTCTTTATGTAGCCATTTTCTGTCCTAAGTAGAAGCAAACTGCAGCTTATTCAGAGGGTGGGTAGTTTCAGGGACTCCTTGCTGCAGGATTCCAAGTCTCATATATATTCATTTTCTCAAATGCCTTGTGCAAACACTACTTTCATTTGCATAGACACCCTCATCATAGGTAAGCAGTATACCCTTGGCCTGAAAATAATTCCTTGAGGCATGCAAGTTTGCAAATAAAGGCATACTTGGATGTCTGAAAGTATGGTCTGATTTGACCTAAATTATCGGAGTATTTTGATGTTCCTCATCCTGATGTGTGGATACATTTCAGCAGCAAATGGCATTTTTATACCAACCCGTAAACTAATTCCTAACCCCACTGAAGCCACTGCTCCTTAACTGTGTGTGAGCAGCATGGTGCAGCAGCAGCACTGTGCTCATACCCAGAAGGAAGCCACTAGAAGCTCTGCATAAAGACTATTTGCACTATGTGGGCCTTTGTCTGAAACCCTTCTTAAAATTCTGTAGGCGAAGAAGCTCTCTCTACATATCATCCTAGGTAAGGAGAATTGCCAGAAAAAAATCTGATGGTGTAGCTTATTTATCTTCTTGTTTGAAACAGTGGTGGAATTTATGTATGGCTTAGAAAGGTGCATCTGTGATCTATTGCACTTAGCTGTCGTATTTTCAGACATGTTCAAATATTCCATCTACTCCCCTGATAAGTTAGAGGAACATTAATGGAACTTTGCTAATTTCTGAGTATGACAGTTACACGATCGGCTTTATCTATAAATTTTAAATGTGTGGGTTTAGAGTAACTTATGCTCTTCTAAAGAGCTTGAATCTGGGAGTTTCACTGCACGTGTGTGATAGCACAAGATACAACATCCTGGGCGGCATCCTGACATGTATGAATGCCGCTCCTGATCTCTCGCTGCACAGTCATCCCTGTGTGCTTTCCTGTGGGGAGAGGCAGGGAGGCAGGGGGCTGGCGGCTGAGGTCAGGCTCAGAAGTGGAAGCCTGCAGGGAAGAAAGGCACGCACTGCTGTGAAACCGTGTTGTATTGCGCTGGGTGCTCTCACAGCCCACTGCAATTACTGGAGATGTGGGGCAGTGTCACAGAAACTGCCGTGCTGGGGGCTGACTGGAAGCAGGCAATCAAGTCTCAGACGGTATCACCTAGGGGGGAAATGAACCATAAAAGAGTGAATATCACTGAACTCAACAGACATGTTATAAGCTTACTGTGAAAGGTGAGCAACCAGCTGAAAAGGCATAAATCCAAGTGATGAATGTATTTGTATGCTGGAGGAAAGCAAGCAGAAGACTGGCAGTGAGATGGTCGTGACTGCATTGGATCAGAGCGAGCTCCCACTTTGTGTGATCCATATTCATTGACAGTCTGCGCACAGACACGGCTCGGCACACCTGGTCACACGTTGCTGATGTGCTGGGGTGTTTTTCTGGGCAAAGCGCAGCCATGTAAGATACACTTCAGGAGCCCGCCTATGCTGTCTTTAAAAAGAGAACTGCTCTGATAATTGTGTTCAGAACCAAATGTGCTGCACTGAGTCGCATTCTCTGAAAATGCTGGGTTAATTCCCACCTATATGTAAGTACGTGAAAAGCTAAAGACTCATTAAACGTTAATCAATTAGAGAAAGCTGGAAAGAATAAGACATAGTCTATTGTGGTTTTGCTTTTATTTTTAGACTAGCTCCTTGAAAACAGAAAAGACTCTGCATTAAATAATGACAGTTCTTTGAACAGGAGTTGTAGGACCTGAATTTGAAAATGACTGCTCTACTATGAAGGAGAGCAGCTTCCAGGGTACCTTGGTTTCCTGGACACTTACACCCTAGGCAGCAGTGTGAGACCTTCCTTTATTTCATAGAGGTTAAAACCAAACTTTGGCTGTTAACAACTTTCAGTTCTTCCTCTCAATTGCTGCTGCACTGCCCTGAAGTGGGAGAGCTCTGTAGTCTGCTAATAAGTCTCCCTTAGCAAGCAAAGCAATGCTTTTATTTTTAGACTGACAAAACTTGGCTGCTTTGTGCAGGCTGTCTAATGAGGGTGGAGTACAATCCCCGATCACCTCTATTTGGAGGTGTTTATACAGAGTTTAACCAGCAATAATTCAAAGACTTGCTGATATAATTAGAAAAGTGCTGGCTGAGCGTAGGTGTACACTGCAGTTTTCAAAGATATCTAGAGCCCTCATAATCACAGCCTACTTGGATGGAGAAAATATAAAGCTTTGATGGGAGGCATATTCACAAGCTGTACAATTTAGGAGGTCTCAAGAAACTTTTTTTTATTATTTTTTAATCTAAACCTTCTTTGGAACGAGTAGATTAAAAGAAGTCTTATTACTAAGTGCCAGCCAGACACAGCTCTCAGCAATAGAGCAGAGTGGCTTCTTGAAGTCAAACATTCCTCAGAAATTCCAGACTGAGATACAGCAACAGTCTCTGGGATTACTTGTTTCTCCCCATCAAAATAAATCATAGTATTGAATCAGGTGAAAACAAAAGCTTACTAAGACATTGAAAGCTATGAAAATCCTTTCTTTAAGCCATTGTAAACCCCACTGCATATCTTGCATTGATTTTCCTACATATATTCATATTCTGTTTTCATTTCTTCTTGCTTCCACCAAAGTCAGTAAATCCCCTAATTACCTTGCTGCTTACAGCTGTCCACAGCTGTCTGCCTTGATTTGAGCAAGGCTGCAGGTTTACTGCAGGAGAAAATGTGAGAGCCACAGTGGAGAAAGAAAAGGCAGGTTTGGCTGTGCAGTCCCACCTTTGTAGCTGGACATACACGTTTGTTCAGCATAGTTGAATAAGAAGTAATTAAAAGTAACTGACATTGCAGATTGCCCTGTACATGATGGTTTTGCTTGCACCCTTGTTCCATGAAGGGAATTGCTAGAAAAATGGCCAAACTCCTACCCAGTTGGAGTAGTGCATTAGATTGATTTTCCATGCTGTCTTCCAAATGTCACCACAACTCTTTGAATCGCAGCTTCTCTAGTGAAATTCAGAGAAAGAGAGGAGCCACGGGCATGCTCTGTGTATTTCACACCCTGAATTCAACCCCCAGCAATTGCTGAGGTATCTGCAGAAGTGGAAGCAAACACTGTGGAGACCGAACTGCAGAGTTACTGAGATTCTCAAGGATGCAAGAGATATAACGAAGCACCTCCTCTGTCAGTATGTGTATGTGTATGTATGTATACATTTACTAGGACACAGCTATGGAGCGCTTTGGAGTTAGACCCAAAAGACAAATACCAGTCAGCAGGTAACTGTAGCAGTAAAACACTATGCAGTTCCCAGGGGCACATGAAACAGATGCTGCCCTGCTTGTCCTTTTTATTGTCACTGCTTGGACGGGCTCTGGCATGCCCACCTGCACTGCTCTCACACCTCCACTTCGTGTAAGAAGTTTGGCTGGTGGGTGAAAGCCACATCTCAGCAATAGGTGTCCTGAAATTAATGGTAAACTACAGTTGATTAGCCTGACACCAGGGATATATATGTATCTCATCATGTAAGTACATACTGTAAATGCAGCCTTACTCATAACAGATTTTCTGCAACAAAGTTAGCATAAAATTTGTGTCATATTTGTGTCCCTGAACAGCAGCTGGGTCATTATGGAAATGCTTTTGAAATAGAGAAGGTTGGAGAAATAGCCAGCTGCTTCCTCTTCCTGTCTGTGCTTTCACTTAGAGCTAAATTATTATTTCACTAATTAATAATCTGCATGCAGATTAAAATGATTACTCTACAATATATATTGCATGACAATAAAACAGTGACAGCAAATTATGCGTCAGTCTGCATAACAGCTTAACTCTCTAAACAGAAGATGTTTTCTAACACTCAATTCCTATCCTTCTGCTGATGATTAAGCCCTAACTGATTTTGTTTTTATTAGTCTCCAGTCATTATTGTTCCTTTATCACTATGCGGTCTTTGGAATTAGCCACAGTGGCTCAGACGCATGGCTGCTGCTGCATTCCCTTATTAAATCAGGTTACCTCTCTAGTTGTCAGGGACTGAAATCAAACCCCTTCATTATAATGTTCCACAACCCTTTAAATATTGATTATTACGACTATGTAGAGCTGCAGAAAATTTATTTTTGTCTAGACTACTTCAGAGTAGGAATAACTTCCATGACAACAGGGACAATGCAGTTGCTCCTTTCCCCTTGGAAGGAGCAGCCTGGCATATTCTGGCAGCCCAGGGGTCCCAGGGGCTCCTACCTGCCCTCTGGAGCTGCTTGAAGACAAAACTGCTGCCTGAGATGAAGAAGCTGACACTCTAATTTTTTAATGGCTTGTGGTTTTGCTTGGTTTGCACTGGATTGCCAAAAGGCAGTTCTCCAACAGTGTTGAAAAGAGCCATTTGGGGAGGTTTTTAACATCTCCTCTGTGACTGCTGGAAGTGGAACTGCTGTCAGTGCAGTTTCCTTTCCATGCTGTACCTGGGCAATGTCTAACTCCATCCCGGGGAGAGGCAAGCTGGACAAGCAGTTTCTTGCCTAAGATCGTACAGTACCTCAATGACAGAGATGACGAAGGAAGCACAGTGAAATGCTCACCTTGCCTTTAGTGAGGTTGCCTAATTGTCTAACTAGTCATTGTTCTTTCTGAATGCAATAAGAAATAGATTTTCTGACATTCCTTTCCTATCTTTGGTCTTAATTATCTAAATAAAACCTGGCTTGCCTGTTCTCACCTTTAACTAAGAAGAATATAAGTCAAGCAACATAACTAAATCTGTTACTTCCATCCGTCTGCAGAGTGTGTGGTCATTTATATTTATGTGTCTATGAGAAAAAAAAACCCTAAAATCATTAAAAGCTAAAATCATTGTGGTCAGCTAAGGAACTCCTCATTTGGCATGCCCTTGCTGCTTCATCTTAGTCCTCAGGCACAGTGTAAGCCTGTCTTTTGAAGTATTTCCAGAGCTACTTAGCATTGTTGAATGGAACAAGCTAAGCAAATGGAACACATTTATATTAATACCTGCCTTCTGCTGTTCTGTGGGAATCAAAAGGGGAGTATTGCTGTGTCAAAGCTTCTCCTGCACTCTGCACAGTGTGCCTTTCCCACCTCAGGATTCACAGGGAGCAATACAGAAAGCCCAAGGAATGCAAAGTTGTCTGTAAAGGAAGTCCAGAGTCTGAAGCCAAGGAAACGGGACAACTGCTGACTTCTGCTCCTCAGGGTTCTAGCCAGGGCTGCTCTTCTATTACAGGATTTGTCATATACCCAATTAAAAGTCTCACTGCAGACTGCTCAGCCACGAATGCAGGAGCGTATTTTCCTTCCAAAATTCCCTTTCTGCTTCAACAACACTTATAATCCAATTTTCACCAGCAGAGATGAATCATGTCCCTCACCAACACGTTACAGTGGATGGAGAAGAGCAATCACACATATTGATTTCCTTTCCATCCTCTCTGTTCATGGTTGTTGTTTTTTTTTCTGAGAGTCTGTAAGTAACTCTGCTCCTGTTTCTCTTTCCTGCTGCTCATTCCAGCATCAGGTAAGTAATGAATATCTTCAAGAGAGTTTTTAGGAAGAAGATATCTCAAGTAGCCATCATCTGCTAGATATGAGTAGCTCCTCATTCGATCCCCTTGTTGCAAGTCAGGGACAGGCAATGGCAAAAGACTGGGAAAAGGCTGCTCCTTTCTTTTCCCCTCAGTTCCCCTCCTAATGGGTAATAATATGGCCATGAAGTAACTTACTTGCCATAGCAGGGAAGTGTGGGTCCAGAAACAACACAGCTTTCTGAGTGGCTTTGTTTGCTGCCCTTGAGGCACAGGTAACAAACATGAATTAAATGGAAGAGGCTGGCTTGGAAGGATAGGCTGTAGGATGGCTGTCTGGAGTTCAGAAGTGGAAATTCTCTCGTTCCAGCTGCTTTACCTGCTGGATGGATTTGACTTGCTGATTCATACCCTATAATGTTTCCACAAAAATGAACATAGTCCTTCCTGAAGAGATGCAGTAGCCCTATTGCTGTCACAACTCAAAAATAATATCTCTGCCAAAGAAGAGTAGAGTTTGCGCAGAACTTCATTAATGTTTTTGAATATGTATTTATTTTGTTTTGTGCATCAAGAGTAAGAAAAGTTTGCTGAAAGTTGTCAGCAGGTCTTTTGTTTAAAAGTAAACATGAATAGGTATCATCCCACACAACGCATGCATCTGACGTGCCCTACTTTCCCTGTTTGCTCATCTGTTCCAAATCACCCTTGTGTCGTGCTAGGAGAATCCCCAGCACTTCTGCTCTCCAGCACTTCTCTCTACTGCCCTAGCTCACAGCGGGTGGCCTTGCATGGGCCAGGCTGCACCCAGAGCAGCGGAGCTGCTGGCCCGGAGCCTGGTGAGAGACAAACCCATTCTGGCCAGGCTCTGTTGCCTCTACACCTGCTTGTTACTGTGCTTTGTGGACTTGCCAGGCCAAGTCAGTGCTAAATTGGGCCTCTCTGCACTTTGTCTTATTTTGCAGCATTGACATGCCCCCAGTTTACAAGTGTCATGACTCTTTTACAAAACACTGAAGATTTAAGTCTCTCCTGCTCTTTCTGTGTCAATATTCGAGGTATATCTCCCTAGGCTCCGATATATAAAACACTGAGAGATGGGGATTTCAAGAGTGCAATTCAGAGCACTTAAATTAGCTCCTGCTCTGAATTGCCCTCTGAAGGTACCTGTCTCTTTCTATTGATTACAGAAAGTGCTTACAGAGACCAGTCTTCCGTGCCTAAAATTAGCCTTTGCGAAGACCCCTCTGTGTATTTCTTATTGCAACCCATACTGGAATGGTAGCATATAGTAATTTCTTTGATTATTATATTCTCTGCTGTGTTTCTCCTGATGATGTTGAAGCCCTATACAAATATGAATGGTTAGAGTCTTTTGGTGCCCATTTGGTGTAAATAAGGTTTATTAAGCCTACATTAGGACGTGGCAGAACTCTTTGTTGCTGGCTTTAATATACACGGTAAATCAGAGCAGCATTAGGAATCTGACCAATGCAACAAAACAGGCTACCAACAAGTCACAGGGAAGCAAAGAAGTCACCTTGGGGGAAGTAGAAATCAACGTATTAATTAAAAAAAAATCCTCAGCTGAAACATCCCTCTATGTCCCCTCTTCTCTCACTGCTACAGTTCTCTTTCTGGTAGACAGCTTCCTGGATGTAAATTTCAGATGTTGCCAGACATTTCTGAGCAGTGCAGGGAAAGGATGCTGTCCTAAATGTGTCTATTTATTATGTTCTGCAAAACAATAGCAGTAAACGTGACCTGGGACCAACATGAAAAATTATTTATCTATTTGGCTCTCTTCATTGTTGTTTGCAAGGCATTGGATCCCTATCCTGCTGCATTCATTATGCAGTAGGGGGAGAAAGGCTTCATTCAGCACTAGCTGGGTGCTCAGAGTCTTCTGTGTCCTCTACTTGTGAGAGCATGACATTCACTTCCCTTCCTACCCTCAGGTGCCAGGTATGCAGATCCATCAGCCAGCTGCCAGAAGAGCTCCAGGGGGTTCGTGTTAAGTATCTTTAATAAAAAATGCTAGAAAAAAAAACCAACATATTTTTCTGACTTCATATTTTGCAGACATTTGAAGCTGTTTTGATAGACCCTTGTGCCAGGAGCTTCTTTTCAACCTGGATGATGGGGACTCAGAACAGGCAGTGGGAAATGACAAAGAAATTGATAATAGTTTGCTACTATTTTTTGTTGTTTAACTGACAGTCCCAGCAGCAGTTTTGAAAGGGGTATAAATGATTACAGCCACAGAAAGAAGCCTGTAAATGGTAATTTGCTTTTTAAGGGCACGGGCAATATCATTCGGATCATAAGCAGGAGAAATTACTTAGGAGCTGTGAACAAAAACCAGAATAACATTTACATTACATCCTTTATTTTCCCTTCCCATATATATGCTTTCCAATCTCTTCCCTGAATTATTCTTCACTTATTTTTCCCCTCCAGACTTTACAGGTTTCGATTTTCCTCTCACTACTTCTGTTAACCTGCCTAATGGTAAAAAGCCTGTGGAACGTTTGCACCCAAGCCCTTTGATTTCATTGATGGAAAAGCTATAACTTAAATAAAGTATTCCGGTAGTCTGAAAATAAGATTAAAAAAAAAAAAGATTTGCAGGACTTTCCAATTGATGCCAAACAGGAGTAATGGGGGCTATTCCATAGGGCAAAACTTGACGTGGAAAAATTCCATTTCAAGTGAAGGAAAGAAGAGTGCTTGTGTTTAGCATTGGTCATCCTCAGAACCCAGCACAGCTACTCAGTTCTTCTGTGGGGCTTGGCAAAACTCGTATCTACATTTCATTTTTCTTTATGTTTTTTTTTTTTTTCTGTATTTCTTCTTGTCCACTATTTAAGTAAAAATGCTACAGGGTAGTGTTTAAATTTCAGAGCCATGTGACTGAATGAAATTTGTCTTGTTCTGACTTTTACAATGGAAAAGTGATTGGTTTTATGTGGAAAAAAAGTCTGTTTTCCTGGGGAATTTGAATGTTTTATAATTAAATTAAACTGTAGAGGTTCATTGTGAGCAGATTTTATAAGAGAAAAGTGTAAGAAATTAAGAATTGCTGATTATTTAAATGGCTATTTAATTACAATAATCAATAATGCTGTATTTAGATAGGTGTGGTTCTTTAAATAATCATTCAAGTAGTAGTAGAAGCAAATAGCTATTACTGCAACTATCCTTAGTGCAGTACTGTGCTAGATTGTGTGTACTGTAGAATAATAAAAAGAAAATGTTGAGTATCTGAGAAATTATAATCATGTCACCAAGAATGACAGGTTCACTCAAAACATTTAATGCAATTTTTTAGGAAATCTGTAATTTTTGTTTAATTTACAACATTCTAGATTTTCATGGGTGTTTTAAAGTTGCTTAAATCACTGGTATGACTTTTATAATGATACCTACCTTGGTTGTTTCTCTTAATTCGTCATGCTTCGTTTCTGCCGAATCCCTTTTACTTGCATAACTGATAGTCTCTTTGTAGCACAGTGTGTGCAGTACCACAAAACAGTATGCTGTCAACCACTGTGCTTAATTTTAGAAAAGGAAGCAAATAATTACACTGAGGAACAGTGTGGCTCTGACTTGATTACTACTGTAATCAGTGTTAGGTATTACTTTGACTTTAGTGTCTGTTGGAGCAACTGCTATTTATTTCTTCTTATTTTCTTGAACAGAGAAAAGAGAACAGCTTTTAACATGTGCCCTTTCCTCATCTGAGCTACCACACACTTCCAAACCCAACATATACACAGTGGAGACATATGGTTTAAAAAAGTTCTTTTTCTTCTAAGAATTCTAAAAAGAAAACTCTCTTTTCTTTAGAAGAGAAATACTTTTGCCATATGTCTCCTTGTATATATGTTGAGAGTAAGACTGAAAGACATCTTACACCAGATGTGTTAAACTCACTTTTCTTCGGAAACTTGCCCAACCCAAGGCATGCTTCACGTGGTACCATTTTAACCTCCATGTCTTCTGGCTGTGCGTGCGCCAGCATTGTCATTACGATAGTTGATGGAGCTCTGCACGCTAACAGTGCGCTGCAGTAGGAGGATGGATGTAGGTAGGGGTTTGTTACAGGGTTTTGTTGATCCAGGGGAAGAAACAGAAGAATGTTCTGTTGACCTTCTCTGTTGTTTGTTTGGTTTTTTGTGGTGGTTTTTTCGGTTGGTTGGTTTGGTTTTAGGTTTTTTTCTTTGTTTGCTTGTTTGTTTGTTTGTTTGTTGCTAGCTTTGAGAAGACTATTACAGAAAGAGAACCACATAAACTTTGCCAACATTAGACAAAGCAAGAGACCCTAGTGTGACTGAAAAT